>NC_135536.1:165039379-165347910 GCF_045843805.1 Urocitellus parryii | reverse complement strand
TCATGATAGTTAGGATATCAGAGAGTTGAGTGAAAACAGTCAGGGATAATATACTACAAAAGGGCGTGTCCCCAGTGACCTTCATGCTCTAGTCATGCCTTATTTGCCTACAGTTACCATCTATTAACCACTTAAATTATTAACCCATCAAATAGATTAATTCACTGATTAGATTACAGCTCTTGTAATCTTCATTCCACCTCTAAACATTTCTGCATTGTCTCACACATGAGCTTTCAAAAACACCTCAGGTCCAAACTATAACACATGTCATTTTCAATGTGACTCCATGACTCCTCCCATCAGAAGATGGAGTCTGTTTCCTTTCCTCTTGACTCTGGGTTTGGTCACATGACTGTTTCTAGCCAATAGAACATAGCAGAAGTGACTTCCTGTCCAATCAAGGCTAAGCTTCCAGGGGCTGTGCAGCTTTGAACTCTCCCTGGTTTCCATGTGAACAAAGTTGGACTAACCTAGTAAAAAATGAGAGGCATGTGGAAAATGGACAAGTTATAGCAGCTGAAGCCATCCTTGACCAGCCAGCCTCACAGAGCCGATTCAGCAATTGACAGATGAATGAGTCCAGATGGGTCTAGAGGAACTGCCAGCTAAGCACAGGCCAAACTGCCAACTTGCAGAATTTTGAGGAATTATAAATGCCTCTTGTTTAAAACTCTCTTTTATTATGGGAAAATACACATAACACGAAATTTCTCATTTTAACTATTTTTAAGAAGGCAATTCAGTGGCATTAAGCACCTCTGTAATGTTGTACCACTACTACCCATTTCTAGAACTTTTAATTGCCCCATACAGAAACTCTGTATCCACTAAATAATAACTCTCCCTTCGATCCCTGGGTCATATAGTAAGTCTATGATTCAACTTTTCAGGAACCTCTAAATTCTTTCCACAGCAGCTGCTGCATTTGACATTCCTACTAGCAATCCTTGTGGATAATAATTTATTTGCATCAACTGTTAAACGTTATAATAGACATCCTAACGAGTATAAAATGACATTGTGCTTTGATTTGTATTTCCCTGGTGACTAGTTATTGTTCAGCACCTTTTCCTGTACTTGTTGGCCCTCTGCATACCTTCTTTGGAGAAACGTCTGTCCAAGTTCTTCACCCATATTTGAATTGGGTTGTTTGTTTTTGTTACTGCTGAGTTTGGGGGGTTCTTTTTGTATTCTGGATATTTTCCCCTTTATATATGATTTATAAATATTTTCTCCCATATTTTGTCTCATGTTTTTGCTGTCTTGATAGTATTCCTAAAGTCCAATTTATCAATATTTTTCTTGTGCCTATGCTTTTGTTTACATATCCAAGAAATCATCGCAAATCCAATATCATAAAGTTATTTCCTATTTTTCCTTTAAGAGATTTATAGTTTTAGCTCTCATGTTCAGGTTTTTGATCCACCTTGAGTTACATTTATCTATATGGTATAAGGTAAGGGTCCAGTTTCATTCTTCTACATGTGAATATCTAATTTTCCCAGCACTATTTTGGCTATAAGATTTTTCCCCAGTGAATAGTCTTGGCACCCTTGTGAGTTTATTTTGGGAAGTATTCTGTTCTATTGATCTTGATGTCTATCCTTATGCCAGCACAATACTATTTTGGTTTTTATTGTAGTTTTGAGATCAGGAAGCTTGTGTCTTCCAACTTTGTTCTTTTTTTCCAGGAATGTTGTGGCTCTTTGGGGTCCCTTAAGATTCCATATGACTTTTAGGATTCTTTCTCTTTTTGTGGTGCTGGGGATTAAACCCAGGGCCTTGTACATGCTAAGCAAGCACTCTACTAATGAGCCACATACTCAGCCAAGGATTGTTTTTCTCTTTTTGCAAGAACGCCATTAATATTTTGATAGGAATTGGATTGAATCTATAGGTCATTTTGATAGTACCATCATCTTTATAATATTAAGTATTCCTCTCTATAAAAATAGGATGTCTTTCCATTCATTCACACTTTCTTCAATTTTTCAGCAGTGTTGTAGTTTTGAGTTTGTTCTTGGCTCTTTAGTTTTAGACCACTTTGGTACACAGAATTACTTTTGATAATAGATGACTGATCCATTATTGATATTAGTCCAGGCTACTGACTCTAAACCTCCTGATTTCTCCCCTGAGCAGAAAGCTCCCTTTTTCATTAACCTTTCTCATTTTCAAAACAAGTTGTCAAGGAAAATGATAGTCCTCTGTCCTCCTGTTTCCCTGTGGCGTCATTCACTGGAATGACACTTTTGTTTTCTCTTGTCTCTCTTGTCTCCATTGTCTTGTCTTGTCTTATCTCTCTTGTCTTGTCTCTCTCTCATTGTCTTTTCTCTCATTGTCTTGTCTCTCTTGTCTCCATTGCTCACTTGTCTACATGTGACAGGGATCATGGTTTATCTAATGGGAAGTAGGAAGAAGCATCAAGGGACATGCATAGCTTGAGGGACCTCCTTTTGATTTTTGAGCTTCCCTGTGTACAGCCTGTGTACTCTACTTCCAAGTGGAAAGGATGGAGAACTTTTCTTTCAGAAGCCAAGAGTTCCTCTCTGATCCAACACTGGCAGATGATGAGTGTGGCTGGGTCAATAATAGCTTTGCACAATGCTCATGTTTAAGCAGCAGGGTGATATGGAGGTGTGTATTGCATGAAGAATCATTATTAAATGTGGCCTCACAAGAATAAATCTGATACTTGGATCTCCATCTTTCTTTCTTGCAGTCTAAATATAAGGGAGAGTCTGCAAAGATTTTCACATTGCCTTAAACCCACGTGTAACTGTCATAGTTTAAATCAGTTCTGCAAGTGAGAGAAAACCAAGCAGGAATTCCATGAATTGGAGGAAGGAAATGCTACTGGTGGGATGGAGTAGAGAAGAGGTTTGAAGACAAAAAAAGGTCCAAAACAAAAAGGGTGGGTTCTTTAACAAGAACATTACTCTTCATTTATCCCTATGTGCTACCATCTACTCTCTTGCTTTTGGATCTATACAACAGTTGTAAGAAATATATATTATTGGTATGCCTCTTTTTACTAATGAGAAAAGAAAAGTTACAATTATTGCCCAATATTCCACAACTCTTTAGCGGGTGGAAACTGAAATATCTTGTAAATTCTTTACCCCCTCCCTGTAATGATTGTGCACCCCACCCTTTGCAGTTGACATTACAGTATCTCCCAGTAGAGCAGATGTGCCTGTTGACTGTGAGGTTGGCGATGGTCTTGTTTTGGCCCTTGGAATATTTGTGGACTGACAAAAATGGAGGCTGTTATATGTACTGCTTGGCTTCTTGAGTTCCTGCCATATTCCCTGAAGAGAACCTGATCTGGTAGTTGCTGGCCCATGAATAGTACTAATAGTCATTTTGAACAGATATGAACTCGACATAAAACCTGAAGCCAAATCCAGCTTTTCTAAAACTTAAAGCAGAATAACCCTACCAACTGAAGACCCATAAGCAGAAGAAAGAAAATTTCGATGTTAGAAGTTTTTAAAATCTGGGGGTTTGTTTACTATGTAGCATGTTTTGCAACCACAGTTGATGTATACAGTGATGGAGTCATAATTAAATTCCAGGAATGTCTGATTGTGTGCCTTTGCTCCTGACTTCCCTAACACACAATCTGGGGAATAGTACTGCCTTTGGCTAGCACAGTGTGGAATGAAGCTCCCCGTGCCTGCATGTGCCTCCTATAGATGCTCACCTGTCATGTGTTTGTCATTTTTATGGATAGACCCTCAGGCTAATTTGTCAGTCAGTTTCTGAGAATCTAAAGTTTTGTTTCTTTTTTCTTTCCTTTTTTCCTTTATTTTTTTCAGTTCATTCTATTCTTACCATTTTTTACTATATAGAATTTTCCCATTTTCATGGGAAAATTCTATAATAGCTAGTAAAATGTGAGATGTACTTGCAATATTTGACAGTAGAGATTCAGAACTGTTTCAAATCAGTAAAATATGACTATAGCATCTAAGCAAAAATGTAGAAAGGAGCCTCTTCATCAACCTAAGTTTTGTTTCTCTTCAGTCAATAATTAGAACTGAATCCAAATGACCAACAAATACATGAAAAAAATGTTCAACATCATTATCACTTAGAGAAATGCAAATCAAAGCTACATTAAGATTTCATCTCACACCATTCATAATGACAGTCATCAAGAATACAAATAACAGTAAATGCTGGAGAGAATGTAGAGAAAAAGGATACCTTTTACATTGTTGGTGGGGCTATAAGTTAGTGTGACCACTATGGAAATCAGAATGGAGGTTCCTCAAAAGACAGGCATGAACCGCCATATGACCCAGCTATACCACTTCTTGGTATTTATCCTGAAGAATTAAAGTCATCATACTACAATGATACATGCATTATCCATATTTGTAGCAGCATAATTTACAGTAGCCAAACTATGGAACCAGTGTCTATCAATGGATGAATGGATAAAGAAATCTGTGGTATATATACACAATGGAGTTTTATTCAGCCATAAAGAAAAATGAGATTATGGCATTTTCAGGAAAATGGATGGAACTAGAGATCATTATGTTAAGTGAAATAAGTCAAACTTAAGAATATTGAGTTTCTCTCATATATGGAAGCTAGAGAGGATAAAGGGAAAGAAAGGTGGGGTTGAATCTCATAAAAAATCCAAGGGAGCATTGGGGATGTGGCTCAAGCGGTAGCACGATCGCCTGGCATGCGTGCGGCCCGGGTTCAGTCCTCAGCACCACATACAAACAAAGATGTTGTATCCGCCGAGAACTAAAAAATAAATATTAAAAAAAAATCCAAGGGATATTAGTAGAGGAAAGGGACCAAGGGATGGGAGGCAAGCAGTGTGGGTGAAGTGTTAGGCAGTGATATTGGCCAAATTATATTGTTATATGGTGTACATGTATGAATATTTTACAACAAATCCCATCAATATGTACAACTATAATGGGCTGATAAAAAATGTGGAAAAAACCCCCAAAGAACTTAATCCAGGAAATAACTCATATTGCCTGAATGTATGTGAAATGTATTTTGTATGTCTGCTTTTGCAGGCAGAAATCTATTTATTTATTCAATCTATTCTTTAACCAGAACACAACAAAACAAAAACCATATCTTTCTGACTCATGCATTTTATTTCCTATTACTCTAAGTCACAGATGGTTGAAATAGAGGTGGCTTTGGTGGGAAAGTCAAGTTGATTCATTTTTCCTCATTTTGTCTTGGCACAGAACCCAGGAAGCTGGGAGGGACCACTTTCAACATAGAAGCATTGCACTGCATAGAAAGTTGGCAAGTAGAATGGACTGTAGAGGAAAAATCACAGATGCTTCCTGAGAAGAAAATGGCTGATCTCCTATAAACTACCTGTCAATCACACTTGGCTTTTCTGGGTAGGTGGTGCTCTCAAAAAGAGCAAGGTAACTACTTTTTTTTTCCCTTTCCTTGGAAGTGCTTCTTCATGAGAAAGGGCATGTTAACAGCTGCAAGATTTAGCTGGTTGGAAGGAGGTAATCATCCATTTTCTTGATCTCTATCAATGATTCCTGCTTTCTTTCCTATACTTTAGTGAATCCCTTCTACTTATCCCACATCATTCCCTGCAGACTTCAACTTCTGCCCTACTTAAATCAGAGAATTAGCATCTCTTGGCATCTGACGATTTTATCCCAATTCACACACAACTTCTGCCCTAGAGGAAAATTCAGGAGTATCTTTTCAATCCTATTCTTGACCAGCTAATACCACCCTGTACTTATTAATCATCCCAAACTGTATAGATTAATACTCCATGACTGGGCCTACTTGGCTATAGACAGCTTCTAGATTCAAGCCATTTCTCTAGATTTATGTATAACATAGTGTTTACAATGTGCTACACATACTGTGTGATGTGCACATCATCAATATGTAATCTTCAAGATAACCCTAGAAAGCCTGTGCCATTATTATTCCCATGTTACTGATTTATAAGTTGAGGCATAAGCCAGTAAGTAGGAAAGCTGTGTTTTTAAACCCAGGGCATCTGGCTACAGAATCAATGTCTTAACTAGTATTTACAAATTTCTAACATTAAAAAAAAATGTCTTACCACCTGAGAGTTGTGTTAAGATCTTTACATGTATTTTCAAATGTAATCCACTTAACAGCGCTGTAAGACCAGATAAATTATAATCATGATATAATATAAGGAAACTGAGGTATGGCCAGAGTTAAGCTACTATGTCAAGGCCACAAAGTTAGCTTAAGTGGAGGAAACAGATTTTGAAGCCATGTCTCTCTAGATTCAAAATGTTTGTTCTTAAGCAGTCATTAATTCCCATTTAAAATAGCTGCATCCTCTAATGGATCCCCTTCGTTGTGAGTCCCCTCCAACCTGATGTTCTCTGTCCCTTGTCAGCCACACACCAAACATCACCTTTATCCTCCCTCCATGAACACTCATGTAAAGAGATGAGAAAAAGATGCCTGCTGTCGTGATATGGTTTTTCTTCTTCAGAGGAGCCATGTAATGCTAAAGGCCAGGCATTTCTACCCTGTGGCAGGGATTAAAGACCTAGGGTTTGTGCAGTTACTTGTTGAGCTATTATCTGGAACTCTACCCTATTTTCAAGCACTAGGTATTCCTATTGAAGGAGGTGCAGAGAGAACACCTGTCCTAATTTGAGCTTTTCTGAAAGCCAACCCTAAGGATGCTGTTTAGTGCAGCTCTGGGACTCCAGAAAGCCATATGACAGAAATGAGTACAACAGAAATGAGACAAATCTTGTATACTTTGATGAGCTAGTTTCCTCTGTGGACAAGGGGACCTCTGTTCTGCTATAGAACTTCTGAGGAGCCATTTAGATTGTATGTCAGATTTGTCCCTTTAAGAGATGGGGAAATGGAGGTATTTATCCAACACTGTCCTTTATCCTTCCTGCATTGGTTAAAGATTATCTGGTGGGGATTGTGGAGGTATTAAATTCCTGGCATTACTGGTTAGGCCTGTAATGTCAAAGAGGGGCCTAGAGCAGATGGGACTCTCTCAATGTACATGGGACCAGCACGCCAAAGCTGCAACTAAACTCAGGTGGCCCAAGGTCACGTGAAACAGGGCATCCATGTGACTCCACAGTGGGCTTTGCACTCAGATGTAGATGTAAATATCTGCTGTGCCATCTGTTAATTATAAGGCCTTATGCAGATTGCAGAAGCCTCCCTATATCATATTCCTTGAATGCAAAACAGAGAATGATGATATATTACTAGGTTTATTAAAGGGAGGATCAAGTGAGATAGGGTAGAGTTAATACCTGGGGTAGTACCCAGGTACACAGTGGAAAATTATTATTGGTTTCCCCACTGGGTCAAACATGAACCTACCAATGCCAGTCTCCTTGCTCAATGTTCTGGATGCTTAGTAGGTGTTTGTTGAATGAATGGAGGAATAAAAGTTTCAAAATCTGAAAGGTGGCCTGGGAGGGACAATAACTACCATGGTAGACAGTGTCATGAACTAGGATGAATCTCATAATAATAGGTCAGGAACAAAAAAGCAGATGCTCTATAATTTCATTGAAATAGAGTTCGAAAACTGTCAAAATCTATGTGGATAGTGGTTACTCTTGGGAGTGAGTGAGAATGTAAGGCACATGAGATGGGAAATGGAATGGAAGAGAGGGGGGTTTATAATATTGTGATTCTTCTATAGTGTTTCCCTTGTAAAAATATGCTGGGCCACACATTTACAACTTGTACACATTTCTGTGTGTATGCTAAATGTTGATCAAAGCTTTTTAAAAAAGTGGAGGTAAGGGAACACAGGCCTTGTTTTAAAAGGATTTCTAAGGACTATATACCCATGGAATGAGAAATATAGACATCAAAAATTAATTTCCCTCTATGTGCATCTTGAATAAAAAAGATATTAAAATGCCATTTTGGAAAATTAACAAAATTTGATTAAAAAATCTTTTTTGCCGATTGATGTTTTAAAAGAAGACCCATTTTTCATATTCTCCAATTACTTCTCCATCCCATATTTGCAAAGAGAAACCTTACAGGGGAGAAGCCTGGCAGACACCACCAACACTGATCAAAGTGAGTGCCATTGGCCATGGGACACATGGAATCCAAGTGTCACCTGGCCAGATGCAATGGAAAGACCCAGCATTAGTTTTTATCAAAGTCCTGCTAAATGTGCATCACATGAACCCAATTGTGAGGAAACATCAAAGCCAGATGGAGGGTCATTCTACAAAACAATTAGCCTGTATTCTTTGGAAGTGCCACCATCAGTACAGACATCAAAGAGGATAGAGGGACTGTTCCAGACTCATCAAGTATAAAAAGATATAACTAAATTCAACAGGTGATTTTCAATTAGATCTTCATCATTGGGATGACTGGTGACCATTATTAGGGCCTGAGAAATAAATGACAGAAAAGTTTTAGATCTCAGTGTTAATGTCCTAATGTTGGTGATGGCATGTGGCCATGTAGATGTTGTTCTTTATTGGTAGTGTCTTAGTCCATTTGGGCTGCTTTAACAGAATACCATAGAGTGGGTGGCTTATAAAACAGCAATTTTTTTTCCCCTCACAGTCTTGGTGGTCAGAAAGTCCAAAATTATAGTGCTAGCAGATTGGGTGACTGGCTCATAGACTCATTATTACCTCTCATGGAGAAAAGCATGAGAGAGCTCTCTGGGGCCTCTCTTATAATGGCAGAGCTCTAATGACCCAATCACCACATTAGGGGTTAAGGTTTCAACATGAGCATTTGGGGGAGACACAAACATTTAGTCTACAAGAGACAGGAAACATACACTATGGTTTTTGGAGGTGATGAAGCATTCAGCTGGCAATCTAATCTCAACAGATTCAGGAAAAATGGTTCTTTACATGGTGCTTACAACTTTTCTTTGAGATCATTTGAAATAAAAATGAAAATAATAAATAATAATTTCATGAATGCTTTAGCCAAAGGATCCTAGATCTGAAAGGACAGCCGTTTAGATCAAGAATATAAGGTAGAAATGCTCATTTCTGGAGTGAATTTAAACTGGCCAACAATCCTCCATTGTCTCTATGTGGGATAAGTTTTTCAGACACTCCTGATCCTAAGTAATGTCTTTTAATTTGGCTTTCAATCTCGTTTTTAAAATCAGAGGGAAAATATTTTAAATACCAAATACTTTGCAAAAACTGATGGATATTTTAAAAAGAGAAATGTGGGTGCAAGATACACACATTCTCAAATTCGAAACAAGATTAATAGGGGGGTTTCTAAAATGAATTAATAGATAGGAAGCTGCTGAAACAGTATTTGAATCATTTAGATTCAATTTGCTTTGCTGGACAGGTCACTTCCACTATGTTCTATTATCAGTGTTAGATTGGCCCTGACAACCCTAATAAATTAAACTGTCCAGCTGCAGCTCCTTTATCTGATGCTAGTGGTAATGGAAACAAGGATGAAAGAGAAAGGAACTCTAGTCATGAAAGACAGTCAGTGAGACGAAGAATAAAGCAAATAACTTGCAGATTTGGTGAATATATGATGCTTCCCCACCAAATCATATCTACTGTCTGCAAAGTATGGACTCCACTCCAGGTGGCAGGGCCCAGGAGGAGGGAGGGATTGCCTTGGCAGTTAAGCACAGGATACTGGCAACAATACGTTGGGGTGGAGAGGGGATTATGCTGTAGATGGACTCTCAAGTAATGAAGAGGGGCTTGCCTTTGCTTCCTATTCATGGGTCAGTGGCTCTAATTTGCAAACTCACTCATTAGCCTTCAGGTTCAATCTGAGCCATGTGAATGCATCAGATGGAGTCTTCTGAAGTCCGAATTCCACTCATGCTGCCATGAACAACTGAGCTAGTGCCTCTGCTTTCCAGATTGCTGAGAATCAAGGACACTGGATTTTAACCCTGTACAACCTGAGGGCAAAGGAGACACACACAGATGCACATCATTCCTTTCCTTCTTCAAGGCTGGAGTGTGGTGAGGGTCGAAGGGGGCAAATGAGCTCATGAGAAGGATGGTCCTGGAGCTCTGATGACAACCTCAGCCCCCAGGGGTTCAAAGCCATCAAAGGCAGGGGGCAGCGGGGATTTTTTTTTTTTTTTTTTTTTTTTTTGCATCTGGCCACTGGGGACACTCTCCTGAAAGATTTTACACTAAGCAAAACAAAACATTACAAAAAAAAAAATCCAATTTTGGTTAATTTTCCTTTCTAGGAATTTTAAAACCATATTAGTTTGGTGGATTTTTAACATAGTATATTTTCCTGTTTAAAATTTAAAAATGGATCCTTGCAAATTATCACAAATGGAGAAAGAAACTGACAGGACAGATGGATAGCTAACACTTTGAAATCCATTCTGCAGAAGGTTTGTAATCAGAAAATGACAGTGAAGGAAGTAAAATGCCAAATGCTCATTTTCTCTTGAGGTAACCATGTGTGATAGGGTCTTTCCTTTGTATTCTTTTATAATTAGCACAGCTATTGTTTAATAAGGACTAGACTGCAGATTTCAAAGACTCACATCTGCCCCCTGGTGTGAAGATAGATAAAAGCAACTACAAGTGCTTAGATAAACGTTGAAATCATACTGCTATACACAAAACCTTACATAGATAGTGGGTGAATATTCACAGTGTATTCAGAATTGGACTAGTCATTATGGAGGACTTCAAATAAAGAATTAGCCTAAACATTTTCTGGGTAACCAGACTGCTGTTAAATACCTCCTTTTAGCCAGGCGTGGTGTTGTACATCCGCAATCCCAGTGGCTCTGGAGGCTGAGGCAGAAGGACTGCGAGTTCAAAGCCAGCCTCAACGATTTAGCAAGGGCCTAAGCAACTTAGAGAGACCTTGTCTCTAAACAAAATACAAAGAAGAGCTGGGGCTGTGCCTCAGTGGTTGAGTGCCCCTGGGTTCAATCTCCAGTATAAACAAACAAACACACACCTCTGTTTTATGCTGACATGGGATAGAGTTTGAGTGTGGCTTCACACATTGGTCCTGAACCATTAGTTATCACTGCTGTATTTCTCTGAACTTCTCCAGAAAAATACTGGGCATGAGATGTAGCTGTTGCTCCCTTCCCTGACTGTAGGGTAACCTTGCATGGAACAGTATGTTTGCAGCCTTCTTACTTAAAATCAGAGGTTTTAAAATGCTTAACTGAATAGCACACAGGAAGTGTGCTTACTATTTGAGTTATAAATAGGCAAATGTAAGATGCTGACATATTTACAATGTCATAAAGCATTTTTATTTTGGTCTTTGTAGCAGACCCTCCTGATCATCTTCTTGGACTTACTTGGATTTCTTTAACTTTTTTGGCTTGTCCCTCTCCCCCTCCTCCCCTGGATTCTGTGAGTTTTATTTCTAACAAAGTGTACCTGTATCATAGCTACAATTTGAATGTATGTAGCCCTTCAAAATTCAAATGTTGGAACTTAAACCCCAAGATGATAATATCAAGAGGTGGGGCCTTTAGGAAGTGACCTTATAAAGTGATCTTAATAAAAGGGCTGGAGGGAACTAATAGGCCTTTTACCCTTTCTTTCTCTTCCTCCATGTCAGGACCAGTATTCAAGGTACCATCTCAGTAGCAGAGACTGGACCCTCCCCAAACACTGAACCTGTCAGCACCTTGATCTTGGACTTCCTAGCCTGTAGAACTGTGGGAAATAAATTTCTATTGTGTATAAATTACCCAGTATCAGGTATTTTGTTATAGCAGCAGGAATGCACTAAGATACATATCTTTAAAGGACCATCCTTAGACTACTGGAATGATCTTGCCCTATATAGGCAGAGACCAGTAATGCCTATGAGTTTTTGTTTCATCCCCTCTTGGGGCATGGCCCCTCAGCCAATGACTGCTGATTATATGATTATAGGTGAAGGGGTTTGGAGTTTGCCACTCCAAAATACTCTGTCATGCGATTATTTTGATGTGAAGGCAACTCAGAAAAATCAGACACAGATTGAATTATTTCCCCTCACTATCTCCCTGAAAGCAGAACTTACCCTGTGAAGGTGCCCCCTATTCCAACCAGAAAGGGAGTAATGACCTCATCACCAGAGAAGAGACAGTTTCCAGGAGTCTACACAAACCTTATTAACCAGCTCTATTTAGTTTCCCCATGCATTTACCTCCATACAATTTGCCACCCTAAAAATCTAAACTTCTTTTCCTTTATCTAACTACTTCTTTACAAAATGATTGATTTTTAACAGATGCTAGATAAGCCCAAGTTTTATTCACCTGGTTATGTTTTACATCTGCAATATCACCTAAAGGCTCATGTGTTGAAGGCTTGGTCCCCACTGCAGCAGTATTCAGTGTCGGGGGTCTAGGAAGTGACTGGATTATGAAAGCTCTGACCTCATTAATGGATTGCCATTGATGGGTTCATAGCTGATGGCATCACTGGGAGGTGGTACAAAACCATAGGAGGTCAGGCCTAGTTGGAATAAGTAGGTAACTGGGGGTGTTCCCAGGAGGGGTCTATTTTGTCCCTTACCTCTCTTTCTTTCTCTGTATTTCTGCTTCCCATCTGCCATGAGGTGGGCATCTCTGCTCTACCATGCCTTTCTACAGTCATGTTCTGCCTAACCTTAGACTCAAAGCCATGGAGCCAGCTGATCGTTGGCTAAAACTATAAGCCCAAATAAGTCTTTCCTCCCCAAAGCATTTTTCTCAGTATTTTGTCTCAGTGATGAAACGTTGACTAACATACGCCTTGAAGTTACTCATCACTGAAATCTCCCATGTGTATGCAAATTGTGTCAATATACTTATATTTTTCTCTTATTTACCTGCCTTTTGCCATTCTAATCTGTAGGTCCTCAGCTGCAGGACGTATGAGAACAGAAGAAAAAGTTCTTTCTCTGTTGCATGGGAATGGGACAGCCCAACTCAAAAGCAGGAATAAACTCAAAGGACAGTTTATACTTCAGAGTTCCCCATAAATCAGGCTGAGGCTAAGGATTTACCTGAAATTTTCCTACTGTTTGGCTTTTCCCATTTCTGTTTGGCTTCTCCCATTTCCTGCCTGTTTCCATCATGCCCTTACTTTCTTTCTTTCTTTCTCTTTTTTTTTTTTTTCTGGGAGTGTTTCCTTCAAATGATTGGTTGCCTTAAGGTCTCCTCAGGGAGCCCATTTTTGAGACAGTCCTGTGCTCTTCTTTAAATTATTTAAACAAGTATAAGGTTATTCTGTCAGCTTCACACTCCTCAGGCACAGGATATGTGATTCACTATGGAAAATGCTCCAGGATTAAATATGGAAGTAGAATAATCATCCAAATCCAAAGTTCTCACTGAGGCCCATCCTCTGGGGCTTCCCTGTCCTCAGCTTCTATATTGGGTTCCTTACCTTCACTGCTCCTCTTACATGCTGAATACCTTTCCTCTTCTCTGCTTGGAAGGCACTATTTTCCTAGACATCCCAGACGTGCCCTATTGCTCCAACTCACATCTCTGCTGAAATGTCTTCCTGACCACCACATTACCCTCCCTGTTTTAGTCAGTTTTGTATTGCTGTGACCAAAAGACCTGACAGGAACAACTTAGAGGGCAAAAAGTGGACATTTGGCTCCTGATTTCAGAGGTTCAGTCTATGGTCCGCTGACTCCAGAGCTCTGGGCCTAGGGTGAGGAAGAACCTCATGGCAGAAGGGCAGAGGGGAGGAAAGCAGCCCAAGCCATAGCAACCAAGCAGAGGGAACTCAGCTCACCAGGGACAAAATATAACCCCCCACTGACCTATTTCCTCCACCCACACCCTTTCTATTGATGGTTACCATTGCAAATCCATTCAGGTGGATTAATCCATTGATTAGGTTCCAGCTCTCATAATTAAATCACTTCACTGTGAACATCTCATATTGTCTTACACATGAGTTTTATCTTACACAGATCCAAACCATAATACTCTGTCACTGTTTTGCTGCTTTCCCTTCTTCAGTTTTTCCCTTGGCACATATTATGACATGATATTTATTAGCCTTTACTGCATCTATTCCTCATATAAAGATGAACACCACAAAAGCAATTTTTACGTATTAGTACATCCCTATTACCCAAAATAGGGGTCAGCAATAACAAAAAAATCTGTAAATGTCTGAAGAATTTCAGAGACCATGGCAGATTTACTGAAAGATTGAGATCTAATCACAAAACTATAAAATTCATCCCCTGCTCCACAATTTATTACCACATTACCAAAGACCTATTTGACATAGTTCCTTTTATCCAGTACATCAGGTACAGCTATTAAGAAAAAAAATTACAAGGCATGCTCTAAGGTAAAAAGCTGAATTTAATGATATAGAGCAAATGTCAAACCAGATATAGGAGGGATATTGGAATTATCAGAACAGGAGTTTGAAACAACTCTGATTAACAGGCCTAAGGTTCCAATGGATCAAGCAGACATCATGCAAACACAAATGTGCAATATGAGCAGATGCATGAACATTATGAGAATGAATAGGAAGAAACAATAGGGATAAGTAAAAACACTAACAGAAATGAAGAATACCTTTAATGAGGTCAGTAATAGGGTGGACACAGATAAGGAAAGAATTTCTGAGCTTGAGGATATCTCTCTAGAACCATGCAAAACTAAAAAAGAGATGAAAGATGGAAAAAAAGTGGAAGACAACATCCAAGTTTTATGAGATAACTTATATGTATCCGGAATAGCAAAAGGAGAAAAAAGAGAAAGGAAATAGAAGGAATCTTTGAAGCAATAATGACTGAGAATTTATCCAAATGAATAACTAAATTATCACAACACCAAATAGGATAAACACCAAAAAGTTACACCCAGTCATATCATTTTCAAAACATGCTCCCCTCCCCTCTATACCCCCCCAAAGGAAATGGAAAGGAAAAAATACTGAAAGCAGCTGGGGGGTGTGGGGGAGCAGCCTGCACTAGAACAATGAATAACTACATATGACTTCTCAGAAAGAGAAAGCGAATAAATGAAGTGAAATATTTAAAGCGTTGAGAGAAAAACAAAAGGCAAATTAAACAGACAAGACAAAAAAAAAAAACAAGCTCCATTAGCCAAAATTTCTAGACCATAGGAAATTATCCTTCAAAAGTAAAGAAGACTTAAAGAGCTTGTCAGACAAGCAAAGATTAAGGGGGGGCTTGTGGCCAGTAGATGGACCTCACAAGAAATGCTAAAAAAGTTCTTCAGAGAGGAGAAAATGTGCTATAGGTCAGAAAATCAGACTTCCGTAATGGAAGGATCAGTATTAGAGAAGGAATAAGGTAAAGTAAATGAAAAACTTAATTTTTTCTTCTTAATCTAACAGATAAATTTGTCTAGAATAATAATAGTAACAATATATTAAGTACATATCTTATATACGTGTATGTATAAGTGAAATGAATGACAACAATGATACAGAGAATGGGAAGAAAGAATTCAAATTATATTCTTATTATAAGGTATTTGTATTACTTTTGAAATAGTACAGGGTTATTTAAAAGTGGACTTGTTATGTATATTGAAAACTTTGATAATGTTAAGAAACAAGTATAAAATAGAATTATATAAATGCTCACATAAAACTTTTTTGAGAACAATTTTCGAAAAAGTATAACTGATATGTTAAGAAAGAAGAGAAAATAAAATTATATAAATGTTCACATAAAACTACAAAATACAGACAAAGAGTAGAGGACAAAAATAGAAACAAAAAGTAAGGGCAAAGAATAGAAAATAAAAACAAATGCTGAATGGATAAAGCAGACATCATATCTCTAATATAAGGTGACTGACTCATAGTGGGGTAGGGAGGGGGAGCATGGGAGGAATAGACAAACTCTACATAGGGCAGAGGGGTGGGAGGGGAAGGGAGGGAGCAGAGAGTTAGCAAGGATGGTGAAATGTGATGGACATAATTATCCAAAATGCATGTATAAAGACACAAATTGGTGTGAACATACTTTACATACAACCAGAGACATGAAAAATTGTGATCTATATGTGTAATAAGAAATATAATGCATTCCATTGTCATTTAATTAAAAAAATCATTAAAAAACAATAGAAAATAGTAGCAAATACAGTATATATGAATTCTATTGTATCAATAATTACTTTGAATATCAGTTGTCAAGGATAGAGATTATAAAAGGTAGAGATAGGTCAAAAAAATCAGACCCCAAAATATGTTGTTTAAAAGAACTCGTTTTAAATGTAAAGACTCATCAATTAAAAGTGAATAGATAAAGATAGACCATGCTAACATTAATCAAAATAAAGCAGGAGTTATTGTAATGACTTCTAACAGGGAACTTACCAGGGATAAAGAGGGAATTATATAATGATAGAAGGTCAGCACTCAAAAAAGATCTATTAATTCTTAACATATATATACATAAAACAGCATCAAAACACATAAAGAAGAAACTGATGGAACTGCAAGAGGAAAAACAGATGAATTTACCATTACAGTTGATCCTTCAACATCTTCCATCACAAATGGACAGATCCAGCAGGTAGAAATCAGTAAGGACACAGCCAAGCTCAGTAACACCATTAATCACTGAATATGATTCCCATCTATGGAACATTTTGTCCATTGCAGAATGCACTTTCTTCTCAAACTCACATGGAACAATCACCAAAATAGATCACATTCTGGGCCATAAAACACACCTTAATAAATTTTTAAAAACACAAATCATACAGTGTCTCCTTTCAGACCACAATGGAACTAAACTTGAGATCAATAACAGAAAGACAACTAGAAAATCCCCAGATACATAAGTATTAAACAACACAGTCCTAAATAACACATAGGACCAAAAAAGGAATATCAAGAAAAAAATCTCAAGATAAACACAGGGTGGATCTAGCATTGAAAACAGAATATGCCACTCAGTACCCATGTGTTTTGGGCTGGTCACCTCTCTGTACTTCTAGTTCACCATCAGGAACAGAGGAGCTATAATATTTAATCCAGGGAGAAATTGTGGGCTAACAAATGTGAAGTAATGTATTAGTCCTGGCACATAGTCCACCCTTGATAAATATTGGTTCCTTTTTTCTACCCACCCACCCACTTCTGTCAGGTAAAAATGTAACTGAGTTTTTAAAACTGGCTGCAGTGACTTTGACATACCTTCTACCAGAGGTGGTATCTACCTTTCCTCACCTTGGCATGGAATGGGCTTGTGATTGCCTAATAACCAGAAGAATGGGGAAGAAGCAGCATTATTTGAGTTCTTAAGGCTAGATGAAGAAAGGTCATGCAGCTGCCACCTGGTTCTCTCAGGATGAGCACCTGTAAGAAATTACCATGTTGGGGAGACCTTATATGACTGCTCTGGTAAACAGCACAGCTGACCCCAGCCAAGGGTTGGTCTCAACCACAACCATGTGAGTGAGCATCTTGGACATCCATTCTCTTGTGTCCTCTGATGACTACAGCCCCACCTAACATTTGACTGCAGTGAAGCAGTTGTGTCCTATAGCCTCTCCTCCAATATTATAGCTCCCCTGTTCCAGTAGAGAGAAGCAGCACATTAGAAAGGAGAACAGCATTTGCTTTAGCTAAAATATTTGTTCTCCATAGTTGTTGTTCTCAGATTGTAATATGCACATATATTACCTAGGCCTCTTGTTAAGATGTCGTTTCTGATTCAGCAGGTCTGAATCAGCCTAGACTCTGCATCAGACAAGCTCCTGGATGATTTTGGAAGCAGCTGGTCTGTGGACTAAACTAGGAGAAATGAGGCTATAGGACACAACAGGGTCATGCACTGGGGTGCAGGGCCCAGACAAGGTCCTGTGACCCAAGAAAAGTCTGCTGCCTTCCTTAGGGGCATGATAACCTTAGTACTTCTGTGTTCATTGGTAACTGAAGGAGAGAAGTCCAGGGGTGGGTGGTGGTGGAATGTAGCTGAATTCCTTGGCAGTCTGTCACATTGCCAGTAGGAATGGGAAGGAGTCCAAAATTGCCATTTTCTTGTGAAAAAGTCTTTTCTCATATTCTTTCACTTTGGTCTTTCTGGAGTCATATAAAAATGTAGATAACTGTAGAGAGCTGGACTACTGCAACTGTGTGTGATTCAGACACAAGACGGCTGAGAGTCATAACTGAGTCTAGAAAAGGTCAAATCATAAATCAAAAGGAAGATCAAACTAATTACTTTGAGTCAGGATGATGTCTATCTCAAAACAGGACCGGCTTCCCTAACCAAGATGCGAATTATATTGCTTTGATAAGTGGAAATGCTGTCAAGCTGAACCTTTACTAGGTCCATATCTGATGTTGCAACATAAAATGTGAAAGGTGCTGCCTGCTGCTGTATCCAAAGCTGATTCTAAGTGAGAGGCTGTACAATACGTTCAGGGACACTAGGTGGTGCCATTGCACATTTGTTGACTTCTGACTGATAAAGCTAGAATCAGCAGAAACGGATTTGTCTAGAGGGTCTCAAAGTCACTGAATCAGAGAAGTATGGCCCAGATAATTCATACTTTAATTACTTTTATACTAGTTTGTCAATATGTTAACTTTAGAAACAGTGAACACAGTTACTCTGAATTGGAAAATGAAGAAACTGATTAAAAGAAGAAAAAAGAAAAAAAATGTTTTATAATCAGTTTCTTCATTTTCCAATTCCATTTCCAAATTCTCTCTCTCTCTTTAAAAAAAAAAAGAAAAAAGGAAAAAATGTTTTATAAAGAGAGAGAGAGAAGAGAGAGAAAGACAGAGAGAGAGACAGAGAGAGAGAGAGAGAGAGAATTTTTTTAAATATTTATTTTTCAGTTTTTGGTGGACACAACATCTTTATTTTATTTTTATGTGGTCCTGAGGATTGAACCCAGTGCCTCGAGCATGCCAGGCAAGCGTGTTACCGCTTGAGTCACATCCCCAGTCCAAAAAAATTTTTTTTTTTTACTTGATTTTCAAGACAAGATAAGGACCCAAGAGGAGATGAACCCCAACTTCTGTCTGAATGGATGGTTTTCTACCAAATTATGGAAAACAAAAAAGTGAAAAATTTCAATATTTTATTGTTGAAACATCAAGGATATCTTTAAACCTAAATTATGTCATGAATTTGAAAACACAATGAAAGATTGAACATATAAAAAGAAATTACTTTTAATTAAGCTAATACTAATACATGAAAAAGTCTACAAATCATGTATACTTAATAAGAGATTACTTGTAATGTGGCGCCAATCCTGGTAGAGGGCAGCAAAGGATAAGGAACACACAATGCTTGTGGCCATTGTGTACAGAGGCCATAGGAAGAGATTAACGCAGTGACAGATTGAAGCTGGGGATGACAATGAATATACCTAGATCAGATGAATAGATGCCTAAAATAGGTCTAAACTTATTTTATGTACATCAGTGAAAAATCATGAGGTAACTCCCACATGTTATGCACAAACTTCAGGACACAATTTAGCCTACTAAATTATAGTCACATTGAAGACAAAAACAAATAAGCAAAAAACGAACCCCCCCCAACCCCAACAAAAACAAACAACAACAATAAAAAAATACAGCTCTGTTCCATGTGAGCAACATTTTTTTCTATGTTAAGATCCCTGCCCAGTGATATTGCTGACAACTACTAAGGACTGGAACTTATTTTAATTCAGTCATTAAATATTTATTGAGCACCTGCTGGGTAACAGGCGTAGTTTCATAAATAGAGCATACAAGTCAATTAAAGAAAAGCTTAGCTGAATGTATACGTTCATAACATAGCATATGTTTCAGGAGCGTAGGTTTTGAGAGGAGGTAAGGAATGTAGAGAGTAGTTCCTTCCAGATTCTATTTTTTATTGTTTTAGTTTTACAGGTAGATCAGGAAAAAAAGTACATATATATTATGCATACATATAATAAATAAAATATCCATGTACATAAATATATATGCACATATTTTTTGAAGAAAAAGCATGACTATATTTTAGAAAACTTAGAGGTCATCTGGCAACATGAAGTTGAAAAACAACTCCCTTCATTCCTCACTTGTGCTTGAAGGAGACATACCTGACAAACCTTGGATAAACTTCTTATACCCCCGTCTACTCTGCCCTGCTCTCACCTGTCATAGATGAACAAACTCATTCAACATCAAATCCCTAACAAGCTTCTGATCTCCATTCCTTCCTGGCTTCTTTTGCCCTGTCTTCAGGTCCCTTTTATGTGAGCAGCTGGGCCAACACGGAGACAATCCTAATTAGGGTGCCCTGTACTCTTGAGGCAGTTCTTCCACAGCAGGAGGATGCATATGTGTTTCCTAGTCCTGTTTTTGTGAGAGTGTACCACTAGGATCTCTCTCTACTTAACCCCCCCGCAGGGAATTCCAGAGAATACTGAGTTCCCCATTCAGTGTTTTAAGAAAGCCATCGTGTGCTTCCTTCCCTTGAGTCTTTGATAGAACAACACCAGCATTTTCAACTGGTGGTCAGACCACATGACTTGATGGACATGTAGGCAGTGAGGCATTTGCAAAGCTTGGGTGCTGAGGACATCGCAACAGACAGAGTTGGTGGGATTGTCTCTGCTGCTCTGGGAAGGAGTCTGTGCTCTAGCTGTGCATGGTTGGAAATAGAGGTAGATCTTAGAGCAACACAAGGACCTGAGAAAGTAGATGTTATGATTTAGATCTAGAATGTCTCCTAAAGTTCATGTATTGAAGGCTTGTTCCCCAATGCATCAATGTTCAGAGGTGAGGCTTATAGTGAATGGTTGAACTCTGACCTTATTAGTGGGTTAGTGGATTAATCCATTTGAATGGATGACTGGGAGATGGTGGAAACTCTAGGCACATGGGGTATCATTAGAGGGAATCAGTTGTTGAGGATGTGACCTTGGGGACTACATCTTTCCTCTGTCCTCCCCAATTTGTGCCCCATGGCTGCCATGACCTAGGTGGCTTTCCTCTGCCATGCCCTTCTGCCACGATGTTCTGTCTCACCTCAGGACCAAATTAATGGAGTCAGTGAGCTATAGATTGAAACATCTGAATCTCTGAGCCCAAATAAGTCTTTCCTCTTTAAGTTGTTCATGCCATTATGTTGGTTAAATTGATGAAAGATGAGAGATGGACTAACAGACTTTGACTGTTTATTCCTCACCTTGCAGTTTCAGAGCACAATTAGCTGGTAGTACCTGCAGTTCCAAATCCTATGATCCTTGTAGTTTTGTCAGGGATTTGGTTTTACAAACAATGAGCCTTAAACAGGAAACTAATTTTTAACCCATCAGTTAGACTTCAGATTTTCAAATTAATCAATGAAAATAAAGCCAAGAAATTTACAAATTGACTTTGTGACTATGGTCTTCCTGGCTCTAGAGAGCTAATATGGAACTGAGGAGAGTTTCTTGTCTTGAGCCTGGGAGAGTATAGACATAGTCTAGAAAAAGAGGGGCTTCCTCCATGAGTCTCAATGGATGATGGGAAGTCTGCCTACATTACATCATTATTCCACATCTATAAAGTTGGTTTTAGAGACTACTAGTTCTCAGAAACAGAAAAACACCAGACCTGGGAATTAATGTATGGGTTGGGGCAGAAATATTCTGAGGAATGTATCATTAGGAGAAAGTCATTGTACAAACATCATAGAGTGTATCTGTAGACACCTAGATGATATATCCAACTATACATTTGGTCTAGATGGTATATACTACCATGTATGTGGTCTGTTGTTGATGGAAATATCTTTATTCAGTGCATGCTATAAATATTTCATCCCAAGAAAAGAAATCTGGCATACACAGAAAAGAGGACAATGGCTCAAAAAAAACCAAATGGAACTCATTCCCAGCAAAATAGTGGTACTCGGAGACAAAGATGACCACTTCAATGTAACAGGTAGCCAGAATATCTCTACTGACTCACACATGGCACAAAAAGAGCATAGACCTGGGCAGTTCAGTGAATGGACTGAAGGAAGGTTGGAAGGCAGGCTGAAATGTGACAGTGAGCCTTCGAAGTGGAAGGAATGTCTCAACAATCGTATACAAAGAGATGAAAATCACAAGGGGTAAAAAGATAATAGGAGTGCCAAAAGAAAAAAAAAAGAAAAGGAAAGGAACAGATGGAGGACATAATTAAACAAATAATGGATAATAATTTTCTTGAGCTAAAGATCTGAGTATGCAGTTTAAAAATGTTCCAGCAGTTTAGGGCAGAAGTAATTTGAAAGAAAAAAAGAAAACCACATTTACACATATACTGGAAGACTCCTTAATTCCAAGAAGAGAAACTCTTTCTTATATACTTCCAGGAAAAAGGAGAAGAATTAAAATTATAATGGACTTATTACCTTAAAACTTGAAGCTCTAATGAAATGGAGTCCTACAGTGGATGCTGTTGGTGCCTGGCCGATTCTTTTATGTGGGGCTGAGTGTTGGCCGTTAATAGCTTACACCATTGTCTTGGTACATTTTCTGTTGTTATAACTAAATACCATAGACTGGGAAATTTATAAAGAATAAAGGTTTTTTATCCATGGTCCTATAGGCTGAGAGTTTCAAGGTCAAGGAGATGCATCTGCCCAGGTCCTTCTTGCTGGATCCTGAGGGTGCAGGGTATCATGTGGGAAGAGACAAGAGCCAAAATGATTTTTATAACAGACCAATTTTGAGATAACTCATTAAACTATGAATGGATGGATCCTCATGACCTCTTCACTCTCAAAATTTCAACCTTGTCCCACTTCTAAATGCCAGACAATGGGAACTAAATTCTAACATGAGTTTTGGTGGGGATATTCCAACCAGTAGCGTCTACTTCTCGGGAAACTTTCACAATTATCTGGTAAAGACTCTGTCCCAACCAGGCTTGGGAAATTCTGTTCTTCTCAGGGTGGTCTCAGTGAATGATTGATCAGTAAGAATAAAAGGTCAGACCTACTACCTAACATGAGAGAACCCTGTGTGGTTCACACACCAGAGTGCCCAGAAGAATCAGCCGAAGGCAAGACTCCAACTAAAACTGCAACTTTTCCCAGAGCCATCTTCTGCCTTATTTTGTTTCTCACACTCTGTCATGGTGTCCCCCAAGAGCTCTCCCTTAATAAACCATACTCTCAAGAATCCTGGAATCAGGCTCTGTGCACAGGGAACTCAACCCGAGAAAAAAGGACTAGGGAGCCTATTCTCCACCAAAGTACAGGTTGAATATCCTTCATCTAAAATGTTTGGGACTAGAAGTGTTTCAAATTTTGGAGTTTTTCAGATTTTGGAATATCTGCATAGATGCTATCAGTTGAATATCACTAATTAAAAATCTGAAATCTTAAATCTGCAACATTTTGTGTGCCAACATACACTGAAAAAAAATTGAAATTTGGAACTTTTCAGATTTTTTTTTTTATTAGGAATGCTTAATATGTTTAATTCCCTTATCAGTGAAACCAAATGCATATAAGAATTAAGCCAATAAAACATCTATATACCCATATTAGAGCAAATACTGAATGAAAAGGTCACCCTTTTCAATATGGTGACCACTAGCCACATGTGACTAATAAATTGAAATTTAAATTGATGATGATGAAATATGATAAAAATTCCGTTTCTCAGTCATCCTCACCACATTTCCAGAGCCCCACATCTCTATTAGTCTAGTGACAACCATACTGGATAGCACAGATATGGAGTATTTCTGCAGAAAACTCTGTTGGAGAACACTGATCTAGAACATTTATCATGGGATGAACATGAGGAAAAGAAGACACACTGCTGTTTCTCTCTGTCTCTCTCTCACTCTAGAATTAATCTTGATTGGATAATAAGTGAGACTGTCTAGGAATGATGCATAGTAAGATTTCTGAATGAGGCCTCTTGAAAAAGAATGCAGAGGAAATTACAAGTTCAGTGACAGAAATGTAAAATTATTTAATCAAAATTTAGAAGTTGGAAGGTGTCAGAAAAATAAACGCATTTCGAGTTCTCTTGATTGCAGAGTGGAGAAGGGTAAAAAGGGATGTATGAACATTTTCTAATTGTCTCCTCTTATTGAGGTGAGAGGAGAGAAGCAGAGCATTGTGCAGGGATTCAGTGTCTACAATTTGAGGAATTAGTTGGGAGTTTGATTACAAAATAGAGCAGAGAAAGGCCAGGCATGGTGGTTTGCATATCTGTAATCCCAGGGGCTCAGAAGCCTGAGGTAGGGGGATTGTGAGTTGAAAGCCAGCCTCAGCAAAAGCAAGGAGCTAAGCAACTTAGTGAGACACTGTCTCTAAAAAAATATATAAAAAATAGGGCTGGGATGTGACTTCGTGGTTGAGTGCCCCTGAGTTCAATCCCTGATACCAAAAAAAAAAAAAAAAAAAAAGGGTGGGAGGTGGGGAGTGGGAGGAGAATCTATCAATGGGATGGAGAAATGGAAAAGTAGAAACTCTAACTTAACCATGGAATGGAATGATAAGCAATATGACCAAATCAGCAAGAAAGTAAGAAAAAGAAGTAGATAATCGTGTACAGCAAATTAAGCATTAAGTAACACAGAAGAAAAAAAAAATCAAGTAGCTGAGTCATGATACTAAATATAAATGTACTGAAGTATCCCAAAATACAGATTGAAGACAAAATGACATAAAACCAACTCTATGCTGTTTATAAGAAAATGTTTACAGATATATATGCAAGGAAAAAAAAAGAAGCATTATATAAAGACAGATAAACAAAAAGAAATTAGTTTGGAAATATAAATATTAGGCAAGAGGGCATGTAAAGTTAAATGCACTAAATGAAGTCTTATTAATGCAAGAAGGAGGTTTTGCGACACAGCAGGAAAGTTGATAAGGATTCGAGTAGGCAATTCACAGAATGAGTGGTCTAAGTGTAAGAAGAGACACTCAGACACATGAGTAATGAGAGAGGAACTAAAACTACAAGAGACCCTCTTTGGAACTTCAGATATTAAGAGGTTCATAGTTCAAAGACATGGTGAAAATGAAAGATGTGTAACCTTGTGCTTTGCTGCTGAGGTGTACCCTAGAATCATCATTCTGGAGAGCCATCTGGCAGCACTTACTAAATTTAATGGTGCATATGTCTTATGACCCAACAATTTCATTCTTGGGTGACAGAATATCTTGTAGGCAGGAAACTTTTAACCCTACACTCATCTGAGGTCCAACATTAGAGAATAAGATGTTATAAGGAAAACATATAAAAAATCACAATTCTACAGGGGAACTTAAACATATCCCTCTTATGATTTGGCAGCAATAGCTTTTGCTCTACAAATAAGGCACAGGAGAATTGTGTTAGGAAATTTAACTTTGATCTGATCCTATAAAAATTTTGGCTTCTGCTAGTTATTGATCTCCATCACTGACATACTCAATCTCACAATTTAGCAACACCAACACCATGTCTAGTCCTTGACAAGTGTTAAAAAATGCTGAACAAATGAAAGGTAGATTATCTTAACAAGGATATTGATGTGGTGAATAAGTTATAAGACAGTAGAACTTGAATGGCTGGAAGGTATGTATGGAAATATCTTCCATGCAATTTTTGAGGATTGGGTATGAATGTCATGATAAAAGCAAGAGAATTATCTGTCTTCTTGAAATTCAGGTTTATGATTTCTCCTCATAGCCTTGTCTTATAACATGCTACTAATGCCACTATACCTTCAGAAACCACTTGCCATCTTAAACATATTTTTATTCATGGAAAGGCCCTGACTCTAGGGTCTCCTGAGCCGTGTGGAAGTGTGTGTGTGTTCCAGTTCTGTCGTTTGATAGCTATTAAAGGCAAGTCCCTTTATTCCGAATCTCAGATCACTCATCTGTAAAACAATGATAATGATACTTCCTCTCACATAACAGGGCTCAAATGAGGTAATATACATTCAAGTGTATCACTACTAGTAACCCCAGTCCCACAGTATTATGGTTTGGATATGAGGTAACCGCCCCCCAAAATCATGTGTGAGACACTGTAACAATGTTCATGGGTAAAATGATTAGGTTATGAGAATAGTAACATCATACATTTCTATGGATTCACTGAGCATAAAACAGACATAGGCCTTTTATATGGCTGAGATTTGAAAGTGTCATCTCAAAAGTATGTGTTGGAAATCTTATCCCCAGTGGAGCAGGGTGAGGTAGGAGCTTTATAAAGTGACCAGGCCATGAGAGCTCTGTATTCACAACTAAATCAATACTGTTATTGTAATTATTACAGCAATGGGGTCCTGATAAAAGAATGAGCTGACCTCCTTCTCCCTTGCTCCCTGCCTCTTTCTATTTCTCTCTCTCCCCTTCCTTTCTCACGTCTACACAGGCATTTCCTAGCCCTTCTGCCTTCCATCATGGGATAATGTAGAAAGAAGGCCCTAGAGCCAGTTGTAGGCCCCTTGACTTTAGACTTTACAGACACCAGAACAATAAGAAATGGATCTTGTTTATTTTTAAATTAGTCTCAGGTATTCTGTTACAGTAGCACAAAATAGACTAAGACATACATCTACAGCTAATCTTTCATAAATGCAGTAATAATATATATATTATTACTACTGCCTACTGCCACCACCATGTCCACCACCCACTATCACCACCAGCTCCATAGCACCCATGCCACCACTTTACAAAATTATGCATACCACAGTTGCCATGATACAAATAAGTGAGTTCCTCATGAAAATCAATATGTAGCAAAAATGAGACTGATATTCAAACTGGTTCACAGTGCCAAACAGCCTTGTACACTTCCTCGGTGTTTGCAGAATAAAATAAAAATATTTAACAGTTTAACTTATATGAATTATTTGTTTTTATAACATACTTATTAAGTTGTCCAACTACTTAATAAATGAAATGGCTGTTTTTTTCCTGCTGGGGGCGCTGTGACAAAATTACTGAGACTAAAGGTAGCTTGAACCAAGGAAGTTTGGGTAAAACAACTGAAATCAAAAGTGCATAAACATTGTCTCAATCTTGCTCTTTCTTAGTGTGTGTGTGTGTGTGTGTGTGTGTGTGTGTGTTTGTGTATGTGTAAGAATACATCAAAGTTCAAAATTCTGTGGGCAGTGGGGAATATTGACAAGTCTTTTTTCTCCCTAGTTTTGTGTTTCCTAAACTGCTTATGATGAAAAGGTCTTACTCTCACATGATAAGAAACAATGAAAAGTTATTAAAACGAGTCCCAAAAGGAGTAAATTTTCAATGATGAATAAAAATATCTGCTGACCATACCTCAGGGTTTCATTGCTGGAGAAGGCTTATCACAATCCACTTCTCTCCACATAAGTAGAATCTGGTTCTAGGAAGCAGACATTTTGAAAAAAACAAAAAAACAAAAGCAAAAACAAACAAACAAACAAAAAAACCTGTTTCTCTGTTTATCTCTCTTTGTGATTTTTTGATTCTGTTTTTGTTTTTAAGTACCTGTCTCACACCACTACAGCTTTCAGGAAGTGAACTTGGCTTTGAGTTTCTAGCCACTGCCCTCTGCATGTCTTGTCTGCAGATGAGGAGGAGAGGTGGATCCTTGGATGTCACAGATGCTGCTGCAAGGAGAGTCATTTCTCTGGTTCCTGCTTCACAGTGGGAGTAATAACCTGCAGTATCCTGCAGGTCTGAAGTGACAGATATCCTTGGAAACCTGCCCTTAGGAAATTCACACTAGAAAACCCCTGCGTGAAAGAGATCTAGGTGTTTTGCTGTTAAAACTGAGAAACTCCCAAGAACTCACATTTTGTATAACAGAGAATCACCTACAAAATTGTTCTTAGCAGTACTGTAAAAAATTATGTGTGAGTTTATATGTGTGTGTTTATATATACATATGTGTATATATACATATATATATGTATATATACACACACTATTGAGACAAAATAAACTAAAAATAGTGTTCCTTAAAAAGGGACTACTCATCATATTTAGTATGTGATAATTGGGTTTGTCTCATTTAAAAAAAATTTACCGATTACTAATGTTTTGCATGTATTAAACTGTTCAATGTTTACATAATGTTATGAAATAGTACAATCATACCCACTTGTATGCAAAAGGAAACAAAGCACCCGGAGATAAACTTAAACAGGATCATATATCTGGAAATGTAGAATAGGCAGAATCAAGATTTTGCATTTGTTTCACGTAGTCTGACTCTGGAATAAGATACTATCACTGCCTCTTTGTAAAATTATTTTCTTATACAGGGGTGTTGTTATGGTTTGGATATAAGATGTCTCCCCAAAACTGATGTATGAGACAACGCAGGAAGGTTCAGAGGAGAAATGATTGGGCTGTAAGAGTCTTACCCCAATCAGTGAATTAATCCCCTGAGGTGGGAATTAGGGTTCGGCTTTGGTGTATATGTTTTGTATCTCTAGAGTGGAGTCCCTCTGTTTCTGGATCATCATGTGAGCTGCTTCCCTCTGCCACCCTCTCCTGAGGTGACATTCAGCCTCACCTCAAGCCCTGAGGAATGAAGCTCCTCTTCTATGGACTAAGACCTCTGAAACCAATTATCCTCTACAATTGTGCTGGTTGGGTCCTTTAGTCACAGCAGCAAAAAAAAAAAAAAAAAAAAAAAAAAAAAGCTGAATAAAACAGGTATCCTTTCATTAGGTATGAATATAAAACTGTATATTTTTTTAAATCCCAGATTATACCTTCTGGAAATTTCTTAGAAGGTATAAACATTCTGTTCTTGAGACCTTCATATATTTATAGCTTCATTATAATATTTATTATATTTTCATTTGTCTTTATTAAGTTTATCTCCCTCACTAGGTTGTGTGCTTTATAGGGATAGAACCAAAGATTGTTTTCCTCCAGAACTTTGTTGCCTAGCACATGGTAGGTCCACAAAAATATTTGGAAAGAAAATTAAATCTGATATTGTATTGATAACAGTTGACATCTTTGCATGCCTTTGTCACCTCTGCCCACCCCAGAGGTCCACTGCAGACATTTCCTATTTATACTCCAATCTTCTGGAGTCTCTCTCCTTAAAGGTGCTCTCTGGTTGCTTGGCCAAATGTGGAGTTTCCAGGGAATTAATTCCTGGGAGCAATCTGCAATCAGAGAGGGATTAAAGTTGGTAGATAGGGGTCTCTACTCCTTTGTTCCTTGCTGAGACACTCCTGAGGTCTTGGAGTGTCCCCTCTGGGACTGACTCCAGTTCCTCACAGAAGTTACTTGGTCATTAACAACTCCTTTTGTGTTCTCTCCTTACTACTCAGTTGCAGTATTCATTCCTTCCGAGCTGCAAGGAAGTGAATTCTACCAACAAGCTGAATGAACTTGGAAGTTAATTCTTCCTCAGCTGAGTCTCTGGATGGGAAGGTAGTGGGGAATCAGCCTTTCGAGATGTGAGTGGAGGACCCAGTTATGCAGTGCCACGATCCTGATCCACAGAAACTGACGGTGGTAACAGATATGTGTTCTTGCAAGCTGTTAAGTTTTCTGATGATTTGTTATGTTGTAATAGAAAAGTCATATAGAGTTTGGTGCTTGAAAGTGGGGAACTAATGTAACAAATGTCTAAAAAATGCATATTAGTTTTTGTTTGCCTTAATAAAGTACCACAAACTAGGTGTTTAAAAAATGGAGACTCATTTCTCATAGTTCTAGAGGCCAACAGTTTGAGATCAATGTGTTAGCAGGGTTGATTTTTTTTTCCTGAGGTCTCTCTTCTTGCTTACAGATGGTCACTGTATTAGTCAAATTTTTCATCACTGTCACCAAAAGACCTGACAAGAACAATGTAGGGGAAGGAGAAATTTGGGGTTCATGGTTTCTGAAGTCTTAGTGCATAGACAGCCAACTCCATTGCTCTGAGCCCAGGGTGAACCAGAACATCATGGTGGAAATGTAGAGAAAAGGAAAGCAGCTCAGGACGTGGCAATCAGGAAGCAGTGAGAGTGCCCCACTAGGGACAAAATGTAAACCTCTAAGACAGACCACCAGTGACCTACTTCCTCCAGCCACACCCTACCTGCTTAGAGTTATCCATAGTTAATCCCTATTAATGGGTTAATGCACTGTTTAGGTTAAGGCTCTTGTAGGTAGCCTAATCATTTAACCTCTGAACTTTCTTGCATTGACTCACACATGATCTTTTGGGGGATATCGTATGTGCAAACCATAACAGTCACCTTCTCACTCTGTTTTTACATGACCTTTTCTTTTTGTGTGCAATCTGGTTTCTCTTCCTCCTTTTATAAAAATACTGATTTCATTAGATTAGGGCCCTTCTCTTATGAATGACCACATTCAACTTTATTTACCTCTTGAAAGTCCTTACCTCTAAATACAGTCACATTGGGTTACAGGGTCCCAACGTATGAATTTTGGGAAGGACACAATTCCATCCACAACAATCCATAAGGAGTTCTGAAACCAAATAGTGGGCGACGGATAGAGAAATTTTGAAGAGCAGAGCAGAGAAAGCCTAAATTGCCATAACAGTCTCTTCATGGTAATTTAGACTGAGAATGCTGATGGTGAGGGCTCAAAAGCAAGTGAGGAACATGTTTCTGGAAAGTGGAGGCAGAGACATTTTTGTTATGTAAATCTCTGTGAAATTGTTCTCTGCAGTTATGTAGAAAGCAGAACTTGCAAGTGATAAACGCACTATGTAGTTAAAGAGATTTCCAAGAAAAGGACTGGAGGAACTGACTAGTTTCTTTCTGCTAGGCCAGACATAAATTGAAGGAATGGTTTTTCTTAAAAAAAAATCAGAATGTGATGATGTAACAATTTAGATGGTCTCTACATGGCAAAGATGCAAAAACGAAGATGTGTTAGTCAGCTTGTGTTGCTGTGACCAAATATTCAACAAGAAAAACTTAGAGGAGGATGTTTATCTGGGACCCACAGATTAAGAGTTCTCAATTCTTAAAAGACTGAGTCCATTACTCTGGGCCCAACACGAAGCAGCCCATCATGGCAGAAGAACATAGTAGAGGAGTACTGCTCCATTGATAGCCCCCAGGAAGCAGAGAGAGTAAATGGGAGATGATTCCTTCCAAGGTATGTTCCCATTGATGCACCTCCTCTAGCCATGCCCCATCTGCCTACAACTACCCCCTGTCAGTTCATTCATAGTAGATGGACTAATTAGGTTACAGCTCTCACAATCCAATCATTTCACCTATGACCATTCCTGCAACAACACAGGAGCTTTTGGGAGACATCTCATATCCAAACCATAACAAAACAGATGCACTCTTTGGAAAGCATGCTCTAAAGAGAAAGCTGAATGTGTGAGTGTAAAACTGTGTTAAAAACTCAGGAGTGAAAGGACAGAATAGGTAGTTACACAATGAGCGCTTTCAAAGTGATTATGAGTCTTCAGGAGGGTCAAACCAGAGAACCTCAGAAAGCCTAGGGCATTGTCCCTCAGCTATCTCAATAGAAAGTCAAGGAACAGAGGAGGATCCAACATGGCGGCCGGCGAGGAAGCAGCCACTCCAACGTCTCCACTTTAACGGGATATGAAAGACTCATCGAAACAGCTGCAGCCTAGCTACGGAGGAACTTCTAGCATAACTTCCTTAAGAGGAGAGCTGCCGTGAACTGGTAGGTTTACTCGAAGTGACAGGTTGCCCCAGAGAAGTGGATCTTGGAAGACCACGCGGGCACAGAGGTCTAGTCCCCCAACCATCAGCCGCTCCGGCAGGCGGCTCCCCCTGGAGGCCTAGCTCTCGCCCTGGGAGAAGCGGCCCCACCCGCCCGCTTCCTAACCAGGCGGCCACAGCTACTCGGCGATAAAGGTGCCCACGTGGCGGGTGCAGAAGTTAAGTTCTGCAGACGCCAGCCGCCTTTGCAACCCGCGGGATCCCTGAGCTGCTTGGCCCGCCCCGCCCGAACCGGCAGTCCTCCGCCATACGGGCTCCCCCTGGAGGCCTAGCTCTCGCCCTGGGAGAAGCGGCCCCACCCGCCCGCTTCCTAACCAGGTGGCCTCAGCTACTTGGAGATAAAGGTGCCCTCGTGGCGGATGCAGAAGTTAAGTCCTGCAGACGCCAGCCACCTTTGCAACCCGCGGGATCCCTGAGCGGCTTGGCCCGCCCCGCCAAAACCGGCAGTCCTCCGCCATACAGGCTCCCCCGGGAGGCCTAGCTCTCGCCCTGGGAGAAGCGGCCCCACCCGCCCGGTTCCTAACCAGGCAGCCACAGCTACTCGACAATAAAGGTGCCCACATGGCGGGTGCAGAAGTTAAGTCCTGCAGACGCCAGCCACCTTTGCAACTCGCAGAAACCCTGAGCGGCTTGGCCCGCCCCGCCCGAACCGGCAGCGGGTGCAGAAGTTAAGTCCTGCAGACGCCAGCCACCTTTGCAACCCGCGGGATCCGGGAGCGGCTTGGCCCGCCCCGCCTGAACCGGCAGTCCTCCGCCATCCGGGCTCCCCCGGGAGGCCCAGCTCTCGCCCTGGGAGAAGCGGCCCCACCCGCCCGGTTCCCAACCACGCGACCGCAGCTACTCGGCGATAAAGGTGCCCCCGCAGCGGGTGCAGGAGTTAAGTCCTGCTGATACCAGCCGCATTTGCAAGCCGCCGGCACCCAGTGCGGCTTGGCCCGCCCCGCCTGAACCGGCAGTCGGCCTCCACCATCCGGGCTCCCCCGGGAGGCCTAGCTCTCGCTCCGGGAGCAGCCCCCTGCAAGCTAGGCGAACCTTCGACCCATCGGGAGGTTAGGCCCAGCAACCTGCGGAGTGATAGAGGTGCCCCTCGTGCCTGCTGGGTAGGCGGGCCTTTGACCGATCAGCAGAGCAGACCTAGGGCCTGCCAGCGTGGTAGACGGATCACACCAATTGGAGGAGGATCACAGCCACTACATGCCCTGCAAGGGTGATTATTCAACTATACAAGAGCAATATAAATAAATAGAGGGAAAATTTCAAAACACAACAGTTTCTCCAAGCAGAAAGAAACGCCAGCAGTATGAAAAGACAAGGAAAGAAAGGACCACAGGCAATGCAGGTCAACTCAACTTTAGAAGAGGTAATAGGTGCAACAGATGGAATGTCAGATAGAGAGATCAGGATATACATGCTTCAGATGATCTGGAGTCTCAAGGAAGACATGAGACAGCAAAATCAGATAATGAAAGATCACATTGACAAACAAATCCAGGAAGTAAAAGATCAATTTCACAGGGAGATAGAGGAAATAAAAAACAAACAAATAGAAATACTAGAAATGCAGGAAAAAATAAACCAACTTAAAAACTCAATTGAGAATACTACCAGCAGAGTAGATCACTTAGAAGAGAGAACATCAGACAATGAAGACAAAGTATTTCAACTGGAAAAGAACATAGACAGCTCAGCAAGTCTGCTAAGAAACCATGAACAGAACATCCAAGAAATATGGGACAATATCAAAAGACCAAATTTAAGAGTCATGGGGATACAGGAAGGCACAGAGCTCCACACCAGAGGAATACACAGCCTATTCAATGAAATAATACGAGAAAACTTCCCAGACTTGAAGAATGAGACAGAATCCCAAATCCTAGAAGCCTACAGGACGCCGAATGTACAAAACCATAAGAGATCCACACCTAGACACATTATAGTGAAGATGTCCAACATACAGAATAAGGAAAGAATTTTAAAAGCTACAAGGGAAAGGAAGCAGATTACATTTAGGGGTAAACCAATCAGGATAACAGCTGATCTCTCAACACAGACTCTGAAAGCAAGAAGATCCTGGAATAACATATTTCAAACACTGAAAGAAAATGGGTTCCAACCAAGAATCGTGTATCCGGCAAAATTAAGCTTCAGGTTAGAAGATGAAATTAAAACCTTCCATGATAAACAAAAGTTAAAAGAATTCGCAGCTAGAAAACCATCTCTTCAAAAAATCCTTGGCAAAACATTGCAGGAAGAGGAAATGGAAAATAACATTGAAAACCAACAATGGGAGGTAGGACAGTAAAGGGGGGAAAGTAGTCAAAGAGGATAACAAATCAGGTTTAGTAACATCAACAAACAAATATGGATAGAAGTACAAACCATATCTCAATAATAACCCTAAATGTCAATGGCTTAAACTCACCAATTAAGAGACACAGGCTAGTAGAATGGATCACAAAACAAGACCCAACAATATGCTGTCTACAGGAGACGCATCTGATAGAAAAAGATATCCATAGACTGAAGGTGAAAGGTTGGGAAAAATCATACCACTCATATGGACAGCGGAAACAAGCAGGCGTGTCCATACTCATATCTAATAAAATAGATTTCAAGCCAAAGCTAATCAAAAGGGATAAAGAAGGACACTTCATACTGCTCAAGGGAACCATAAACCAACAAGACATAACAATCATAAATATATATGCCCCAAATAATGGTGCAGCGGTGTTCATCAAGCAAACTCTTCTCAAGTTCAAGAGTCTGATAGACCACCATACAATCATCATGGGAGACTTCAACACACCTCTCTCACCACTGGACAGATCTTCCAAACAAAAGTTAAAGAAGGAAACTATAGAACTCAACAACACAATTAATAACCTAGACTTAATTGACATATATAGACTTTACCACCCAACATCAAGTAGTTACACTTTTTTTTCAGCAGCACATGGAACCTTCTCAAAAATAGAACATATATTATGTCACAGGGCAACTCTTAGACAATATAAAGGGGTAGAGATAATACCATGCATCTTATCTGATCATAATGGAATGAAACTGAAAATCAATGATAAAAGAAGAAAGGAAAAATCAAGCATCACTTGGAGAATGAATAATAGGTTGCTGAATGATCAATGGGTTTTAGAAGACATCAAGGAGGAAATTAAAAAATTCCTAGAGTTAAATGAAAACACGGACACAACATATCGGAATCTATGGGACACATTGAAAGCAGTCCTAAGAGGAAAATTCATTGCTTGGAGTTCATTCCTCAAAAAAAGAAAAAACCAACAAATAAATGATCTCATACTTCATCTCAAAATCCTAGAAAAAGAGGAGCAAAACAACAGCAAAAGAAGTAGAAGGCAAGAAATAATCAAAATCAGAGCTGAAATTAATGAAATTGAAACAAAAGAAACAATTGAAAAAATTGACAAAACTAAAAGCTGGTTCTTTGAAAAAATAAATAAAATTGACAGACCCTTAGCCATGCTAACGAAGAGAAGAAGAGAGAGAACCCAGATTACTAGCATACGGGATGAAAAAGGCAATATCACAACAGACACTACAGAAATACAGAAGATAATCAGAGACTATTTTGAAGCCCTATACTCCAATAAAATAGAAGATAGTGAAGGCATAGATAAATTCCTTAAGTCTTACGATCTGCCCAGATTGAACCAGGAGGATATAGACAACCTAAACAGACCAATAACAATAGAAGAAATAGAAGAAACCATCAAAAGACTACCAACTAAGAAAAGCCCAGGACCGGATGGGTATACAGCAGAGTTTTACAAAACCTTTAAAGAGGAACTAACACCAATACTTTTCAAGCTATTTCAGGAAATAGAAAAAGAGGGAGAACTTACAAATTCATTCTACGAGGCCAACATCACCCCGATTCCGAAACCAGACAAAGACACTTCAAAGAAAGAAAACTACAGACCAATATCTCTAATGAACCTTGACGCAAAAATTCTCAATAAAATTCTGGCGAACCGGATTCAAATACATATCAAAAAAATTATACACCATGATCAAGTAGGATTCATCCATGGGATGCAAGGCTGGTTCAATATACGGAAATCAATAAATGTTATCCACCACATCAATAGACTAAAAAATAAGAACCATATGATAGTCTCGATAGATGCAGAAAAAGCATTCGACAAAGTACAGCATCCCTTTATGTTCAAAACGCTAGAAAAATTAGGGATAACAGGATCATACCTCAACATTGTAAAAGCAATCTATGATAAGCCACAGGCCAGCATCATTCTGAATGGAGAAAAATTGAAGGCATTCCCTCTAAGATCTGGTACAAGACAGGGATGCCCTCTCTCACCACTTCTGTTCAACATAGTCCTCGACACACTGGCAAGAGCAATTAGACAGACGAAAGAAATTAAAGGGATAAAAATTGGAAAAGAAGAACTTAAATTATCACTATTTGCAGATGATATGATTCTATACCTAGCAGACCCAAAAGGGTCTACAAAGAAGCTATTAGAGCTAATAAATGAATTCAGCAAAGTGGCAGGATATAAGATCAACACGCATAAATCAAAGGCATTCCTGTATATCAGCGACAAATCCTCTGAAACGGAAATGAGGACAACTACTCCATTCACAATATCCCCCCCAAAAATAAAATACTTGGGAATCAACCTAACAAAAGAGGTGAAAGATTTATACAATGAAAATTACAAAACCCTAAAGAAAGACATAGAAGAAGACCTTAGAAGATGGAAAAATATACCCTGCTCATGGATAGGCAGATCCAACATCATCAAAATGGCGATATCACCAAAAGTTCTCTATAAGTTCAATGCAATGCCAATCAAAATCCCAGCTGCATTTCTTGTAGAAATAGATAAAAGAATCATGAAATTCATATGGAATAATAAAAGACCCAGAATAGCAAAAACAATACTAAGCAGGAAGTGTGAATCAGGCGGTATAGCGATACCAGACTTCAAACTATACTACAGAGCAATAGTAACGAAAACAGCATGGTACTGGTACCAAAACAGGCGGGTGGACCAATGGTACAGAATAGAGGATACAGTAACCAATCCACAAAACTACAACTATCTTATATTTGATAAAGGGGCTAAAAGCATGCAATGGAGGAAGGATAGCATCTTCAACAAATGGTGCTGGGAAAACTGGAAATCCATTTGCATCAAAATGAATCTGAATCCCTATCTCTCGCCTTGCACAAAAGTTAACTCAAAATGGATCAAGGAGCTTGATATTAAATCAGAGACACGGCATCTGATAGAAGAAAAAGTTGGTTATGATCTACATACTGTGGGAGTAGGCTCCAAATTCCTCAATAGGACACCCATAGCGCAAGAGTTAACAACTAGAATCAACAAATGGGACTTACTCAAACTAAAAAGTTTTTTCTCAGCAAAAGAAACAATAAGAGAGATAAACAGGGAGCCTACATCCTGGGAACAAATCTTTACTCCACACACTTCAGATAGAGCCCTAATAACCAGAATATATAAAGAACTCAAAAAATTAGACAATAAGACAACAAGTAACCCAATCAATAAATGGGCAAAGGACCTGAACAGACACTTCTCAGAAGAGGACATACAATCAATCAATAAGTACATGAAAAAATGCTCACCATCGCTAGCAGTCAGAGAAATGCAAATCAAAACTACCCTAAGATACCATCTCACTCCAGTAAGATTGGCAGCCATTAGGAAGTCAAACAACAATAAGTGCTGGAGAGGATGTGGGGAAAAGGGCACTCTTGTTCATTGCTGGTGGGACTGCAAATTGGTGCAGCCAATTTGGAAAGCAGTATGGAGATTTCTTGGAAAGCTGGGAATGGAACCACCATTTGACCCAGCTATTCCCCTTCTCGGTCTATTCCCTAAAGACCTAATAAGAGCATGCTACAGGGACACTGCTACATCCATGTTCATAGCAGCACAATTCACGATAGCAAGATTGTGGAATCAGCCTAGATGCCCTTCAATAGATGAATGGATTAAAAAAATGTGGCATTTATACACAATGGAGTATTACTCTGCATTTAAAAATGACAAAATCATAGAATTTGGAGGGAAATGGATGGCATTAGAGCAGATTATGCTAAGTGAAGCTAGTCAATCTTTAAAAAACAAATACCAAATGACTCCTCTGATATAAGGGGAGGAAACAAGGACAGGGTAGGGACGAAGAGCTTGAGACGAAGATTTTCATTAACAGGGTTGAGAGGTGGGAGGGAAAGGAAACGAGAAGGGGAATCGCATGGAAATGGAAGGCGATCCTCAGGGTTATACAAAATGACATATAAGAGGAAAGGAGGGGTAAGACAAGATAATTCAAATGGAAGAAGTGATTTACAGTAGAAGGGGTAGAGAGAGAAAAGGGGAGGGGAGGGGAGGGGAGGGGAGGGGGGATAGTAGAGAATAGGACAGACAGCAGAATACATCAGACACTAGAAAGGCAATATGTCAATCAATGGAAGGGTAACTGATGTGATACAGCAATCTGTATACGGGATAAAATTGGGAGTTCATAACTCATTTGAATCAAACTGTGAAATATGATGTATGAGGAACTATGTAATGTTTTGAACGACCAACAATAAAAAAAAAAGAAACAATTGAAAAAATTGACAAAACTAAAAGCTGTTTCTTTGAAAAACTAAATAAAATTGACAGACCCTTAGCCATGCTAACGAAGAGAAGAAGAGAGAGAACCCAGATTACTAGCATACGGGATGAAAAAGGCAATATCACAACAGACACTTCAGAAATACAGAAGATAATCAGAGACTATTTTGAAGCCTTATACTCCAATAAAATAGAAGATAGTGAAGGCATAGATAAATTCCTTAAGTCTTACGATCTGCCCAGATTGAACCAGGAGGATATAGACAACCTAAACAGACCGATAACAATAGAAGAAATAGAAGAAACCATCAAAAGACTACCAACTAAGAAAAGCCCAGGACCGGATGGGTATACAGCAGAGTTTTACAAAACCTTTAAAGAGGAACTAACACCAATACTTTTCAAGCTATTTCAGGAAATAGAAAAAGAGGGAGATCTTACAAATTCATTCTACGAGGCCAACATCACCCTGATTCCGAAACCAGACAAAGACACATCAAAGAAGGAAAACTACAGACCAATATCTCTAATGAACCTTGACGCAAAAATCCTCAATAAAATTCTGGTGAATCGGATTCAAATACATATCAAAAAAATTATACATCATGATCAAGTAGGATTCATCCCTGGGATGCAAGGCTGGTTTAATATACGGAAATCAATAAATGTTATTCACCACATCAATAGACTAAAAAATAAGAACCATATGATCATCTCAATAGATGCAGAAAAAGCATTCGACAAAGTACAGCATCCCTTTATGTTCAAAACGCTAGAAAAATTAGGGATAACAGGATCATACCTCAACATTGTAAAAGCAATCTATGATAAGCCACAGGCCAGCATCATTCTGAATGGAGAAAAATTGAAGGCATTCCCTCTAAGATCTGGTACAAGACAGGGATGCCCTCTCTCACCACTTCTGTTCAACATAGTCCTCGAAACACTGGCAAGAGCAATTAGACAGTCAAAAGAAATTAAAGGCATAAAAATAGGAAAAGAAGAACTTAAATTATCACTATTTGCAGATGATATGATTCTATACCTAGCAGACCCAAAAGGGTCTACAAAGAAGCTATTAGAGCTAATAAATGAATTCAGCAAAGTGGCAGGATATAAGATCAACACGCATAAATCAAAGGCATTCCTGTATATCAGCGACAAATCCTCTGAAACGGAAATGAGGACAACTACTCCATTCACAATATCCCCCCCAAAAATAAAATACTTGGGAATCAACCTAACAAAAGAGGTGAAAGATTTATACAATGAAAATTACAAAACCCTAAAGAAAGACATAGAAGAAGACCTTAGAAGATGGAAAAATATACCCTGCTCATGGATAGGCAGATCCAACATCATCAAAATGGCGATATCACCAAAAGTTCTCTATAAGTTCAATGCAATGCCAATCAAAATCCCAGCTGCATTTCTTGTAGAAATAGATAAAAGAATCATGAAATTCATATGGAATAATAAAAGACCCAGAATAGCAAAAACAATACTAAGCAGGAAGTGTGAATCAGGCGGTATAGCGATACCAGACTTCAAACTATACTACAGAGCAATAGTAACGAAAACAGCATGGTACTGGTACCAAAACAGGCGGGTGGACCAATGGTACAGAATAGAGGATACAGTAACCAATCCACAAAACTACAACTATCTTATATTTGATAAAGGGGCTAAAAGCATGCAATGGAGGAAGGATAGCATCTTCAACAAATGGTGCTGGGAAAACTGGAAATCCATTTGCATCAAAATGAATCTGAATCCCTATCTCTCGCCTTGCACAAAAGTTAACTCAAAATGGATCAAGGAGCTTGATATTAAATCAGAGACACGGCATCTGATAGAAGAAAAAGTTGGTTATGATCTACATACTGTGGGAGTAGGCTCCAAATTCCTCAATAGGACACCCATAGCGCAAGAGTTAACAACTAGAATCAACAAATGGGACTTACTCAAACTAAAAAGTTTTTTCTCAGCAAAAGAAACAATAAGAGAGATAAACAGGGAGCCTACATCCTGGGAACAAATCTTTACTCCACACACTTCAGATAGAGCCCTAATAACCAGAATATATAAAGAACTCAAAAAATTAGACAATAAGACAACAAGTAACCCAATCAATAAATGGGCAAAGGACCTGAACAGACACTTCTCAGAAGAGGACATACAATCAATCAATAAGTACATGAAAAAATGCTCACCATCGCTAGCAGTCAGAGAAATGCAAATCAAAACTACCCTAAGATACCATCTCACTCCAGTAAGATTGGCAGCCATTAGGAAGTCAAACAACAATAAGTGCTGGAGAGGATGTGGGGAAAAGGGCACTCTTGTTCATTGCTGGTGGGACTGCAAATTGGTGCAGCCAATTTGGAAAGCAGTATGGAGATTTCTTGGAAAGCTGGGAATGGAACCACCATTTGACCCAGCTATTCCCCTTCTCGGTCTATTCCCTAAAGACCTAATAAGAGCATGCTACAGGGACACTGCTACATCCATGTTCATAGCAGCACAATTCACGATAGCAAGATTGTGGAATCAGCCTAGATGCCCTTCAATAGATGAATGGATTAAAAAAATGTGGCATTTATACACAATGGAGTATTACTCTGCATTTAAAAATGACAAAATCATAGAATTTGGAGGGAAATGGATGGCATTAGAGCAGATTATGCTAAGTGAAGCTAGTCAATCTTTAAAAAACAAATACCAAATGACTCCTCTGATATAAGGGGAGGAAACAAGGACAGGGTAGGGACGAAGAGCTTGAGACGAAGATTTTCATTAACAGGGTTGAGAGGTGGGAGGGAAAGGAAACGAGAAGGGGAATCGCATGGAAATGGAAGGCGATCCTCAGGGTTATACAAAATGACATATAAGAGGAAAGGAGGGGTAAGACAAGATAATTCAAATGGAAGAAGTGATTTACAGTAGAAGGGGTAGAGAGAGAAAAGGGGAGGGGAGGGGAGGGGAGGGGGGATAGTAGAGAATAGGACAGACAGCAGAATACATCAGACACTAGAAAGGCAATATGTCAATCAATGGAAGGGTAACTGATGTGATACAGCAATCTGTATACGGGATAAAATTGGGAGTTCATAACTCATTTGAATCAAACTGTGAAATATGATGTATGAGGAACTATGTAATGTTTTGAACGACCAACAATAAAAAAAAAAAAAGAAAGTCAAGGAACAGGGGCATTTATCTTCAAAACACGGCTTTTGTTTAAAAGTTGTGAGCTACAGTGAAATGCACAAAGTTCTTAAGAAGTTGTTTCAACAAGCACATTGTCAATTGGCCTGAAAGGGACAGGAAGATATGAAACCAGGGAGACAGACTTTCTGATAACCATGCCCAACTCTACTGATATTAAAAAGAAGGCCCATAAAACTTCTTCAATTGCAAACACATGCTACCTTTCATGCAAAAGGAGGACAGCACTGCATAAGAAACCAAAGGGTGGAACTAGAGATATATTCCCATTTCTTTTAATTTAAACTAGGAACTTTCAATATCTGCCAGACTGGATTCAGAATAGACATGAACCAGTGATTCCTTTTTATCTTCAATCACACTGTTTTACCTGCAGCTCTCATTCTGAACCAGAATTTTTATCCCTGTTATTGTAGGTCTATCCTACCTTTATATGTTGAGGAGGCTGGGGGAGAAAATTTGTCTCCAGTTTCAATGCTCCACAGATGGACAAGAATTTTACCCTGAAGCTGTACTTAACAGATTACACATTAGTATTCCATAGGTCCTAACCCTGATTTAAATGATGGGAATTTAGACTTTGGGTTGCTGCTGTAGTGGAATGAGATTTGGGGACTTTTCGGCTGGGGTGAATGCATTTTGCATATGGCAGGCATATTGGAGACTACAGAGAACAACACCTAGAGCGATCCTGTCAATTACAATTTCCTACCTTCTGGTTCACATGCTTTGTGTAATCCTCTCTCCGTGCATATGGCAGGACCTGTGGCTTGCTTTTCACCAACAGAGTATGGCAAGCTGACAGGTCTGTCACTTCTAGAATTGTGTTATTCAGCAAAGGTGAATGCAATACCATGGACACCATTCTTATAATGTTCCTTGGGGAGCAACGAGGCCAGTGGAGAAAGAATGATGGGATATTACTTCTGTAGTTATGTAATGATATATAAACTCCAAGCAGACTAGCTCTCCTGCACCTGATGGCCTCTTAGATGTTTTATAGCAGCAAAGAAAGAAATCCTGCCAACAACTTAAATGAGGTTGAAAGTAGATTCTTCCCCAGTTGAACCTCCAGATGGGGATGAAGTCCAGCTGTCTCTCCCTGACTGCAGCCTTGCAAGACTTATTAAGCAGAGGACCTCGTTAAGCAATTCCTAGACTCTGAATTCACAGAAACGGTGATAATGAGGGTGCTCTTTTAAGCCATTGGGTTTGTGGTAATTTGTCCTAGCAATGGAAGACTCATGCAAAGATTCTCAATATGTGATGATTGATTAATCACAGAAAACTCTTAGACCAGCACTGTGTTGGGCACACACTTTCTTATTAGTCCTTTAGCCTTATAAGTAACAGTAGCAACAACCAACCCATTGGACAGTGATGTACTGCTTGGAAATTACTGAAATGATAGATTTATCATTAGTAGAGCGTTGACAGTATAGTGCTTCCACTTAAAATTCCGTAATGAAATAATTAAAAACTAGTGCTTGACAGTTTCACCAAAGCAGCCCAGAGTTGCCATCTTAGTGTCCCAATTTCTCTAAGATGCTAAATGAGAGATAAAATTAAATCTTTTAAGTTCCAAGCATAAGTGGGAGTCACAGAGAATCACAGGCATTTTTCCTTTTGATTTGGAAGGATTATTTTCAGTTAGGTCACCACTCTGAGGAAAGCCCAGCTGGGGCAAATAGGGTGTTCCTGAGTCTATCCTCTTACTTTACACAGCATGTTCCAGTTATCAAAGCATAGCCATTCTCATCATTCAGTGAGTTCAGCTGTCAGGAGTTCAGAGCAGGCCAGCAGGGGCCTGGGGAGCTGCCTGTGAACTGGGGGTTCACTGTTTGACCTCAAATATGATTAGCTCAGGGAGCAGCGAGGCCATGGAGTGGGGAGAGAATGAGCAGCATGCATTTGAAAGTTTATTCATTTGCTTCTCAGCAAATGCTTTCATTGACATTTTCTGTTGAAATATTCTGCCTAATTCACTTGAGAACACTGTGTGTGGATTACATGCATAATGAAAGACCTTGCAAAGGGCCCCGAGTATTCTACAAGTTGAAAATAAAGTCATATGGCAGTAATGATAGGAATTACCACCAGGAAGGCATTTAAAATGATATCCTTATCAGATTCTCAAGTGAGTGGAAGCTGAAGGGCTAAATCTACACTTTCAAAGTGGCTGAATCAAAGACATCCTTTACCCATAGGAACCTAATGTTAATTTGCTCTATGACCTTGGGAAAAAAAAATGGAACATACCTGAGTCCCAATTGTATCATCTGTTAGATGAAAAGACAAGACTAAGCAGGAAGGAACCAATTTTTTTTCTCTGATTTAGCATCATTTATACATGAAACACATTTTAATGCCCAAATTACACCCATATCATCAGGAATCAGAGTGATATGATGATTACAGCCCAGCCGTGAGTTTTAGAGTCAGATACTTTTGAGGTTTGAACACTGGCTTTTCCAGTTTTGGCTGTTGGATCTTCAACAACTTTTTAAATCCTGCAAAACCTGTTCTCCTCACCCAAAAGATAGTTAACACCACCTGCTTGAAAAGAATAATATGAGCCAGGCACAGTGCAGCATGCCTGTAATCCCAGAAGTCTTGGAGGCTGAGGCAGGAGGATTACAAAATCATGCCAGCCTCAGCAATTTAGTGAGTCCCTAAGCAACTTAGTGGGTCCTCTCTCTAAATAAAACATAATATGGATTGGGGATGTGGCTGGGTGATTAAGTGCCCCTGAGTTCAATGCTCCATACCAAAAAAAAAAAAAAAAAAAAAAAACAACCCATAAAAAGATAACAGTTCTAAATGAGATAGTATCATTCAGTTGTCCAACAATGCTGCATAAAAAATATCCTCACACACAGTGTCATATAATGACTATGGGGCTAGGGTGGCTGTCCTCTAGGTTGAAAAGATATAGAAAGCCTGGGGTGCCACGCACTATTCTGGAATCACGGAGCTTTCCAAGGTATATTCTTTTTATGTCAATGGCAAAAGAACATAGGGAAACTTCAGCTATCCATTGCATGCTTTTATTTATACCACATAATTGGTCATACAAGTTACTTGGCTAAGCCCAGATGAAAGGGGTAAGGAACTACTCAACTCTTCATGAGGCTGGGGCAAAAGAAATAATGAATTGAGTTTAATTCAGTCTACTGGAGATGGTATATGTGCAGCATCTGTGGAACATACCATCTGATATATAAGGACATTATTAGTCATTGACATCTCTGTATTATTATCATCATCATCATCATTTGCCAAAACCTTCTTGAGGACAATCAATGTTTCTAGTGCTGCTCTAGGCAGACTAGAAAATTTCTCTTGCTCAAGGATGCCACCCCAATCACACATCTGATGTTGCCAAAAAACATTTTCTCCTTGGAATTATGATTATCTGTTCCCTATGGCCTTCCTACCAAAAGCAGATGCTTTTCAGTGGGGACACACAAAGTGATCTTTGAGCCTTTAGAGAAGAGAGACACAAGAGGAAGAAAGAAAGAGCGTGGGGCAAGCAAACACAGCTGAGTCTGACCCGAGAAGTGGGTTAAACTTAGAAATTGAGTGGAGCTGAACAAATCAGTTAATTAGGCTGAGTTAAATTTCTTCACCCACACAATTGGGTTAAAACTCTTCATCAGTTGTTACATGAATGCCACAAACCATCAATAAAGCAACCATTTTGTGCTCTGCAAAACACTAATATTTGTTCACTGTAGTTTTGCTTTTGGTCAGGCCTGTGTCCCAGGAAATTTCAACAAAAACTTCAGGTCAGTATAGATCTGATGCCCATTTGGCCCTAATACCAGCCTCTGCCCTGGGAGTAGAGCTGGGGTCAAATGGTCAAGTTAAGGTAATCACGGGACTTCTGACATGCTGTCTCTGGGTGAGTGGGGGCTGATCTATCAGGGTCACTACAGGAATGCTGGAGAAAACATTTTGAACTGTGAGAGAAGGAATTGAGATATAGACCTAGTCATAAGTAACCTCCAAATAACCTATCAATAATAATTATTTTAAAATCGTATAATCCGTTTATGTTTATCAAGAACTTGATGGTGACAGGGCAATGCTAACGAAGAGTAAAGGAAAATATTCATTCATAGGATCTGAGTGGTTCAATTTTAATGGGGATACTGGGAGTTCTCTCTCAAATGCTAGGATGACAGATTATGCAAGTCCAGTTATTCTCTACTGGTCACACTGAGGACAAGAATCACCTGTTTGTGATCACAGGTGCCAGGTTTGGGGAAGAAGCATTGTTAACACCTTGCCATTTTCCTAATGGAAGAAGGGGTGGGCACTTTCAACAGTAACTTCCTTGGGATGATACTTATTCCCTGGAAACATCAGCCTTTGCTTTACGGAGTAACAAAGAGGCCATTTGAGTTTAACTTTGCTCAAACTTTGAAAGGAAATGTTAATGTGGTTTAAGCAAAATACTGAAAAGTACCGAAGTAAAAGAAGATGGTATTTATAAGAGGTGGATGTCAAATTTTACTTCTTTTAAAGGTGTGGGTATTAGAAAGAGAAAAAGAGAGAAAGAGAAAGAGAGAAAGATATGTAGGGTGAAATGATTTTGACAGGGTGCACATCAAATACAATATTAACTTCACTGATATAATGGAAAATTACTTTTCTAGAGTATATAGGCTTGGTGGGATCATAGAAATAGAAGATATTTATATATATTATTATTTATATATTATTTATATATTTGATTTTGGTTTTCTTCTTTTGTTCAGAAACAAGTTTATATTACCCAACTCTCCTGAATTTAGGCAAGTGAGAGATGTTTTTCTTTGCAGTTGTTGTGATAGTGAGATGGTTGGAAAGGCATGCTGAAATTGGAAGGGGGGGGATTTCAGCAGCAAAAGGCACTGAGAAAATTGGAAAGTCCAAGCATGTTGTCCTCACTGGTTTTGCAGGTGTAGGAATACAGAGATGACTTTAACAAAAGATTTATAGTCCATCTCCCAGGGAGAGCCTTGGTTTTGATCACCTCCACACAGACACTGCTACAATTCTTTTGAAGTAATATTTTTAACAGGAGGTCTTAAAATATAGGTAACATGCCCAATGGGTTTCACTTTATATTACATTCTGCTTTCCTGTGAGATTAACTTCTTTATAACACACACTCAATTTCATCTCTAAGAAGGTTTGTGCTTTTCTTAAGTATCTTCTAAGCAATCGTCATTAGAAGGATGTCCTATATCCCAACTCTCCACAACTATTTAAAAAATAAGCACCTAAAACCTATAGGATTACATATCAGATCAATAGGGTTGGTTTCCACTTTAAATCGGATCTGACCTTTAAATGAATCAATTTATTTCATAATAGAACAATTTCTTGGTGTGAGACCCATGTTCTTCATTTATGGAGGCTCAACAAATAGCAAATTCCTGATGTGGCTTCTAAAACCCCCAACACCCAATCCCAGCTAGTCCACCACCTGATCGTGTTTCCCACTCCCTTCCCAGACACACTCTGCTCCAGGCACTGCAGGTGAGCTCTTTTTTTGCACTAGTTCCTCCTCCTGCCTCTGAATATCCCCTTCACAGATCTTCTGCCAGCCCCAGAGTCACCTCCGCAGGGGTGCCCTGAGGTTCAGCTAAGCAGGCTCATAGAAATGGAAAGAAGAGGTCTGGCTGGGTGAACAACAGGGCATCAAATCTTATGTTGTAAGAACAATGCTTCTATGCTCAACTTTATATGTTGGTAGAAATAGAAGGGAGTAAAAATATATTGACTTAAGAGGATAGGAAGATCATAGGGAATCCAACCTATGAGCTTGAAACAGAGGCTAGTGGAAAACATGAGGAAGAAAATAAAAAGACAGGAGGCACTCAGCCCAGCTGTATGGCAGTGTGAGGCTTTTGTGGCATAGACCACAGATCAGGCATTGGAGCTAGAAAAGAGACAACAGGTCAGCCCTTGCCTTCAGGATTGCTGGAGTTTCATTCAGCTAAGAGAATACCAAACATGTGCTGCACAGTTTGAATCCCTTGAGGACCACCCTCAGAAGAAGAAGGGCACTAAAATAGCCGCTCTAGATTAAATTACCACCAGTGAAGAAGAGCATATCAGTGATGTGAAAATGAGAAGGAACCTTGGGTGAATCTGTTACCTTTGGACAAAGGGAAATAATGCTAGAAAATAAGTAGTTGCATTGCATTTTAGGAAAGCAGATTTCAAAATATGCTGAAGGAAGAATTCCACAGGGGGGAAAAATACTAAGAAAGATGATAATTCTAAAAACTTTTATTCTGAATGTAAAATTGTGAATCATAAAAGGAAGAAAGGTAGAGAACTACCATTAAGGTGGACCCATTCTTTGATGAGATTTCAACAAAAGCTCTGGAAAACAGAATGGGCTGGTAAGACATGAAGATCCACCTCTCTCATTTGTACCTGTTTTGTTCAATAAGGTGGTTTTGAATTCCATGGTTGGGGCAGAAGATAAAAAAAGGAAGAAGCAGACCCTAGCTTTGGACAACTATAAAATACCAAGGTGACAAGATGAAGAACACTCAGTCAGAGCCAGATTTGCTTTGGTATTCTCTGTGACTTTTCAATCTTGACAAGTTGTTAGAAAAACTTTGAAGGTTAAATTAGAAAAGACGTAGTGAGTACGGATTGTCAACATCAAATGACTTAAATAGTTGGCTTAGAGAAATTATATTCTATGACAATTAAAGGGCTGGCTATCATACTCAACAGTCTTCGAGAAAAGACTAGAAAAATACCAGCAAACTGGAGAAGACAAATACTTTCATTAAAAAAAAGTAAGGAAAATAAGTTGCAGAAGTTATAAGTAATCAAATTTGATGTAAGCTCCAAGATGGTGGTTCTAAAACTTTTGGGTTTAAGAACTTTTACAAATTATTGTGGACGTGAAAAGCTTTGTTTATGTTACAATATCAATATTTACTGTGTTTTATACACATCTTATACCTTCTGAAAAATTCCACCGTACACTCAGAGGAAAATGGGTGTGAAAAGATACAAATGATTTCTTAGTATTATGTAATAATACTAACTATTATAATAATAATAGTTAGTATTATAAATAGTTTTATCTTACAGACTCTCTGAAAGAGTCTGAGGGATCCCCAGGGTTCCAGATCACATAAATAACCATTGGAAAAAACTTACCATGGGCCCCAGGAAAAATTAACACAGATCTTTACAAATAATATCTCTAATAGAAAATATTTGATGATGTCATTTAGTAAATAAATAGATACATTATAAAAAACTATAAATTTTAAATAAACTTTTTTCTACTTATCAATAAGAATTCATCCCAAAATAACATTAGGTAGAAAAACCAGTTAGAGAATAATATATACAGTATGATTTCATTAAATACAATTTAAATGTATCAAATAATACCACTTAATATTCTTTCTATAAATATAATTGAAAATTAAAAACAAATCTGAAGGAAATATTTTAAAGTTACTCTTTATTCATGTTAGATAGAAGTTACAAAGACTTTTAAATATTATCCCCTGTATTTCTTTTTTAGCATTTTTCCAAATTATTTCTACACTGTAACAAAGGGAAAGTGTGATCATCATGTTCTCACTTCAATTCACCTACAACAATGGTCCTTAGAAACTGTTCCCCATCTATGAGCCACATCAGCAGCATCTGAGCACTTGTTAGAAATGCAAGTCCTTGGGCCTAACTCACACCTACTGCATCAGAATCTCTAGGGTGCAGCAAAAATATGTGGATTACAACAAGCCCTCCCCCCCATGAAATTATGATGAAGGACGAAGTTTGGTACACATCAGGCAAAAACAAACTAATATGAGCATTTAGCCTGTCCTTTATATAACACATTTAATTCAGCAGGAATTTTGGTAATATTGATGATAATTTTCTTGTGGTAAATGTAAAAAGGAGTTTCTCAAAGATATTTGCCATTTTTTTTTTTTTAAAATTAGGCTGGGGATTGAACACAGAGCTTCACACACTCCAAGTATGTTCTCTATTACTGAACTACATCCCCAGTCCCTTGCCAAATATTTAAAAAGGATCCTCCTCCTTTGGGTATTCAGGTTATATCAGTTAGCCTTCATGTCTTTGGCTTGGGCACAGAAACTTCAACTTTTGACAGAGGTCCCAGCTAACCTGTTCTGGTTAAATTTTTGCCAAATGGGAAATCTTGGTCAGTGCAAATTCATGGATTATACTTTATGGGGATACATTTTTTTTTGTAACTACTTAAGTCAAAGTTCTCATATTCTGGTCACAAGACCAGCAGCGCCACTACTGCTGGAAAATTGTTAGAAATGCAAATTCTTGAACCCCATTTCTGAATCACTTTCTGTTTTATCAAGTCCTCTGGGTGATTCTGATCCACTATATATTTTGAGAAACATTGACATAAATAAATCTACATAGGAGAGGTGTGCCTTTGTAAGCAACAGGTACAACAGGTAACTGAGATTCTGAATAGGAACAAGGAAAATCCCAGGCAACCACAGAGGAGACTGTTGATTGCAATGGTGGGATTTCCATTCAGAGCTAGTCTGGCTGGAGCTTGATGATGAATACAGGACCAGCACTTTGCTACAACATATGGGATGATGCCACTTTTTATTGACTATTTTTATGTCATAATATCTTTCCCATTTTCCTTTCTCCTCTTTAGAAAGACAATTTGACCAAACTAGGACTATTGGTTCTACTTAACTTAAAAAATTTGGTCAAAGTGGTTTAGGCCTGCAAAATTTTTATGCTTAGTATTCAGTCCTTTTTGTCAGTTCTGTCATAACCTCTTATTTCAACTACTGTTCTGACTTCTAAGATATATTTTTACATGGTTTATATGCCATTCTTAAGTAATTTGGAAGCTTTTCCACAGACAGCATTTCTAAAGAGTGCCATCAACCAAATTGCATGGCATACTTTGGCACCTTAGCCCTTTTTAATTTTACCTGTTTTTAGGGGCCGGAAGAGACAATGGGATTCTCTTTAACCAGTAATGTTGTCCACCATCAGCCAGTAAGGCTAACTGTACTGATTTTCAGAGAGGAATAGGTTCACTCTGAGACACAGAATTTTTTGGATGCTTGCCCATTAAATACATTTGACTAGATTCACTCTTTCTGAGGGATCTTATTTTGTCATTCCTTCTCTGTTTTTATTTTACTAACTGGTGTTCTTTGTGGTAAAATTATGCCTGAGGTTCCATTTGCAGAAATCCAGGGCTGTTTCTATAGTCAAGGTGTATTTTCCAGTCATCACCAGTTAACATTGAAATGACTGTAGCAAACATTCCCATTTCGCACACTGAAAGTTCACACATTTGCATCAGGGCTAGAAAGGCCATTAAAATGAATAAGAGAATCACAGTATCACAGGACCCTGGAGTGCTATAATAGAGAAATCTTGCTCCAAATTCCAATGAGAATGTAAATTCTATCCAAATTCCAGTGGGATAATGCTAAATTCTATCAGAGAGCAAAGGATAATGAGCAAAGCCATGAAAAAAGTTATCTACAGTGTTTTCCTATGCCCATTGAGCATGGTGGGTTACCATTGAGATGGAAGCCTGCTTCTCTACTGCCAGACAAGACCAGTTAACACCAAGGGCAAGTAGAAAATTATGATGAAATAGGTGATATTTCAGGGCAAGTAGAAAATCATGATGAAATAGGTGAAACTTGGTGCTTGCTCAGTAATAAACATACTTTGTAACAAGACAGCACATTCCTGGATCTTCAGCTAGGATGCTTCTCTATGACCCTGCCTCTTTTCTAGAATGTTCCTTATCCAGTGATATTGATAATAGTATTCGAGGGTAAGGAAATAAGACTTAGTTTCACTTTGAATTTCCCTTTCATCATGATGATCAAGAGGAGAGGACTTCTCTAGACACACTCTCCATTCCATTTTCTGGGTTATATAAAAACTTTGGATATTAAGAAATGCAAATCAGGGGCTGGGGATGTGGCTCAAGTGGTAGCGTGCTTGCCTGGCATGCATGCGACCCAGGTTTGATCCTCAGCCCCACATACAAACAAAGATGTTGTGTCCGCTGAAAACTAAACAATAAGTATTAAAATAAAAAAAAGAAATGCAAATCAAAACTTCTCTAAGATTTCATCTCACTCCAATCAGAATGGCAGTTATCAAGAATACCAACAACAATAAGTGTTGGCGAGGATGTGGGAAAAAAGGCACACTCATACAATGCTGGTGGGACTGCAAATTAGTGCAGCCAATATGGAAAGCAGTATGGTCCTTGGAAATCTGGGAATGGCCCATTTGACCCAGCTATCCCACTCCTCAGTTCATACCCAAAGGACTTAAAAACAGCAGACTACAGGGACACAGCCCCATCAATGTTTATGCCAGCACAATTCATAATAGCTAAATTTTGGAACCAAGCCAGATGCCCTTCAGTAGATAATGGGTAGGGAAACTTTGGTATATATACACAATGGAATATTACTCAGCATTAAAAGAGAATAAAATCATGGCATTTGCAGGTAAATGGATGGAGTTGGATAATAAAATGCTAAAAGAAGTAAGCCAATCCCCCAAAACCAAAGGCTGAATGTTTTCCTTGATATAAGGATGCTGACTCATAATGGCAATGGAAAGGGAGCATGGGAGGAATGGAGGGACTTTAGATAGGGCAAGGGGAGGGAGGAGAAGGGAGGGGCAAAAAGAGTAGGAATGATGGTGGAATGAGATAAACATCATTACCCTAAGTACATGTATGAAGGCATAAATGGTATGAAAATACTTTGTGTAATCAGTGACTTGAAAAATTGTACTCTATATGTGTAATATGAAATGAATTGCATTCTGCCCTCATGTATAAGAAATTAGAATAAATAAATAATTTAATTAAAAAAACTAAAACTTTATAATACCAACCTTTCAGATATAATCTATCCTGTTATTTGGTTGTTAGAGAAGTTTTAGCCTTCTTTTAGGGAGAAAATCATGTTCAATTACAGAATATTTTCTTGTGTTAATTAGTAGAGTTGGTTAATTTTTCAGTTTCTTTTAAGTATCAACCCATACCTGTTGGAAATTTATTTTCTCAAGTATTCACTTTTTGTGTGCTTAAGATTATAATAGCTGCTCCAAAAACTTTAAAAATCCTATCAGAAAATTAATCTCATAGAATGCAGATTATAAGACTCTGTACTGATCGTGTAAACGAGATTCACATACCCATAGCAGAATAAAATGACCAAGACCAGGCATGATAATGGAACCACAATTCTAATTTGGATAGCTCAGGTGATAGAAACATTTTCTATAATTTATCAAAAGTGTTCCTTCTTCTGTCCTTTAAAAATACTTTGTGACTTGTTGAGGAAAATCTGAATTGTGTTTTTTTCTGATTAGAAAACATGATATATTGGATAATATGCTGATAGACTTCAATGATGTTTAACTCCCAGACAGCTTCTGATCAACTGCCTAGGAGTCTACAGAATTCTTAGCATTCAAAAGCACAGAAGGAAGCAGCAATCCCTGAATTTTCTTTGTAGCAATTTGACATACCTGAAATGTATGGATCTGCATTCTGTTTTAATGCAATTATTGTTCCTTGCCCCAAATCTACTAGTTATTTAAGGTAAATTATATCCTATCCTATGACTCAATATTTTTAGCTATTGTTTGAAATAGCTTTCTAGAGGGGGTGGATAATGTTCTTCACCATAGACTTAAAACTACCATTTAAAGAGGAAATGAAAATTTCCTTTTTTTTTTTTAGTGATTGAATTTTATATTCTGATTTTTAGTATAATGCACATCTGAAAGCTAAGTTTCCTTTCTTTGTGCTCCAATATATCATAAATGGTGACTATTTCAACCCCTGAAGAATAATTGTGGCTAATTTGTGGGTGTTTAAAAAATGCATGGCTTAGGTATTTTATAACATTCCTATGAGGACAGTTCAGTGTATCAAATAAGAGCGTGCTTAAGCCAACCTAGAGACAGATCCTTGCCATACCTTCATGGGAGCCAGCTGTATGGGCGTAATGCAGGAAGGGTCCACCATGGGCTTAGGCCTGTTGGCTGTGTCTGCTAACAGGCTATGCCACTGCTGGGGAAGGCCAGTGAATTTCTGCTCTTGTGGATCAAACCCCGTATGAACCCTGTGTTCAAAGTTGGATGGGCCAGATATTTCAATCTTTTTCTTTTTCTTCCCAAACATGGTGCAACAACCTGGGAAATGCAAACAGAAAAGAGGCAGCTGTTTATATTTTGCCAACAAAAGACCTGAAAGAGTTACTTTTACTTCATCCACAATTACATTTTTTCAGTCATACCTCTAGATACCAGCTGCAAAAGATAAACGTTAGGGATTGTTAGGGTGTACAGATTAATTTCATTCAATTTTTTTGTTCTCTCCTCAGACTCTCCATATATAGTTCCCTGGACCACTGACTTTGGATTTGGCCTGTAACCTGCTTTGAACAACAGACTACTGATCAAAGAGGCAATAAGCCACTTTTGGGTGCTGGTGGTGTTTCTTACTTTCCCCCATGTGTTCCAGCCACTTAGATGATGCTTCCTCAGCCTCAGCCTTAGAAGAAGAGATGTATGAAGTGGACACAAACCAAATTCAGAGTGAAGACCAGGCAAGCCTAAATGATCCACTGTTCAGCCACAGCTGACTCACAGGTGAGAAATGCATGTCTGTAAGTAAGCCACTAAAATTTTAGACTTGCATGTTCTCAAGGTATTATCAAAGTAAAAACTGACCAGTAGGGCTGGGGATGTGGCTCAAGCGGTAGCGCGCTTGCCTGGCATGCGTGCGGCCTGGGTTCAATCCTCAGCACCACATACAAAGATGTTGTGTCCGCCGATAACTAAAAAATAAATATTAAAATTCTCTCTCTCTCTCACTCTCTCTTAAAAAAAAAAAACTGACCAGTATGCCAGGAGAAGCATCTCAAAATTTTGGTATGCACCTAAAATCAAAAAATAGAATATATATGTGTGAAAAATAGGCTAATAATAACATTTACCGTATAGTTATTATTACAGAACTGAACAGGTAAGCATTTGTCAAACACTTAGAAAACACCTGGCACAAAGTAAGTGCCACAAGAACTAACTATATACCTCTGGGAAAATACACAAGAAACTTGACTGTCATTGTAGAGAAGAGAATTCAGGGCATAAGCCAGGGAGGAAGATTCACTTTTCATTGCATATTGTATTTAGAATTTTGTACAATGTATTTTATTTAAAACAATAGAGTGTATCTACGTAAAATATATCCAGTGACTAGAATATCTCTAGAAAATAAGTAAAAGGGGTATGTTAGGCTTTGTGGTATTGAGAAAATGTAAGAGAACCCGGGTTTGAAGGGTGGGTTGGTCACCTATCAGCTGTGATTTTGTGTAGTGGCTTTTCCCTGTCTGAATCTACTATTTGTGAGTAGGATAATCATGATCCTGTTGGGAATCCTTCCACACAGTGTTGTGGACTTTATAAAAGATGATGTTTTGGCTTAAGAGTTGCTTTGCTGCTGAAGCCTTACCTCAGCTCTTAAATTGGAATACGTGGGTTATACATTCTCACTGTTCCTATACATATTCTTCATGGCATTCATCCAACTGTGAATAATGAAATGTGACAACGTGTTCAGCATCTGTTTTCTCTCCTAGTATGCAGGGTCCTAGAAAGGAAGCTGTCTGCTTGTTCATTCCTGTTTGCTAATGTCTGCCCTATTGAAGGGCTCCAGAAATATTGGATGACAGACCCATATCACCCAGTATGTTTTTGCAGTATCAGAGGTCCATGCACATTAACATCTCCCTTCATTTCCTCTTTCTCAATATTCTACCTTCCTTTGTTCTCCATTATGGTGTCGATTTCTTTTTATCATTTGCTGTTGTTTTTCAGGCAGTGTTTTCCTTCTGCCTTCCAGTTTTATCTATCCTCTGCCTGGGTAAATATTTTCTCACCAATGATTACAGACCATTCATAGCCTTGAATTCCCCGACTGTGTTGAAACCCATCCCATTCATCCTGGTTGCTACTTCAGACTAACTAACTTGGGAAACTAATGAAGATGATATGAGCTGAAAATACTCTGATGTATTTTCTCTCTTGAAAAACTTAAGTTTAAAAAAGATTAAGTACTATAGACCAAGAAAACTTATAAACATAGCTTAGATGATCTTACCATCTAGGTACAAATAGGCCAAAGTATAAAGAACTAGAAAAACCCAGGGGAGGAAAAGAGCCACAATTGAAGAAAAGATCCACAATGTCTATGCTCTTGAATAGTCCTCTCTCACACTGACTCTGGGAAATACAATTTGCTGTAGCCAATGGGACAAAAGGAAATGTGAATGGGTAGGCACATTAAGGTTTGCCCTCTTGCTGCTCTTGAAATTTGTAGCCCACATGAGGATAAGACCAGGCTTTCCTGCTAAAAGAAAGATGCCATGGTTCCTAGCTATTTGTCATCCCAGCCAATCCCCAGAAGCCCAGTTGTCCAGTTGACCTGCAACTATTCACATGAGCAAGCCCTGTCAAAACCAGCAGCAAAACTACCAAACTGAGCTGGACCCACAGGTACCAATTTCCAGAATCAGGACATAAATAAATGCTTGTTGCTTTAAACCATTATGCTTTGGAATACATTGTTGTTTAGAAAAAAGCTAATGCAAACACCTGACTATCATCTCATACCTTGCAGCTCCAGATGCTCATCATTTTTCTCTTTCAATTTTAGCTGCTCTGAAATTTCAAGTAATAATGTCCAATCTGGGCAACTATATTAGCTATCACATAATTGCCTTAACTCAAAGGAGTCTTGATTCTGATACTACTCTCTGGTTGGTTGAAGGCCTGCAATGTTTTCAGTGACAGAAAATTGTACCTCATTAGTGACTCTATGTGTCATCTCTTGGTTTTATTTAGTGAACATAAAATATACCCTCAAATATAATTTGGCTATTTGTTGCTAAGTCTACTTGACATTTTAGTTACGATCATTTTGAAAAGAAAAAATAGGAATTATTTCAGAAAAAATCATTTGAAAAAAAGTTCTGTATGTGTTCCTATCTGGACAAGCACTGAAAATGCTATACCAAAGATTTTGAGAACCAGAACAGAAATGTCTTGCTATTCCCTTCCTGGTTGTGAATTTCCCACTGGTTGCTGTGCCATTCAAGCAAGACTATAAGAAGGCAACTATCAAAGAACTAACATTTCTCTGCTTTTAAATGAGAGAATTGTAGAGAGGAATTTTCCAGAAAAGGAAATGGATGCTCAGAGTCCAGATGAGAGAATGGCAGAACTGGAGCCTCAAAACCTCAAAGCACATGCTTTTAATTATGGGGCAGTGTATCACTGCACTGTACTTACCTTCTCTGCCAGAGACACCATCCTGCCTTTTCTATGGAATCTTGTGGGAGAGAATGATGGGTGTTAATAACGCTAACTATGAGATTTTGGGTCTGTTGTGAAAGACCCCTTTTAGGACATTACAAATTGTGTTGCTGAGCTGGTAAGACTAGAGGTCATGCTAAGTGAAATAAGATAATTCTAAAAAAAACAAAGGCTGAATGTTCTCTTTGATATGTGTGTGCTAACTCACAATGGTGTGGGGGGGACAGAATAAGTACTTTGGATTAGACAAAAGGGAATGAAGGGAAGGGAGGGAGAATGGGAATAGGAAAGATAGTAGAATGAATCGGACATTATTATCCTATGTGCATATATGAATATACAATCAATGTAATTCCACACTATGTACAACCAGAAGAATGGGTAGTTATACTCCATGTATGTATAGTATATCCAAATACATTCTACAGTCATGTATAACTAAAAATAACAAATAAATAAAGGTATTTAAAATTAAAAAAAAACATTACAGGGAAGCTGGACAACTCCTCACAGAGAATAAAAGAAGATCCTTGTGATTCAACATCCATGCTTATAATCCAGAAAATCATAACACCATTAGCTTATTTCTTCCTTAAACCAATGATCCAAAATACAGAGAAATACTCCAGACTTCTCTCCGACTCCGTATTTTTGCAGTTTCATCTCCAAACTCAAATCGTGGTCTTTCCTACTTGCTCTACCTGTTCTTTTACATATATATTAAGAGATATCACAACCTATCAAGTTGCTGAATCAAATTTTGGGAGTCTACTTTGATTTTTCCACCTCACTCATCCTGCACATCCAATAATCACCAATTCCTATTCATTCTGCCCAATGTTTACTATATCTGCACATCTCATGGTGGCCTCACTGAATTAGCTTCTTTCTGCTGCTGTAATAAATTACCATAAACTTAGCAGATTACACTAACTTATCTCATAGTTCTGGAGGTCAAGTGTCTGAAATGAGTCTCACTGGGTGGCAGTCAAGGTGTTTGTAGGTTGTGTCCCTTTCTGGAGGATCTAGTTATGAATCCACATCTTTGCCTTTTTCAACTTCCAGTGGTCACTTGTGGCCCTTGGCTCTTAGAACCTGACTGTGAATTCAAAGCCAGCAACATTGCACCTATCTGCCTCTTTTTCCATCTCATGCGTTTTCCTGTGTCTCTTCCCTTCTGCTTTTAAGGATACTTGTGATTGTATAGGGCTTAACTGGATTATCTCCCAATTTTATTGACAACTTTTTAGCAATGGCAGTTTCATCTGCAACCTCAGTTCCCCTTTGCAATTCATGTGACACATCCATAGCTACCAAGATTAGGTCATGGACATATGTGGGGACATGATTTTGCCTACTGCACACACTACTGTCACTAGACTATCTGTGCCACCATCATTTCTCCCCCAACTACTAAAAACTCATCTGAGTTACTAAACTTGTCCCCTTCCAAAGGGTTCTCCACCAATCTTCCTAAAATGTAAATCTGTGTCACACTGTTTCTCCTAACCCTTTTCTATGGTTTCCCATTGACCTAATGACAAAACTGAAATCCTTATCTGAGCTCCCAAGGCTTTCTGAGGTCCAGTTGTTGATACATTTCTAAATGTGTTGCCTAAATCCCTTCCCCTCATTATTATCATAACTTACTAACCTTCTTTACCTTAAAGCCGCACTCCTATTACCTCTACCTTCTACCTCCCTCTTTCCCAGGCTCCCCACCTCATCTCAGCTCTGCCCCTATGTCTCCAATCCTGTCTCAGAGTCTAAGTGTCACTTCAGGAAGGCTACCTGTGAATCTCAGCAGACTTTTCTTCTTCTGTTGCACTATAGCCCTTGTATAACTATTGTGCTACAGAAAGAAAAAGAGATTACTTCAAATCCTACAGAAGTAATGTATGAGGTAATGCCAGTTGTGGACAGTTAAACAACACAGAAGCATACAATACAGAACAGTTAAACAATACAGAAAAAAATTAACATCAACTGCTATGCTGTTCCCATCACAAAATCCCAAGACTGGAGTTTTTTAATGTTTATTTTTCCTGCCTTCACACCTTGAATTTTCAAACATGAATATGATCACCTTATGGACACTGTGTGGGATTTGCTTTTTGTGTCATTTAACTATTTTGCCTGTTACGTTTAAACAAACAAACAAACAACAACAACAAACCAAGAAAGCAAATATTAGTTAGATTATCATATCAGTTAGTACACATGGTATCATCTTGCTTTTGAAAAATAATCTCTATAACATTTCATAAGATGGAATGTACTATAATTCATCTACTGATTCCTTAATTGAATAACATTTAAATTTATTTCTTTTTAACTCTTAAAAACAACACTCCAGCAAGACTCCCAGAGCACACGTCATTCTGTAGAAATATAGGCAATAGCCTGGATTGTCAGATATGGAAATACTAGGTAAAAAGGACATCTTAAGAAAGTTCCAGGGATTATACAGCTTTCAGGATAATTTTGTTCTCATGTTTCTGGAGGCTAGAAGTCTATATTGAGGTATAAACTGGGTAGGTTTTATCTAAGACTTCTTGCCTTGTTTTGTAGATGCCATGTTCTCCCTGTGTCTTCACAGTGACTACCCTTGGTATGGGATAATGTTCCAGTTCCTTTTCTAGTAAGGGCACCATCCATATTAGGGGCCACAATAATAACTTCATTTTAACCGAAATATCCTTTTTAGTCTCCATGTCCCCAAAAAACCTCAATTCTGAGTTCTTGATGTTTAGGATTTTAACATAGGAATTTGGGAAGAGATTTTACACACACACACACACACACATTAATTCTGGTAAGGCGATGTTCAGAAAACCTAGGTCATTTATCTTTTCTTCCAATATTGTTGAAAAGCAAACTTGGTCTTCCCTGGCAATTCATTAGCCCCTTAAATTGATGTCCACCTTATCTGTGTCTGGCAAAGGGCAGGTGATCAATAAATATGTGTGGAATAAATATTTATTGGGACAAAATATTTCTTTGGTAAAGCCAATTCGTGGCTTAACCAGATTGACTTTATAAATAAATTATTTTTGATTCACAAGTCATACTCATCTACATATTAATAGGGTTGAAGGTGATGTTTTATTGCATATATACACTGTGAAATGTAAAACTTAGGCTAATTAGAATGTCTATCACATTGTTTATCAATTTTACAATGAGGCATTTGAATTTCACTCAGTTAATTCAAAATTTAGAGTATATACCATTATTGACTACAGTCATCCTATAATCATCCTATCTCCAACCCTATTCCTCTGGTCTCTCTGAAACTTTATATTTTTTGATGCTTTAACATGGTGAAATAAGCAGCATGGGACAGTCATGGGTCTGAATCCCTGAAACAAGCTCTATTTCTCAGAAACCCAATTGAATATATGGCTCATCTGGTGCAGATTGAGAGATAGGCAACCTGAGCCTTAAACCTTTTAATTTTATTCATGTATTTATTTTATGGTCTGAGGATTGAAGCCACTGGTGCTCTACTACAGAGCTATACCCCTAACCCTTTTAATCTATGTTTTTCAATTTTGAGGCAGGATCTTGCTACATTGCCCAGGCTGACCTTCAACTTGCAGACCTGCTGCCTCAGCCTTTTGAGTGGCTGGGATTACAAGCATGTGCCAAAATGCTGGCCCTTCACATATTGTCATTACTCCTTCAAAAGTTTTTATTAAGTACTTACTATGTACAAAGCTCTGTAGACAAAACAGTGATGGGTGTGAGTCCTTATGGAGTAAAGGGGACAGAGACAAGCACAGTGAATCCTGGAGTCAGGTTTCAGGGTTCAAGTCTTAGCTGTGCCACTCACAGGGGCAAATGATCTAATGTCTTCATGGCTTGGTGTTATATCCATAAAGGGAAGATAATAAGTAGCATCTATGTCAAAGGCTTATTGTAATATTGAATGAACTAATGCTTTGTAAGTACACAAAGCACTGCCTGGCACAGAATAAGCATTCAGTAATGTCAGATATTGTTATTAGAAAAGGAAAAATAAAATATTAAAGAGATAAATCTCCTTGTATTATCTTTGCAACCTCCTGTGAATCTACAATTCAAAAAAAAATGTATCGGCATGTGCATATGTACTTTTCCCTTAAATAATACCCGCCAGGGTTACTTATATGATGTTGAAACAAGGAATCTGGCATTGGTACAATGTGTGCATATAGGTCTGTGACGTGCATCACATGTATATATTTGTGTAACCACCAGCACAATCAAGAAGCAGAACTGCTCCATCACTGTGAAGATTTCCCTCATGCTATCTCTTTATAGTCAGATCTGCTCCTTTTACTCCACCATCCCCAACCCTCATAACCAATAACCTTTTTTCTTTCTCTACTAAATTTTAATTTTGAGATTGTTATATGTGTACATTTTAAGGCCTTTTGAGATTGGTTGTTTTCTTCCAATTAGCATAATCCCCTTAAGATCCACTCTGTGATTGCATGTATCAATAGTTTATTCCTTTTTATTGATAAATAATATTTCATGCTTTTATATTCATTTTATTTATTTTTTATTTATTTTATTCAAATATTTCATTATTTTCTTTCTAAATAATATTTCTTTGGTTAAAAAAATATTACTTTGGTTGTTTCTAGTTCTTGGCAGTTACAAATAAAACTGACGGGAACAATGCTGTAGAGGTTTTTTGTGGTTGTATTTACTACTTATTTTTAAATATTGGTTGAAATTATATAATTAAGGTTAAAGTAAAATATGTAATGAAAATTAATTTCAAGGCTGGGTGCAGTGGCTCACCCCTGTAATCTCAGCAGCTGGGAAGGCTGAGGCAGGAAGATCACACATTCAAAGCTAGCCTCAACAACTTAGGGAAGTCCTAAACAACTTGGGGACACCCTGTATCAAAAACTAAAAAGGGCTTGGATGTGGCTCCTAGGTTAAGAGCCCATGGATTCAATCCTGCTATGAAAGAGGGAAAAAAGATAAAATTAATTTCATCTCTTTCCTATTTATTTATGTTTTATGAGTAGCATTTATTCTTCATTTCTTCCCATTAGTTATACATGACAGTATAGTCTTACATATTTATACAGATATGGAGTCCATCTTATTCCTATTAGGATACCAGTTTTTGTTGTATATGATATGGATATTCACTGCAATGTATTTATATATGTACACAGAGAAGTTAAAAACCACTGGAGTATTTAGAGTTCAACATGTACTTTCCATTGATGTGGGATAACACTGTGATAGACTCATTTTGAGGAGAGTAACTGTGTGCCTACTTGTGGTATGCATATCATGGAAAGATGATGTGTATTCAGCTATTATGGACACGATGGAACAGGTGTGACAATATGTGAGACAGAGAAACCCGAGGAAACAGAAATCAGACTTAAGGTCAAAGGACTTGCCTTGTGCAAGAAACTGAAGCATCTTGATTGGTTCAGTGTCTCAGTTATGGTCCTTGAGCTGTCCAGCAACAGAGCGCTATGTGTGAAAGTGTCAGTTAAGACTGCCCAGTTGCTATGAGGACACCCTGTTCCAAAGGAGGTTCTATAACAGCCATGGAATGAGCTGGTGTTCAAATGCCAACTGCCCAGTGGTAGGGAATTATGGGAACAGGTTGAGAATTATAATTGCACTGCTCATTTCTGACCTTGGTGGTGTTTGCTTTGAAGAAACTTTCTCACAATAAATCATTTTGATGATTCAACCTATATAATAAATGTGCTGAGCTTGTTATGGGTCACTATTTTCCTACCAGGGTTTAGTGATCCACCAAGCCCCAGCTTTTTCTCTGTTTGTGAGTGTGTTTGTCTTTGCTTCATGCCCTTATATCTCCTCATCCAGTACTTGAATTAACTGCTGTACAGGGCATGACATGATAGTGTTTCACTGGAGAATGGAGTACTCCACAATCTTTAAACATTGACTAGATAGCTAGATTCCCCAGTTTTATTTTGTATTCAACTCCACTGAAACTATTGTCTAAATATTTCCATTTACCATTTCAAAGTCATTATTAGGAAAACTTAAATAGAAAATATTTTCACAGTAAGTCTTTAAGTGGAGTAGACTTTCCCAAACAGATATTGGCTGATATTTTCATCTTGGCAATAACACTGCTCTTTGCTTAAAACTCACTGGAAATTTTGAATAGATTAGTGTATAAGTTAGTCTACATTACATGACTAGTCACCCTAACACTCAGTGACTTCAAATGCCAACCATTTACTTGGCCATGATACTATGGGTTGACAATTTGTGTTGGGCTCAGGTGGGTGGTCCTTCTGGTCTTGCCTGTGCTCCCTCCTGTGTTCCAAAGTCAGCTGTGGGTTGGCTAGATTGACTAGTCTAGGATGGTCACATGGATTCTCATCTCTCGGCAGGGTAGCATGGGATTATTGTCATGGTTGTGTTAGGGTTCTGAGAGAGAAAAGAAGAATTGCCTTTTAAAATCTAGGCTTGGAAAAGCCACCCAGGATTGGTTTTGCTAGATTCTATAACCAAAACAATTCCTAAGTTCATTTCAGAGTCAAAAGGTAAAGGGGGGATCTGTGAAGTCACATGGCACATATTGTGGCTAACTGTTTCAGTGGGTTTCAGAGGTCTGTCTCTATTGCTCTGGGTGCCAGTGGAGGCAGAACACAGTGGCAGAAGAACATAGTGAAGGAAAGCTGCTCAGTTCCTGGTATCCAGAAAACAGATAGAAGGAGTAAGCAGCCAGAGACTAGATATAGTCCCCCAAGTTATGACTCCATTGTCCTACTTTTTTCCTGTCACACCAACCTGCCTACAGTTATTAACCAGTAGGTCCATTCAACTTATAAAACCATCAAATGGATTAATCCACTGACAAGGTAACAATGCTAATCATTGGCTAAAAATCTCCATCTCTGAAACCTACTGTATTAGGGATCATGTTTTCAAACCATGAGTTTTTAGGGAACATTCTAGCTACAATAACTGTATATTAGGGGCTCCCAAAACCACTCCTAGTATATTGTTGATTTGCTAAGAGGACTCAGATTTAGCACACAGTCATATGCATGGATGTTATTTATCACTGTGAAAGGATATAAAATACAAAATAATCAATGGAAGAGGTGTATGGAGCCAAGCCTGGAGAAAACCAGGCACATACTTTTAGGGGTCCTCTCCCAGTTAATGCACATAGGATGTGATTGACCTTCGTAACACTGGATTGTGCCAATGCATGTGAAATGCTGTCTACCAGGGAAGCAACAGAGACTCAATGCCTGAGGATTTGACTCACTTCTAGTCACATAGATATCTTCTGCTTGTTCTACACCAAAGATTCACACTGTAGATAGAAACCAGAGGTTCTGCAGAACCCATAATGTTTGTATAAACAGTTCAAGCACAGTAAGCCATTCTTAGCAGGCATAGTGGGAACTTCATCAAATCCAACTCCCAAATTCTAACCAAGGGTGCTGTGGTAAACATTTTCTGTTTAGGTGTTAATATCTAATTTCATAGAAAGGGAAATGGATGCTCAGAGTCCAGAGGAGTGACTGGCAGAATTGAAGTCTCAGAACCTCAAAGCACATGCCTTTAGTCATAGGGCAATGTATCACTGCACTGTACTTATCTTCCCTGCCAGACACACCATCCTTTCCTTCCTATGCAATCTTGTGGGAATTAATGATGGGTGCTAATAAAGTTAACTCTGCGAATCTAGGTCTCTCATGAAAGACTCTTTTTAAGACATTACAAATTGTGTCACTGAGCTGGTAAAGCAAAGGGACCTCTTTATGCTGCAGGGAGGCTGGACAACCCCTCACAGAGAATAAAAGTAGATCCTGTGATTTAACATCCATGGAGCCAATTATGGCATATATCATCAAGCTTCTGAAATCCAGCAGACTGATGTGCAGCAAAATTGGGTAGACATATTTCACTGTAGAAAACTTGCCATAGGTTTAAAATTGGGCCTTTCATTATGAAACACACATGTGAATATTTGCTTGCTAACCTGTCTATACATTAACTAAGTGTGTTCCAGGAAACATCAGTTCTTTGAAAGGTAAATTTGAGGAGCATGTGGTAGGAAACTGATTCTTCAGTCCACAACTAAGACTGCTAAGCAAAGGGTTCCCTTTTGGGACTTTTCATGGTATTTGTAATTTTAACACATAGATAAGAAGGTAGTAGACAAACCCTAGAATCCTTGTTTCTGAAAGATGCTTTCAAAATTAGGAGCAACCATGGCTCTGATGGACTGTTTTGGTCATATTTCTCTATCATCAAAAGAGTGTTCTATAAAAGTCTTGGAAAGAGACAGAGGAAATCCATATCCTAAGACATCAACACCTTGCTTCTATACTGACAAATTCATGGTTATCTCAGTCCTCAATCAGTCTTAAAGGACAGCCCAGCAACTTGGCCCTATGTTTTAGCAGTTTGTCTTACCTTAAGCACATGGCCAAATTATATGTATATTGTCATACCAATTTTAGATACCTCTATCCTTTTATTTTAAGCTTTGGTAGATCAGAATCTAGTTTATTACCAAAATAATTACCATGACTATTTTTCAAGTTTTTTTTAAAAAAGTTTTTGCTTCTTTTTGTTCATATCAACAAAACATCCTTATGTTTTGTGATTTTTCTATTGCCATACTACCACCCCCTTCCCTCACCCCAGGTTCTGTGCTCTGTGAGTTGGTGAAGGATTTCTGTGGCTCTATCAATTACACTTTCCTTACTTTTAGTTTCTTCTTGGATTTGGCAAGTAGGAGGTACTGGGAAGATGGAAAAAGAGGCTAGGTATTTATTCCTCTGGTTTTCTCAATGTTTGGCCCAAATTTCAATACCTACAGCTTCTATAGGGGTAACCTCTTCTCCTGTTCTCACTGGGTTGCAGGTCCCTGAAAGATTAGGTAGGGTAGATTTTCATGCTGTTTCTAGTATATGAGTGCTTCTTCATGCCTTATGGATTCTCAGGACCTTGTTCTCGAGTTCTGGGGAAACCCACCCAGAGTATGCATTGTTTTCTGCTAGGGCAATGAATGGAATGGTGGCATGTTTATGGGGTTTATGTTCTCCACAGGATTCATCTGAATGCCATAGAGACCAGACCTGTCCTCCTAAACCCACTACCTATCTGTTAGCCACTTGGAGGCCTCCCCCACTTCTTGTGTTTACTCTGTCAGGACCCTGTTTTAAAGTATATTCATTTCTTTTTGATGCCATGCTTTTCCCCTTGGACATAAAGCTTGATTTTTTAAAAAAAAATCAAGATGGGAATTCTGTGAAATAATTTTATTTATGAAATTATCCCAAAGAGTAAAGATAAAATGATTTTACTAAGTAATTTCATTGATTTTTAGGCAGACAAATTTCACATTTAATATGACACTGTGAATGAAATCGTGAGCCCAGACTGTGTGAATCTGACACCAAGTTTTATTACACCTACCAATTCTGCAATTTTATGCAAATTGTTATGCCTCTGTTTTGCCTTGGTATACTCATTTTAAAAAGGGGAATAGCATTTATAACCTTCCTCAGTGGGTTGCTGTGAAAAATCAATGAAAACAGATGAGAAAAGAGGCTTCAGTCTACCCTTGTATCAAGGCAAGGGCTCAACTTTCACTACACTTTGTACTGGGAACTGGAATTGGTTTATTGGTTAATGGAATAGGAAGCACTCAGAAAGAGTTTGTAGGAACCCTACCCTAAGCCAGGTCCAGTTAGTGGCTGAAGTCTAATCAACACATCAGGCAGCTGGTCAGAAGGAGAGCAGCATTTGCTCAACCCTTATTTCAAATGAAATAGGCTTTGGCAATTTAACCTTTATCAACTCAATCATTTGTGGCACTACTGTTGGTCCCTACCACAGCAGTATTTTCAGACAAATGGCATGGATGGTGGTGATGGTTGCAAAACAACATGCATACAAGGAACTGTATACTTGAAAGTGATTAAAATGGTAAATGTTATGAATACTTAATAGTAATAATAATAGATGATGTTGTGGATATGCCCCAGGAGCTTTGCCTGTCTAGGAGGAAGTGGTTAGCCCAGAGGGGCTGTGTCGAAGATTGAGTGGGTCAGAGACAAGATAGGCAGAGCTGGTATATTTATGAGACAATTTTTGGGGTTATATTCCCCCTCAACATCTCAAACAGCGTTGATGTAATAAAGTTGATCTCAAATGTTTTGCTGATAACTAATTAGGATATGCTTTCAAGCCCTACAGCTGAAGTGAGGCGTTAACAGAATGATTAAGGTTCTTAGCCATAGAGACAGCAGGGGATATACAAAGAAGACCATAGGATTAAAGAATGTTGCCTGTAATGTACACCTTAGCAGCCAGTCTTCTCCCATTGACTGTCTCATAAAGAGATTTTTTTTCCTTTTTTTAACCTCAAATTCATCTTGAAGAACTTGGCAAATGTACTAATGGATATTTAAGTACTTCAGAAATACCTACCTGTGTCTAGATAATATAGGTTTAATAACTGACCTCTCATAGGTAGAAGAAAAACAACTGTTTCAGAAATTGTATTGCAGAGGAGATGGGACTAACAAGACATCCTCCTGTAGAGATGCCACTGTATAGATATGCATTCATCATAACCTCAGAATTAGGAACAAAAACTACACCAAACTTTCAGCTATGCTGCTTTTAGGGAAAATATAATATGAATTACACATTTGGGATTCAGCGGAAAATATAAAAAAATAGAAATTAGTTCACAATATAATAAAAAAATAAAGTTATTTTCTAGGAAAATGTCTTATTGGGTGTGAAAGATGCTCTAAATGACATGGTTCCTCCTTTTTGGGACTACATAGATGCGACAGTCACTGTAGGTCGGCTGGATATTTCCCACTTCAGAAAAACTGCATATTGACTCAGTAAAAAATTACTCTCATACTTGCACTCCACTGTCATTACATAGACATCCATGATCCATGTGCTCTGTGCTCTGCAGCTACTTTCTGACTCAAGTCCTAATGCAGCATCTACCTAACCTCTCAATGGTTGTTTTCTCTGTCTTCTTTTGTGGAGATGACTTGTTTCCAATCTCCTTTCTTTGGATGTAAATTTAGCCTTTCCCCAGCTTGTTTCTTATTTGTCCTTCTCTATTTTGTAAATTTCTCAGACCCTTTTCTCTCATCAAAATAGTTGGTTCTTACTTATCTGCTGGTTCCTTCTCGTCCAAGCTGATTCTGTGCTGACTCTGTGATGTGCCCCCAGGTAGATTTAGCACATTCCTGCACTATACTCCACACACTCTAGACGCTCCACGTTGCAAGACCTTTCTCATCTAACACAACTTTGTACACTGACTGCACCTCATTCTTCTCATTTTTCTGCCATTCAACACCCAAGATTGACAAAAGGCATGCTTTGAAGATGACATAGTTAAATTCCGGTAATTTTTACATTGAGAGAGAAAAAAGATGACATTGAAAAAAGGAAATCATGAAATTTTTAGAGTAGTATAGATACAGTAGACACTCAAAATACCTTTGAAGAAATGTGTTATGTTACAATCAAAAGCTTCTATAGAACCACATTTTATAAGAATAGTATGTAATCTAGAAAATCATAATAGTATTAGCTTATTTCTTCCTTACACCAAAGATCCAAAATATGGAGAAATAGTTCAGACTTTCCTCCTAAGCTCTGGATTTTTACAGTTTGATCTCAAAACTCAAATCATATTCTTCCCACTTCCTCTACATGTTCCTTTTACCCATATCCCAAACCTCATAACACAACTTATCAAGTTGCTAAATCCAGTTCTGGGGGTCCACTTGGATTTTTCCACCTCACTCATCCTGCACATCCAACAATCACCAATTCCTATTCATTCTGCCAATGTCTACTACATCTGCACATCTCATGGCAGCCCACTGCATTAGCTTCTTTCTGCTGCTATAACAAATTACCATAAACTTAGCAGATTAGACTAATTTATCTCCTAGTTATGGAGGTCAAGTGTCTGAAATGAGTCTCACTGGGTGGCAATATAGGTGTTTGCAGGTTGTGTCCCTTTCTAGAGGACTTAGGGGTAAATCCACACCTTTGCTTTTTTCAACTTCCAGTGGTCACTTGTGGTCCTTGGCTCTTAGAATCTGACTGTGAATTCAAAGCCAGCAACATTGTACCTGTCTGCCTGTTTTTCCATCTCATGCGTTTTCCTGTGTCTCTTCTGCTTTTAAGGATGCTTGTGATTTATATAGGGCTTAACTGGATTACCTCCCAATTTTATTGACAAGTTATTAGCAATGGCAGCTTCATCTGCAACCTCTGTTCCCTTTGCAATTCATGTAACACATCCACAGCTACCAGGATTAGGACATGGACATACGTGGAAACATTATTCTGCCGACTGCACACACCACTGTCACTAGACTATCTGTTTCACCATCATTCCTCCTCCCCCAACGACTACAAACTCATCTAGCTTTCTAAACATTTCCCCTTGCAAAGGGTTCTCCACCAATCTTCCTAAAATGTAAATCTGTGTCATACTGTTTCTCCTAACCCTTTTCTATGATTTCCTGTTGACTTAAAAACAAAAACTGAAATCCTTATCTGAGCTCCCACGGCTCTCTGAGGTCTACTCCTTGGTACATTTCTAACTGCCTAAGTGCCTTCTCCTTATTATTATCATAACTGACTAACCTTCTTTACCTTAAAGCAACCCTTATAGTTCCTCTCATTTCTGCCTCCCTCTGTCCCAGTCCCTCACCCCATCTCAGCTCTCAATCTAAGTCTTCATTCTGGTCTCAGATTAATTGTCACTTCTTCTGGAAGGCAACCTGTGAATCTCAGCAGACCCTTCTTCTTAAGTTCCACTCTAGCTCCTTATAGAAATATGGTGCTACAAAAAAAGAGATTACTTCAAAAGAATTTGAAGACATAATGCATGATATAATGCCAGTTGTGGACAGTTGAAACAATACAGTGTCATACAGAAGAAAAGCTAAATGTCTACGGCTATGTCGTTCTCATCACAAAATCCCCAGTCTGGACTTATTTTCTGTTTATTTTTCCTGCTTGCCCACAACCTAAATATTCATATATAAATATGATCACATTATGGACACTGTGTGGTATTTGCTTTATGTGTCATTTAACCTATTTTGCCTGTTATGTTTAAATGAACAAAAACAACAAAAAATTACCAAAAAAGCAAATATTGGCTAATGTATCATATCAGTATACATGGTGTCAGTTCTTGCTTTTTAAAAAATTCTCCATAGCATTTTATGAAATAGAATGTATAAACAATACATCTACAGATTCTTTTATTGATTAGCATTTAAGTTTTTTTTAACTCTTACAAATAACACTCCAGCAAGATTCCCAGGGCACATATCATTCTGTACAATATAAGTAGTAGCCTGGACTGTTAGATATGGAAATACTAGTTAATTGGGGCATCTTAAGAAAATGCCATGGATTATGTAGCTTAAACAGGACAATTTTTTTTTCCTGGAGGCTAGAAGTCTGAGATTGAGATGTAAACTGGGTTGGTTTTTTCTAAGGCCTCTCTCCTTGTTTTATAGATGTCATGTTCTTCCTGTGTCTTCATAGTGACTACCCTTGGTATGGGATGGAGTTCCAGTTCCTGTTCTTGTAAGACACCAGTCATATTGGATTGGGGCCCACATTAATGGCCTCATTTTAATGAAATAGCCTTTGTAGTCTCCATGCCCCTAATATAATCTCTCATTATGAGTTCTTGGTGGTTAGAATTTTAACACAGGAATATTAAATACACAAACACACACACACACACACACACACACACACACACACACAGGCAAGCTGATTTTCAGAAAACCTAGATCGTTTATCTTTCATAGCAACATTGTTGAAAAGCAAACTTGGTCTTTTCTGGCAATTCATTAGTTCCTTAAATAGATGTCCACTTTATCTGTGTCTGGCAAAGGGCAGATGATCAATAAATATGTGTGGAATAAATATTTATTGGGACAAAATATTTCTTTGATAAAGCCAATCTGTGGCTTAACCAGATTGTCTTTATAAACAAATTATTTTTGATTCACAAGTCATACTTATCTATATATTAATAGGTAGAGGGTGTATACAGTGTGGCATGTAAAATTAAAGCTAATTGGTGTATCTATTACTTTGTTTACCTATAATTATTATAGTGAGGCATTTGAAATTCACTCAGTTATTGTAAAATTTATGGTACATCATTATTGAGTACAGTCACCCTATTATCCAACAGATCTCTAACCTATTCCTCTGGCCTCTCTGAAACTTTATACCTTTGCAGCTTTAACATGGTGAGATAGTAGCATGGAACAGTCATGGGTCTGAAATGGTGCAAAAAGCTCTGTTTCTCAGAAGCAAAAGAACATATGGTTCATCTGGGGCAGATTGAGAGACAGGCAACCTGAGCCTTAACCCTTTCAATTTTATTCATGTATTTATTTTATGGTACTGGGGATTGAAGCCACTGATGCTCTACTACTGATCTACAACCTAACCCTTTTTATTTGTTTTTCAGTTTTGAGGCAGGATCTTGCTACATTGCCCAGGCTGGCCTTCAACTTGCAGTCCTGCTGCCTCAGCCTTCTGAGTGGCTGGGATTACAAGCATGTACCAACATGCTGGCCCCTCACCTCTTTTCATTACTCCTTCAAAGGTGTTTATTAAGTCCTTACTATGTACAAAGCTCTGTAGGCAAAGCAGTGATGGGTGAGTCCTTATGAAGTAAAGGGGACAGAGACAAGCACAGTGAATCCTAGAGTCAGGTTTCAGGGTTCAAGTCCTAGCTGTGCCACTCACAGGGGCAAATGATATAATGTCTTCATGTCTTGGTGTCTCATCCAAAAATAGAAGCTAATAACTAGCATCTGTGTCAATGATTAAAAAACTGGTGCTTTTAAAGTATATAAAACACTGCTTGGCAGAGAATAAGCATTAAATAATATCAGATATTGATATTAGAAAAGAATAAATAAAATATTACAGAGAAAAACCTCCTTATACTATCTTTGCAACCTCCTGTGAATCTGCAATTCAAAGAAAAATGCATGGGTATGTGCATATGTACTTTTCCCTCACAGTGTATCTGCCACATTTACTTATATGACTTCAAAAAAAGGAATCTGGCATGTATGATGTGTGCATATAGGCCTGTGACACTCATCACATGTATGGATTAGTGTAACCACCAACACAATCAAGATGCAGAACTGCTCCATTGCTGTGATTATTTCCCCCATGCTCTTTACAGTCAGACCTGCTCCATTCACTCCACCATCCTCAAACCTCATAACCACTAACCTCTTTTCTCTCTCTACTAACTTTTGTGAGTGTAATAAGTATTCAGTGTATGGGCCTTTCAGATTGTTTCCTTCCAATTAGCAAAATATCCTTAAGATCCACCCTGTGGTTGCATGTATCAATAGTTTATCCTTTTTTATTGCTAAGTAATATTTTGTGGCATGACTGTTTTTAACAATTCACCTACTTTTGTTCTGGGCAATTACAAATTACACTGACATGAATAATGCTCTAGAGGTTTTTTTGTGGTGGTAGGTATTACTAATTTTAAATACTGTTAAGTATTGAAATTATACAATTATGAATAAAGTAAAATATGTAATTAAAATTAATTGCAAGGCTGAGTACATGTGGCACACCCCTGTAATCCCATTGGCTACAGAGGCTAAGGCAGGAGGATCACAATTTCAAAGCCAACCTCAACAATTTAGGGAAGTCCTTAGCACCTTAGGGACACCCTATCTTAAAAAAATAAAATAAAAAAGGGGCCTGGTATGTAGCTCCTTGGTGAAAAGCCCCTGGATTCAATTGCTGATATGAAAGAAGCTGGAGAAGAAAAATTAATTTCATCTCTTTTCCATTTTATTTATTTATGTTTTATGAGTATGTTTTATTCTTTACTTGTTCCCTTTAGTTATACATGACAGTATACTTTGCCTTATTTATACAAACGTGGAGTCCATCTTATTCCCATTAGCATCCCAGTCTTAGTTGTACATGATGTGGATATTCACTGCAATGCATTTATATATGTACTTAGGGAAGTTACAACCACTAGAGTATTTAGAGTTCAATGTGTACTTTACACTTATATGGGATAACACTGTGATAGACTCAGTTTGAGGAGAATAACTGTGTGCTTACTTGTGGCATAGACACCATGGAAAGATGATATATACTCAGCTTCTATGAACAAGAAGGTGCAGATGTGACAAAGTGTGAGACAGAGAATTCTAGAAAAGGAAAAACAAAGATTAAGGATCAAAGACTTGCCTTGTGTAAATAACTTAAGCATCTTGTGTGGCTGAAGCGGTGTCTGAATTATGGTCCTTGATCTGTCCAGCAACAGAGGCGATACCTCTTCTGGGAGCTCTCTGTGTGAAGGTGCCAGTTAAGACTGCCCAGTTGCTATGATGACACCCTGTTTCCAAGGAGGTTCTTTAACAGCCATGGAATGATCAGCATTTGACCTAGAATTCAAATGCCAACTGCCCAGTGGTAGGGATTTTTGGACACAGGGTGATAATAATAACTGGGCTGCTAGTATCTGACCTTGGTTCTGTTTGCTTTGAAGAAACACTCTCACTATAAACCCTTTTGATTATTAAATATATAATAATCATGCTGAGCTTTTTGGGATTCACTATCTCCCTAAAAGCACCAGCTTTTTCTCTATTTGTGCATCTGTATGTCTTTTCTTCATGCCTTTATCTTCCCTTATCCAGTACCTGAATTGACTGAAGTACCGATTGCAGCATGATAGTGCTTCAGTGGAGAATGGAGTGGTCTACAATCTTCAAATACTGTCTAGATAGCTAGATTCTCCAGTTTTATGTTGTATTCAGCTTCACAGAAACTTTGTCCAAATATTTCCATCTATCCTCTCAATGTCATGATTAGGAAAACTTATTATTGAAAATATAATCTTTAAGTGGAGTAGACTTTCACAAATAGATATTGGCCTATATTTTCATCTTGGTAATAACACTGCTCTTTGTTTGCTTAAACTCACTGGAAATTTTGAATAGATTAGTGCATATGTTTTCCTACATTACATGACTAGTCACCCTAAAACTTAGTGATTTCAAATGATAGCTATTTATTTGGAGTGATACTATAGACTGACAATTTGTGTTGGGCTCAGGTGGGTGGTCCTTCTGGTCTTGCCTGTGCTCCCTCCTGTGTTCTGCAGTCAGCTGTGGGTTGGCTAGAAACTGACTAGTCTAGGATGGTCACATGGATTCTCATCTCTCAGCAGGGTAGCATGGTACTATTGTCATGGTTGTTTTGGGGTTCTGAGAGAGAAAAGAAGAATTGTCTTTTAAAATCTAGGCTTGGAAAAGCCACCCAGGATTGGTTCTGCTAGATTCTATAACCAAAGCCAGTCCTAAGTTCATTTAAGAGTTAAAAGTTTGAAAAATAAGTCAATCTCTTCAAGGAAGGATCTGTGAAGTAACATGGCACATAGTGGGGCTAACTGTTTCAGTGGGTTTCAGAGGTCTCAATCCATGGTTGGCTTTCTCTATTGTTCTTGGCTCAAGTTGAGGCAGAACATAATGGCAGAAGAACATGGTGGAGGTAAGCAGCTCAGCTTCTGATAGCCAGTACATGGAGAGGTGGAGGAAGGGGGCATAGACTAGATATAGTCCCCAAATACACATCTCCAGTGTCCTACTTTCTCCTGTTACACCAACCTGCCTACAGTTATTAACCAGTAAAAAGTCTACTTAAATTATTAACTCAAAAAATGGATTAATCCAATGACAAGGTAACAATGCTAATGAGTACCTAAAAATATCTACCTTTGAACCTTCCCATATTGGGGATCATGCTTTCAAAACATTATTTGTTTTGGAAACATTCCTGATACAATAACCCTATGGTAGGGATTCCCAAGACCATTTCTAATTTTATTTGTATGCTGAGAGGACTCAGACTTAACACGCAGTCATGTGTGGCTGTGATTTATCACAGTGAAAGGAAAAAAATTTAGCAGGGAAGAGGTGTACAGGGTCAAGTCCAAAGAAAACCAAGTACAATGTTTCAGGCGTCCTCTTCCAGTGGACTACAGGATGTGACTGATCTCTTTTACAGTGGACTGTGACTATGCATGTGAAATGCTGTCTACTAGGAATGCAACAGAGATTCAGTGCCTGAGGATTTGACTCACTTCTAGTCACATAGATATCTTCTGCTTAATCTCCACCAAAGTTTCACACTCCAGATGGAAACCAGGTTTCTTCAAAAACCATACGGTTTGCATAAAGAGTTCAAGCACAGTGAGCCATTCTTAGCAGTGGGAACCTCCCAAATCCAAGTTTCCAAATTCCAACCAAGGGTGCTACTAGTAAGTCATTTCTGTATAGGTGGTATCATCTAATTTTACAGAAAAGGAAATGGATGCTCAGAGTTCACATGAGAGACTGGCAGAACTGGAGCCTCAAAATCTCAAAGCACATGCTTTTAATTATGGGGCAATATATCACTGCACTGTGCTTACCTTCTCTGCCAGAGACATGGTCCTGCCCTTCCTAGGGAATCTTGTGGGAATAAACAATGGGTGCTAATAAAGCTAACTATGAGATTCTGTCTCTCGTGAAAGACCCATTTTAAGACATTACAAATTGTGTCACTGAGCTTGTGTGGCTAGTGAACCACTTATACTGCAGGGGGGCTGGACAACCCTTCACAGAGGATAAAAGAAGATCCTGTGATTTAGCATCCATGAAGCCAAGTGCATGGCATATGTATCCTGCTTCTGAGATCCTGAAGACTGATGTGCAACACAATTAGGTAGACATATTTCACTATACAAAACTCATCATAGGTTTAAAAGTAGGCCTTTCAAGGATTAATGTTAAGATTTTCCTTAGCATTTTTTTCATTATTATACACACATGTGAATATTTGCTTGCTAATCTGACTACATACATTAACCAAATGTATTTCTGGAAACACCAGTTATTTAAAAGGTAAATTTGAGAGGCATGAAGTAGGGAACTGAATCATTAGCCAAGACTTGAGATTGCTAAGCAATGGATTCCCTTGTGGGAATTCTCAAGGTCTTTGTTATTCCAATGTGTAGGTGAGGAAGAAGATAGTAGACAAACCCCAGAATCCTTGTTTCTGAAGGATGCTTTCAAAACTTGAGAAACCATGGCTTTGATGGACTGTTTTGGTCACATTTCTCTCTAAAAAAAAAAAGTGTGTTGTAAAAGTCTTGGAAAGAGACAGGAGGAAATCCATAGCCTAAGACATCAACACCCTATTTTTATACTGACAACTTCATGGCTATCTCAGTTCTCAACCTGTCTTCAAGGACAGCCCCGCTCTTGGCCCTATTTTAGCAGGTTTTCTTACCTTAAGCACATGGCCAAATTATATGTATATTGTTATATCAATTTTAGATACCTCTATCCTTTTCTTTTAAGCTATAGGGTAGATAAGAATCTAGTTTTTTAACAAGTATCACCCCTAATTTTCCAGAATAAATATTTTTTTTGCTTGTTTTTGCTCATCTCAACAAACCATCCTCAGCTTCTGTTCTCTATGCCCTGATGAATGACTTCTGTGGCTCTGTCATTACAGCTTCCCCACTATTGTTTTCTACTCAAGTTTTCAAACTTGAGTTTGGCAAGTAGGAGGCACTGGGAAGGAGGAGAATGGGTATTTATTCCTCTGGTTTTCTCACAGCCTTGCCCAAATCTCAATCCCTACAGTTTCTGTTGGGGTGACACCTATTCTCCTGTTCTCACTTGGCTCCAGGACCCTTCAGAGCTATGTGTGAGGAAGTTTTCCTGCTGTTTCTAGTATATGAGTGCTTCTGCATGCCTTAGAGTATTTCAGTAACTTGTTCTCAGTTTATGGGCAATTCACTTTGGAATAAGTATTCTGTTTTCTGCTAGGGCAGTGAATGGTATGGTGGCATGTTTATGGGGCTTATGTTCTCCACAGGATTCATCTGAATGCTATAGAGACCAGACTTGTCCTCCTGAACCTAGTACCTATCTGTTAGCCATTTGGAGGCCTCCCCCACTTCTTGTGTTTACTCTGTCTGGACCCTGTTTTAAAGTATATTCATTTCTTTTTGCTGCCATTCTTTTTCCCTTGGGCATAAAGCTTGATTTTTTTTTTCAAAAAAGCAAGAAGGGAATTCTGTGAATCAATTTTATTTGTGAAATTATTGTGAAGAGTAAGGATAAAATGATTTTATTAAATAATTTCATTGGTTCTTAGGCAGACCAATTTCACATTTAATATGACACCATGGATGAAATCGTGAGCTCAGACTTTTTGAATTTGACACCAAGCTCTATTACACCGACCAATTCTGTAGTTTTATGCAAATTGCTATGCCTATGTTGTACCTTGGTATACTCATTTTAAAAAGGGGAACAGCATTCATAACCTTCCTCTGTGGGTTGTTGTGAAAAATCAATGAAAACAGATGAGAAAAGAGGCTTCAGTCTACCCTTGTATCAAGGCAAGGGCTCAACTTTCACTACACTTTGTATTGTGAACTGGAATTGGTTTATTGGTTAATGGAATAGGAAGCACTCAGAAAGAGTTTGTAGGAACCCTACCCTAAGCCAGGTCCAGTTAGTGGCTGAAGTCTAATCAACACATCAGGCAGCTGGTCAGAAGGAGAGCAGCATTTGCTCAACCCTTATTTCAAATGAAGCAGGCTTTGGCATTTTAACCTTTATCAACTCAATCATTTGTGGCACTACTGTTGGTCCCTACCACAGCAGTATTTTCAGACAAATGGCATGGATGGTGGTGATGGTTGCAAAACAACATGCATAAAAGGAACTGTATACTTGAAAGTGATTAAAATGGTAAATGTTATGAATACTTAATAGTAATAATAATAGATGATGTTGTGGATATGCCCCAGGAGCTTTGCCTGTCTAGGAGGAAGTGGTTAGCCCAGAGGGGCTGTGTCGAAGATTGAGTGGGTCAGGGACAAGATAGACAGAGTTGGAGGCTATTTATGAGACAATTTTTGGGGTTAAATTCCCCCTCAACATCTCAAACAGCGTTGATGTAATAAAGTTGATCTCAAACATTTTGCTGATAACTAATTAGGATATGCTTTCAAGCCCTACAGCTGAAGTGAGGCGTTAACAGAATGATTAAGGTTCTTAGCCATAGAGACAGCAGGGGATATACAAAGAAGACCATAAGATTAAAGAATGTTGCCTGTAATGTACACCTCAATATCCAGTCTTCTCCCATTGACTGTCTCATGAAGAGATTTCTTTTCTTTTCTTATCCTCAAATCCATCTTGAAGAACTTAGCAAATGTAATAATGGATATCTATATACTTCAGATATACCTACCTGTGTTTAGAAAATTTAGATTTAATAACTGACTTCTCATAGGTAGAAGGAAAATGACTGTTTCAGAAGTTGTTTTGCAGAGGGGATGGGGCAAACCACACATCTTCCTGTAGAGATGTCACTGTATAGATATGCATTTATCATAACCTCAGAATCAGGAACAAAAACTGCACAGACTTTCAGCTATGCTGCTTTTAGGGAAAATGTAACATGAATTACATATTTGTGATTTAGTGGAAAATACAAAAATATAAAAATTTGGAACAGGTTCATATATAATATAATAAAAAATAAAATTGTTTTCTAGAAAAAAAATTATTAGGTATGAATGATGCTGTAAATGACATGGTTTCCCCTTTGTAGGACTATATTCATGGGACAATCACTGTGGGTCTGCTGAGTACTTCCCACTTCAGAAAAAGTGCATATTGACTCAGCAAAAACAAACAAAAAAATTACTCTTGTACTTGCACTTCATTACCATTACACAGACAGCCACGATCCATCTGTTGTGTGCTCTGCACCTACTTTCTGACCCAAGTCCTAATCCAGCCTATACCTATCCTCCTCCCAACTGCTGGTGTTACTTTTCTTCTTTTCTGTAGCTGGCTCGATCCAATCTCCATCCTTTGGCTGTGAACTTAGCTTTTCTTCAACCTTGTTTCTTTTTTTTACCCTCCCCTACATTATGAATTTTAGACCCTTTGCTCTGAACAAGAGATTTGGTTCTTACTTATCTGCTGGTTTCTTCTCATTTAAGCTCTTTAATTCTGTGCTGATTCTGTGATGTGCCCACAGGTGGATTTAGCACATCCCTGCACCACATTCCACACTCTCTAGACTCTCCACATTGCAAGACCTTTCTCATCTAACACAAGTTCTGACTGCATCTCGTTCTTCTCATTTTTCTGTGATTCAACTCCTAGCCTGAAAAAAAGGCATGCTTTGAAGATGCCATATTTAAATTCTGATAAATTTTACACTTTCCAGAATGGGAACATTTAAAGAGAAAAAAGAAAATAGTGAAAAATGTAAATCATGTATTCTAGAGTAGTATCAATATAGTAGACAGCTATGAAATAGCTTCAGAGAAATGTGTTAAATGCTACAATCAAAAGGTGTCCTACAAGAATAGTATATAACCTAAAACCTCATAATAGTATTAGCTTATTTCTCCCTTATACTTCCTTCTCTGAAATAAGGAGAAACAGTCCAGACTTTCTTATTTATCTCTAGATTTTTTCAGTTTCATCTCAAAACTCAAAATGTGGTCTTCCCAATTGTTCTACATATTCCTTTTATGCATATCTCAAACCACATACTGCAATCTGTCAAGTTGCTGAATCCATTCTGGGCATCAACTTTGATTTTTCCATCTCACTCCTCCTGTAAATACTATAAGAATGAATTCCTATTCATTCTGCCCAATGTCTACTACATCTGCACATCTCATGGCAGCCCCACTGCATTAGCTTCTTTCTGCTGCTTTAACAAATTACCATAAACTTAGCAGATTACACTAACTTATCTCACAGTTCTGGAGGTCAGGTGTCTGAAATGAGTCTCACTGGGTGGCAGTCAAGGTGTTTGCAGATTGGGTCCCTTTCTGGAGGATCTAGGCATGAATCCACATCTTTGCCTTTTTCAACTTCCAGTGGTCACTTGTGGTCCTTGGCTCTTAGAACCTGACTGTGAATTCAAAGCCAGCAACATTGCACCTATCTGCCTTTTTTTCCATCTCATGCATTTTCCTATGTCTCTTCTCTTCTACTTTTAAGGATGCTTGTAATTGTATAGGGCTTAACTGGATTATCTCCAAATTTTATTGACAACTTTTTAGCAATGGCAGTTTCATCTGAAACCTCTGTTCCCTTTGCAATTCATGTGACTCATCTACAGCAACCAGGATTAGGACATGGACATACATGGGGACATGATTCTGCCGACTGCACACACTACTGTCACTAGACTATCTGTGCCACCATCATTTTTCCCCCAACTACTATGAACTCATCTGAATTACTAAACTTTTCCCCTTCCATAGGGTTCTCCACCAATCTTCCTAAAATGTAAATCTGTGTCACACTGTTTCTCCTCACCCTATTCTATGGTTTCCCATTGACCTAATGACAAAACTGAAATCCATATCTGAGCTCCCAAGGCTTTCTGAGGTCCAGTTGTTGATACATTTCTAAATATATTGCCTAAATCCCTTCCCCTCATTATTATCGTAACTAACCTTCTTTACCTTAAAGCCACCTCCATGGTTCTTCTCACTTCTGCCTCCCTCTGTCCCAATCCCCCCACCCCATCTCAGCTCTCACCCTATGTTTCCATTCTGGTCTCAGATTAAGTGTCACTTCTTCAGGAAGGCAATCTGTGAATCTCAGCAGACCCTTCTTCTTAGGTTCCACTAGAGTTCTTCATATAACTATGATGCTACAGAAAAAGAGATTCTTTCAAATTCTACAGAAGTAATGCATGACATAATGCCAGTTGTGGACAGTTAAACAATACAGAGGCATACAGAAGAAGAGCTAAAGATCCACTGCTATGTGATTCCCATCACAAAATCCTAAGCCTGGACTTTCTTCTGTTTATTTTTTCTTCCTACACACAACCTGAGTTTTCATACATAATGTGACCACCTGATGGACACTTTGGGGGGTTTCCTTTAGGTGTCATCTAACCTATTTTGCCTGTTATGTTAAAAGGAACAACAACAACAACAAATCAAGAAGCAAATATTGGCTACGTATAATATCAGCACACTATTATCAATACTTGCTTTAAAAAAATCTCTGTAGCATTTCATAAATCAAATATATTATAATTTACCTACTGATTCCTTTATTCATTGACATTAAAAAAAACATTTTTTGAACTCTTATGAACAACACTCCAATGAGCCTCCTAGGGCACACAATGTTCTGTAAAAATACAAGCAGTAGTCTGGACTGTCAGATATGGAAATTGTATGTAATAGGGACATCTTAAGAAAGTATATCATATATATATGATAAAAGGATATCATATATTGATACATATCCATATATGGATATATATGAATATATATATATATATATATATATATATATATATATATATATATATAAACTGATTTTCAGAAAACCTTGATCATTTATCTTTCCTATTCACATTGTTGGAAAGCAAACTTGGTCTTCCCTGACAATTCATTAGTCCCTTAAATAGATACCCACCTTATCTGTGTTTGGCAAAGGGCAGGTGATCAATAAGTATTTGTGGGTAACATGTTTATTGGGACAAAATATTTCCTTGATAAAGCCAATTTGTGGTTTAACCAGATTGATTTTATAAACAAATTATTTTTGATTCACAAGTCATACTTATCTATATATTAATGGAGTAGAAGGTGTATACAGTATGGCATATAAAACTCAGGCTAATTAGTATATCTACTGCTTTTTTTAGCTATCATTTTTATAGCGAGGCATTTGTAACTCGCTCAGTTATTCAACATTTATAGTACACTATTTTGACTACAAATACTACACTATTATCCAACAGATTTCCAACCCTATTCCTCTGGTCTCTTTGAAACTTTATACCTTTGCAGCTTTAACATGAGATAAGCAGCATGGAACAGTCATGGGTCTGAATTCCTGTAACAAGCTATGTTTCTCAGAAGCAGATGAATATAGGCAGATTGACAGACAGGCAACTTGAGCCTTAAAATCATTTTAATTTTATTTATGTATTTATTTTATGGTACTGGGGATTGAAGCCACTGATGCTCTGCTACTGAGCTACACCCCTAACCCTTTTTATCTGTCTTTCACTTTGGAGGCAGGGTCTTGCTATGTTGCCCAGGCTGGCCTTCAACTTGCAGACCTGCTGCCTCAGCCTTCTGAGTGGCTGGGATTACAAGCATGTGCCAACATGCTGGCCCCTCACCTGTCTTCATTACTCCTTCAAAAGTGTTTATTAAGTACTTACTATGTACAAAGCTATGTAGGCAAAGCAGTGATGGGTGAGTCCTTATGGAGTAAAGGGGACAGAGACAAGCACAGTGAATCCTAGAGTCAGGTTTCAGGGTTCATGTCCTAGCTATGCCATTCACAGGGGCAAATGACCTAATATCTTCATGGCTTGGCGTCTCATCTATAAAGGGAAGCGAATAACTACCATCTATGTCAAATGCTTATTGTAATATTCGATGTTTATACATAAAACACTGCCTGGCACTGAATAAGCATTCAGTAATTTCAGATATTGTTATTAGAAAAGAATAAACAAGATATTACAGAGATAACTCTCCTTATATTAGCTTAGCAACCTCCTGTGAATCTAGAATTCAAAGAAAAATATATGGGTATGTGCATATGTACTTTTCCCTCATAATGTATCTGTCACATTTACTTATAGGACTTCAAAAGAAGGAATCTGGCATGTACGATGTGTGCATATAGGCCTGTGACACTCATCACATGTATAGATTAGTGTAGCCACCAACACAATCAAGAAGCAGAACTGCTCCATCACTGTGACGATTTCCCCCATGCTCTTTACAGTCAGACCTGCTCTATTCACTCCACCATCCCCAAACCTCATAACCAGTAACCTCTTTTCTCTCTCTACTAAATTTTAATTTTGAGATTGTTATATGTGTACAGTGTATGAGCATTTCAGATTGTTTTTTTCCTTCCAATTAGCATGATCTCCTTAAGATGAAGATCAAGCCTGTGGTTGCATGTATTGATAGTTTATTTCTTTTTATTGTTAAGTAATATGTCATGGTATTGTTTTTTTTAGCCATTCACTTATTAAGGAATACTTGGATTGTTTCTAGTTCTTGACAATTACAAATATTCCTAACATGAATAATGCTGTAGAGGTTTTATGTGGTTGTGGGTAATACTAATTTTTAAATACTGGTTATATATTGAAATTGTACAATTATGGATAAAGTAAAATATGTAACTAAAATTAACTACAAGGCTGGGTGCATGTGGCACACTCCTGTAATCCCAATGGCTAGGGAGGGTGAGGCAGGTGGATCACAATTTCAAAGCCAACCTCAACAATTTAGGGAAGTCCTTAGAACCTTAAGGAGACACCCTATCTTAAAAATAAAAAATAAAAAGGGGCCTTGGATGTAGCTCTTGCTGGTATGAAATTCAATTGCTGGTATGAAAGAGGGGGAAACTAATTTCATCTCTTTCCCATTTTATTTATGTTTTATGAGTATGTTTTATTCTTCATTTGTTCCCTTTAGTTATACAGGATAGTAGAGTAAATTTTGCATATTTACCCAAACATGGAGTCCATCTTAGTCCCATTAGCATCCAGTCTTGGTTGTACATGATGTGGATATTCACTGCAATGCATTTATATATGTACTTAGGGAAGTTACCATCACTAGAGTATTTAGAGTTCAATGTGTACTTTACACTTATATGGGATAACACTGTGATAGACTCAGTTTGAGGAGAATAACTGTGTGCTTACTTGTGGCATAGACACCATGGAAAGCTGATATATACTCAGCTACTATGAACAAGAAGGTGCAGATGTGACAAAGTGTGAGACAGAGAATTCTAGAAAAGGAAAAACAAAGATTAAGGATCAAGGACTTGCCTTGTGTAAGAAACTTAAGCATCTTGATCTTGTGTGGCTGAAGCGGTGTCTGAATTATGGTCCTTGATCTGTCCAGCAACAGAGGCGATACCTCTTCTGGGAGCTCTCTGTGTGAAGGTGCCAGTTAAGACTGCCCAGTTGCTATGATGACACCCTGTTTCCAAGGAGGTTCTTTAACAGCCATGGAATGATCAGCATTTGACCTAGAATTCAAATGCCAACTGCCCAGTGGTAGGGATTTTTGGACACAGGGTGATAATAATAACTGGGCTGCTAGTATCTGACCTTCATTCTGTTTGCTTTAAAGGAACATTCTCACAATAAATCCTTTTCATGATTAAACCTATATAATAAACATGCTGACCTTGTTCTGGGTCACTCTGTCCTTACCATGGATTAGTGATCCACTACCCTCCATCTTTTTTTTTTATATGTCTGTTTGCCTTTTCTTCATCCCCTCATCAAACTTCATCTGGTATGTGAATTAAGGGCTTTATAGGTCACCACACAATTTTGATTGGATGGAGAATGGAGTGCTCTGCAATCTTTAAACACTGTCTAGATAGCTAGATTCTCCAGTTTTATATTATATTCATCTCCACTGAAACCATTTTCCAAATATTTCCATCTACCCTCTCAAAGTAATGATTAGGAAAACTTAATATAGAAAATATATTCAAGGTAAGTCTTTAAGTCTAATAGACTTTCCCAGATATTGGCTGATATTTTCATCTTGACAATAATACTGCTCTGTTTTTGCTTAAAATTAACTGGAAATTTTGAGTAGATTAGTGTACATTACATGACTAATCACCCTAACACTCAGTGACTTCATGATGATCATTTATTTGGTCAGGATACTATGGGCTGACAATTGTGCTGGGCTCAGGTGGGTGATTCTTCTGGTTTTGCCTGTGCTCCCTCCTGTGTTCTGCAGTCAGCTGTGGGTGTCTAGAGACTGACTATTCTAGGATGGCCACATGAATTCTCATCTCTCAGCAGAGTAGCATGGTATTATTATCATAGAGGTTTTGGTGTTCTGAGAGAGCAGAAGAATTGCTTTTTAAAACCTAGGCTTGGGAAAGCCACCCAGAATTGATACTGCTGAATTCTATAACCAAAGCATGTCTTAAGTTCATTCCATAGTCAAAAGATTGAAAAATAAATCAATCTCTTTAAAGAAGAATCTGCAAAGTCATATGGCACATCGTGTAGCCAACTGTTTCAGAGGGGTTCAGAGGTCTCAATCCATGGTTGGCTGTCTCTATTGCTCTTGGCTCGAGTTGAGGCAGAACATAATGATAGAAGAACATGGGGGAGGAAAGCTGTTCAGCTCCTGGTAGCCAGAAAACAGTGAGGGAGGAAGAGGACAGAGGCTAGACGCAGATTCCAAAGACATGCCTCCATTGTCTTACATTCTCCTCTCACAACAACCTGCCTACAGTTATTAGCCAGTAGGTACATTTAAATCATTAACCCATCAAATGGATCAATCCACTGACAAGGTAACAATGCCAATGAATGCCTAAAAATCTCTACCTCTGAGCCTAACTGCATTAGTGATCATGCTTTCAAAACATAAATCTTTTGGGGAACATTCTAGATCTAAACCATAATACTCAGTATCAAGTAAAAAGTTTTCCAAAATCCCATATTGAATATAAAATATTTTACATATTTTTGCAAACAAAACTATTGGATACATTAGATATGTTACCACCTAAATTCCTAAACATCCTATGCGATTGAAAATAGGATTGTGTATATGTGTGCACATGCATGAGCAGCTAGCATTTAAAATTAGATCTTATATGAATCATAACTGAAAACATTCTCACACTTGCCAACATTAGAGATTGTTTAGTTTCCTTTGTCTGTAAGAATATAAAAATTGATGCATAGGAATTTCACATGAGCAAAAGAAACTTATGTAGCCCTAATTTTGCTTTTGTTTTTCTTTTAAGATTGCTCAAATGGGCATACACATACTTGCCCAATTTTACTGTTTTTCATCTGAGGGTCATACACTTGCATCACCTCCTGGTGAGAATGTAGATATCACATGGGTAAAGGTAATCTTACTTATTTTCAAAAATAAATTATCATTGTTACAAATTGTTTGAAAACAAAGTGGAACATTTGCATGATATTATGGAAAGAATAAGTTGGCAAGCTGCATACTTCTAATGTCTCTGTGTACTTTTTTTTAAAAAATAGAGTATTGGGTATAAGGAATTTATTGCTGTTGAAGAATACTGCTTACAATAAGAAGGAATTCTGCAGCTATGTGTAAAGAATGGAACCTTCTTAGTATAAAGTTGTAGTAAAATTCTATGCAAAGAATCAGTTATTTTATTTGCTTTCTGTTTTAAACCATTAGAATTTACAATTGGATATTGCTTTATCTATAAACAATTCAACATTTGGAACAAACAATAACCACAGTCTGGATGATGTGTCTGCTTTAAAACCCACATTTCCATGCATAGAAATCCCTGCTGTAGAATATAATTCTCACCTTCTGATTTTCCTCTTCACATATACTTTTCTATTACAGTATGTTATGCCAAAATGGAAGGGTAAGAATGGGGTTGATTTGTGCAGCTCAACTTGGATAAGCTGGGAATCCCCAAATTGCAGGAAAACAACAAATTTTACCTTACACTGTAACTTGCTTCCAAGCCTGAAGCCACTCATTTCTGCTGTAAGACCTTTCTGGATTTTCATCTCAAGCCTGGCACTTGAAGCTGTCAAACCCCAGAAGACCTGAGGATAATGCTGGCAACAGGAGCATTAAAGTCTCTCAGATTTATACAATGAAATAGAGGCACTGCAAACAAATTATGCAGCAAGTTGGTTGGGTGCAAATGAGATGTGATTCACATTGCAAGTCAAAGTATACAATAAATTTAGATTACTTTGTTTCTCCATTCTTTCTTCCCTCCATCCTCCCACCATGTTTTCTTAAAATTTTTTTTTTTTTTAACTGAACATCTCAATGTCAAGCAGGGTACTAAAGACTCAATGGGCAAGTGAACAAAGATACTTTTACCCTCATTGGAGCGCTTGTTCCAATCAGGAAAGACAAATAATAAACAAATAAAGGAGAAATTACTTAGTATATTAGAAGGTGACAGGTCTGAAAAGAAAGGAAATAACAACAAGAAAGGGAATAGTAAATGCTGGGGAGGGGGATTAGACTAGAATTTTTAAATCATGAGGCTAGAAAAGGTATCCCTAAGCAGGTGATAAATGGGCAAATATGTGAATGCAATAAGGATGCAAATCATGAGAATATCTGAGCAAAGAGTTCCCTAAGAGATAAGAAGAAAGAAAATGTCTGGAGATGTACATATGCCTGGTGGTTCAAGAAATGATAAGAAGCTAGTGCAGTTGGAGAAGAGTGAGCCCAGGGACAAAGGGGCATGGAGACAAAATGGGAAGTCAGATCACCAAAGGCACAGGTTCTTCCAGGTGTGGCCCCCAGACCAATGTCATCACCATCATTGGGGAACTGGTTAAAAATCCACATTCCCTCTAGCCCCCACTGACCTACTGAATGAGCAACTCCAGGGCACAGTACCCAGCAATCTGTGTTGGATGAAGCCCTTCTGATGATTCTCATGCACACTAAGGTTGAGAAGATAAGGCCAGACCAGTAGTGGTGGTGCAAGCCTGTAATTCCAGTGGCTTGGGAGGCTGAGGCACGAGGATCATAAATTCATAGCCAGCCTCAGCAACTTAGTGAGGCCCTAAACACTTAGTGAGACCCTGTCTCTAAATAAAACATAAAATGGTCTGGGGATGTGGCTCAGTGGTTAAGTACCCATGGGTCCAATCCTCAGTACCCACCCTCCAAAAAGAAAAAAAAAGAAAGATGATGCCATGATACCATGATTTCAGAAATCATCAGCCATGGCAGGACTTTAGTTTTTTTCTCTAATTGTAAGGGGGGTGATTTGAGTGTTTAATGACTTGATTTGAAATAATTATCTGGATTTTGACTTGATTGATTGTATGTTTTCTAGGTGTGCTCATTTCCTACACCACAAAGTTAGCACAACTTGGAAATGGTCATTGAGGTTCAGCTTCCTTAGTGTGGCTTTCTGGGACTCTCTTCAGCCTCTTTGAGTTCCTTTCTGGACAGTGGCTGGCCCTGGTAAACAGGATGCCCTTCTGCTACCAGCACTGAAGTGGAAACTTGGGTTTATCTGTATGTCGCTCTTATTATGATTCTTGAATAACCACAGGAATTTTTCTATAGCTGATGTTTTACAGTTTAGCATACAACAGTACACACTTATCTTCAAGAATTATATCCCAAGACCCCCAGTGAATGCCTGAAATTGTGGATAGTATAGAACCCTATAATTTCATGTCCTTTTCATTTTAAGCAAGCACTTATCATGCAAAGTGGTTGTAATTTGTGCAGTTTGAGATATGACAGAAAAACTTGCATGAATTTCTTTTACTTTCTTCACAATTTTCATGAATAGAAGATTTGTTATTCCCATGGATCTTAGTAACCTTAGCATAAAACTTTTCTTCCCTTTCCTTATTAAATAGAGAACTTTCCTCTTTTAAAGGGAAGTACTTCATAGCTTTTATTTGTCATCTGAATTACTGCTATCAGTGGTCTTGCACTTTGGGGTAATTTATTAAGTAAAGATTACTTGAACATAAGTATTGCAATACTGTGATAGTCAATCTGATAACTGAGATGGTTGCTTACTGACGAATGGGTGGGTAGTATATACAGAATGGATACACTGGACAAAAGGATAATTTATATCCCAGGTGGGGTAAAGCAGAACAGGATTTGATTTTATCAAACTAGTCAAAATAGCATGCAATTTAAAACTTATGAATTATTTCTTGAATTTTCCTTTTAATATTTTTAGACTGTGGTTAACATAGGTAAATGAGGAGAGACTACTGTAATTTGGTGCCTTCCTAAGAGGAAACTGAGCAAAATATTGTTGGTGGTATACACTGGGCCTTGGGCATCAATAGCAGCTGTATTGCTAATTGTAATCACCCCTTACTCATCTTTTGCCATGCTTAGTGTGATCATGGAAATGCTGGTGTGAAATGAGGATGTTTTTGAGAAGAATGCCTAAAATGTTAATAGCAGCAACAAAAACAGCTTCACAAAGCATCTCAGTTTCACAAGCTATCATTTCTGTAGTGTGGAACTCGACTAAGATAGGGGGTGCCTAGCCTGGAACTACATTCCCATGTCCCTTTTCATCTAGGCATTGCCATTGACTCCTCCTGGCCCGCAGAATGTGTCCAGAAGTGAAATTCGTCAGTTTCAGATCAGTTACTTATTGGCTGGATGCAGAGAAAGGTGAAGCATAAGGGACGGACGGGGTAGTAAAGTGTTAATGTAGAAGGAGCCTGGATCCCTGAATTACCACATGGAAGAGACTCTACCTGCTGACCAGAAGCACTTGCACTGGGCTTCATGAAAGCAAAAAATAAAATTCTATTTTGTGAAGCTAATGAAATTCTGAGGGTTAGTTTTTAAATAACATTATGCTGTTAGCAAATAGCCTTTGCCTTATAGGGGAGAGGACAAAGCTGAGTATCAGATTAAAATCACTTGTCTAAGGTCACTCAACTAACGGGTGGCAGATATAGGACTACTACCAAACTCCACTGGCTTTAATATATGCTTTTTACCTTATGTTTAGTGAGCCAAAAAACAAAACACAAATATGAGTTAGCAATAATGGTGGTTATTAACCACTATGCAAAGTTTTAGTAGCAACCCTCTTAAGGAAGACTGTCAATGAAGCTGTTAATAGAATTAGTATGTATAGAAGATGGACTTTATTGTGATGTATCATAGCAGATAGAGTTCTTTTCCTTTAAACACATAAATTAATACAATCAAAACTATTGCAATGGTGAGGTCCACAGTGGTTTTTGGGCCATGGTTTGCTTTTACCAAACCTTGATTATAGTCTAGAAATTTTATGTTCCTATGAAGAAATCTCACTATAGGGCTGGCAGCTTGTTGGACTGGTAAGATAACCTTAAGGAAGAAATACTGCCAGAATAATAACTTCTAATTTCTGCATCTTAAAACTGTGTCTGAAATGTACTTAATGTGAAGTTTCTAGTGAGGGTTATTTAAATACATTGTCATTTCCCTCTCTTTGTTATGTGTAATAATAACTCTTTGAAATTCAAATCTTTGAAAAAATGCCCAAATGCATTTTCCTCTCCAACTTATTACTACTGTTTAATTTGGGTATGTTGGAGAATGGTGAGATTTTTGAATCTTTTAAATTGGAAAGAGGCTTATTGTTCCTACTTTCTATAATGCCAGGATTATGAAATATGTAAACTCAGCAAAGACTGCCTTCCCTTTGAAAATGTAAGGCAGGGCTACACTTTGGAGCTCATATCCAGCAGGCTTTTTTGCTAAGCTCTCAAGTAAAGATGTGGAACTTACATTACTACTGAGAGGGTCAACTTTAAAAGATATTCCCTCAGTAGGAGAAGATGGGAGTTTTGTGAATGAAAAGAACATTCAAAGATACCGATTAACACTTCTACTTTTCTGCATTTAATTGGCTTTCATTGCCTACTTGTCTAAGAATTCCAAACTGGAAATTACCCATATACTATCAGCAGTAGAATGCATAAATGAATTGTGGTGTGTTCTTTTTTATTTATTTTTAATTTTTTATTCGTTTTAATTTGTTATACATGACAGTAGAATGTATTTATCATACATAGAAGGGATATAATTTCTCATTTTTCTGAGTGTACATGTTGCAGAATCATATTGGTCATATAGTCACATATATACTTAAAGTAATAAATGTCTGTTTCATCCTACTATCTTTCCTATCCCCACATCTCTTCCTCTCCCCTACCATCACTTCCCTCTACCTAATCTAAGGTAGCACTATTCTTCCCTAATGCTAAGCGAAATAAGCCAATCCAACAAAACCAAAGGCTGAATGTTTTCTCTAATATGTAGTGTATTCTTATAATGGAATACATCATAGAAATGGGAACAAACTATACAGAAATGTTTAATGAATTTCACCAATACAATGTTGACTGAAAAAATGCCAAAATTAGGTGCATAATTTATCTTATGATAGGAGAATTTACAAGGTCCCAGCATAAAATGGAGAGAATCTCATTCATCATGTCACAATGACTGACTTAAAAGAATCCTCTTTGGAGCTTGATTTTCTCACCTGAGCAAGGATTGGAAGTGATCCTAATCAGACTTACTCAAAAGTGAAAGAAACTTAATATTTCCTCTTATTTATCCAAACAGTTCAGCAGTTTGATAGCTTCTTCTGAACCATGAGCAAAGTTATCACAAGAAATAATTCAACCTCCAGTGGTTTCCTACATAAAGCAGACCTCAGATAATTCCATTCAGCTAAAAAATTCTATAATTCCTTGTGATGATCATTACTATCCAAAGTACATGTATGAAGACAAGAATTGGTGTGAACATATTATGTATACAACCAAAGATATGAAAAATTGTGCTTTATATATGTAATAAGAATTGTAATGCATTCTGCTGTCATATATAAATAAAAAAAGAAAAAAATGACAATTCTTTTTTTTTAGCTCTTGGGATTGGGACTTTGAGAATGAAAGAAATCTATATTAACACTGCTGTTGTTTTTAATTATTTCACCCATAATTCTTCCATAATGACCATCCTATATTGTTGGCAGTATCAAAGAAAATAATCATGCATGGATGGTAATTATTATTTAAAAAAGTGGTCATAGCCTCCAGCTTATGTGATGTATCATAAAAGCATTCAAAGTCATTCAAAACATATTCATTGAGCCACATCTCTGACCCATGAATGTCAAATTATTTTATTAAAAAGAGTCACTCAAAACTGAGCATAGTATGCATGATATGCATAGCTTGGCATGCATGATATGTATAGCTCAATTTTGGGTGACAGAGAATAGCTGGATAGTCACCCCACTGTGTATCAATTATTTAAATTGGAGTAATTTCAAAAAAGAAAAATAAAAATTTGAGTAATCTGATAAGGCAACAAATGTGGCCTAAAATTAACTATCTCCTCTTCTCTGTGTCCCTCAAATCTTTTCTTCCTAGCCACCTGAATACCTGACTAGGAACTGTAATTCCAAGATTTCTGTGCCACTAACCTTGACCATGTGATTAAATTCTTGCCATTGAGATACTAGGAAATTATTTGTGAACTTCTGGGTCATCTTCTTAAAGACATATAGATGCTCACCCTGAACTTGGTCCCATTTTTTCTTCCTACGTCTTAGAAATGATTACAATTCAAAGAACCCTGGAGAGCCCACCTTAAGGAGGCCAGAACCTCTCAGTTCAACTGATCCCTGGGTTATTTTTGTGGAGCAGAGCTTGGCTAAGGCTTTAGGCTATTATGAAAGAGAAACAAACTTCCATACTATTTGATGAATTGTCTATTTTAAGATGATTTGCTGCAATATTTTATCCTTTATCTTTACTAACCCACTAAGGAAAGCTTATGTTTACTTTTAAATGAACTGAAAGAGAAGAAGAGTTCCATAACTAGTTCCTAGAAAATCCTGAATGACAAAGAATCTAACATAACTTTAAAAAGAGATCTTTCTGTACATGTGCTTGTTTAGAGGGGATAACTCACACGTTATATAATTGAAAGCAGCCATCTAGGGTACTGAAGGAAGTGTGATACAGCAACCTACCACCCACAGGAAGCGAGCCACAGCAAGAGAAGTCCAGTGAGAATCATGAAGGGAATGGGAATTTTGAACAAATTTCCTTCAGCAAAAGTAAAAGCAAACTAACAACAACATAGAATAAAAGTGAAACCAAGTAGGACATAGTACATTTTTCACTTATGGATTATGTTGCTTGATCAATGATACACACTTTTCTTGTTTTCCAAGAGGCTTGCTTACTCCTGTCTCACAAACATTATGACAGACTGTAATGTTTCCTTTGTTTGAATCTCTAAGTTTTGAGGTAGTTTGTACAACAGTAGATCACTGGAATATAGCGTTTTCTGATTTAAATCCCATCATGTATATGCAAATTCATACACGTTTATACATTCTCACATGATCATCCATATAAAAATGATGAATTGTTGAATCATTGAATATATTCAAAATATTTCCTGCTTAACATATTTAGTAGCATCTCAAGTCACTTAACCGTAGTTTGTTAGTAGTAAGAACCTTTGCTTTTTAAGATACATATATCTGATAGATTAATCTTGAAATTTCTCAGATAATCACGAGTTATTATAAGATCTACTCAGAAAAAGAGGAAAAAACTGTCTTAAGAACTGCTTTTCATGGAATTTCTACCCTTTACAAAGAATAATCAAATATTAGGGACCTCCAAGAATCTAAAATACTTACGTTTTTTCATACGTTTTCTAAGTTTTTCATAACTTAGAAAATAGTTACATGCACACCCAAACTCAGTGGAAGCAAAGCAAAACATCTATCTTTGTTCTTTTCAAGGGAAATCTTGGAACAAACATTTTCTTACTTTTCCCTTTGTGATCTATTTATTGCACAGTGGATATAAAGCAGTCAATTTCTACCTGAATTTACATCCTTCATGCCCAGAAAAAAATCATGCCACTTTAACATACAATTTGCCTCCAGCGGGATACTGCATTCCTGCTGGAAAGGGAAGGGGTCAGTCCCTCTTTCTCCCTTGCCCTTTCTTATGGCTAACAAAATTGGCCAGGATTCATTTGGGAGTTAATGGATGGACAAGCCAAAAGGTCCAAATGTACATGTCATGTCATTAGCATTGTGCTGCAGCCAATCAACCAATGCATCTTTCAGAAACTGTCTTTCCTGTTTCTGGACACCAAGGTGCCATTTACTTGATGGATGTAAAAACCTCTCTCTTACCAGGAAAATGTATTGAGACACTTTCAATTTTGCTAATTTGATCTTGGGAGGCTGCATCTATTAAGACAGTTACCTAAATAAAAAAGGTCTATGTATTCATATACTGGCTTCTGCTAGAGAAGGCAAGGTGGAGGCCTATGTCCACCTGCTCTGACACTCAACAGCCAGTCAGCGACCAAAATCTATGGCATATTCTAGATTTACTTTACAAAAACAAAACAAAAAATTTCCCCCTCTGTTTTGGGTACTGGGGGTTGAACCCAGGGGTGCTGTACCATTGAGATGCATCCCCAGCCTTTTTTATTTTTAATTTTGAAACAGAGTCTTGTTGTGTTGCTAAGGATCTCGCTAAATTGCTGATCACTAAATTGCTGAGACTGGCCTTGAACTTAAGATCCTCCAGCCTCAGTACCCTCAGCTGCTAGGATTCCAGGTGTATGCCACTGCACCTGGCAAGATTCCTTTTCTTTAAATCCACTGCATCATGAGATATTTTACTGTATTATGGAATACTAAATCTGATCTTGTGTGAATTGTTGAATTAGAGAAAATTTCTACAATTAAAGGCATTTGCCATGAGAATGACTGTAATTTTAATTGTACGTGCTGTAATCCAATACATGAATACATCTTTCAAATCACAGAAAATATTCAAATAGAAGACAACATTATGTTTTCTAGATAAAAGTGTTTTGGCTTTTATTTTACATTTAAATAAGTGTATTTAGGATGGTTTCTCTTGGAACTGATAATGATTGTATTTACTCACTGGTTTTAATTTCTTATATATTTATCTACACAAATAACATTGTTAAGTACATAAGCGTCCTTCTAGATACACCTGAAAGAAACTGAACTTTCTTAGTTTTCCTTCCATTTTCCTGTGGTTATGTTATTTTTAGGTGATTCACATATGCCTTTTCTTTTTTACTCTGGTATAATTAAAGTCTTCCTCTACTCTCCTGAGACTAGATTTTCCTCTTAGTCTTGGGCTAAGACCTGAATAAATCTCTCCCAGTAGCTTGCTTCTTTCTTTCTTTTTTTTTAAAGTTTTGTCAAAATAGTCTGTATTTTTCCTCAAAAAAAAAAAAGGGAGAAGAGCTTTAAGTATCATCATCTAAGCAACATCCAAGTTGAGAGCATCTCTTTCTTGGTTTGGGTACTGAGATTTGGTCACATAGCTATTTCCATTTGTGCTTTATGATTTACCCTGTAGGAAACCCAGGTGAGCCTGAGTACTCATGAAGGTAGTCCTGACTTTAAAATGGGCACCTCTCCTGTCATAGAATACCTGATCCTTTCATGAAAATCAGCCACATCCTAAAAGAAGCTAGATTAGAAAGAGCTTTGATCCAAGTCTTTGAGTGTGGAGTTAATTGAAGGAACAAACAAATGAAAGAAAAAAAAAGGTGGATAATGAGAGGGAGAGAGAGAGAGGCGCTAGATTTTCCTACAGAAGGCATGCTGGCAATGTTATGACTTACAGACTAAATCAGCTTTTGAAAGCAGCCTAGGAGTGAGCTCAATTTTTAAAATTATTTCCATGGAAAATTTTACTCTAAACCATACTTCATCAACAATCATTGGGAAAGCAACCCACTTACACAATTTTTGGGGGGGCTGAGGGGGCAGTTACTGAGGATTGAACTTGGGGCGCTTGACCACTGAGGCACATCTCCAGCTCTATTTTTTATTTTATTTAGAGATAGAGTCTCACTGAGTTGCTTAGTGCCTTCCTACATTGCTGAGGCTGACTTTGAACTTGTGATCCTTCTGCCTCCATCTCCCAAGCCACTGGGATTACAGGTGTGCGCCACCATGCCTGGCCTACACACAGTTCTTAATGAGAGCCCCATAGACATCAACATTTATGGCCACTTTATGTAATAAATATAAAACCCTGGCACATAATAGATACTCAGTAAATTTTAAAAAGCAAAAAGTTAGAAATGAGTCTCTGCTTAACCCCAAACTTAAACTAGTGAATTTTCCTTCCTCTTGTTTGGCCCTCATATCCAGATAGGAGAAATAAGTATAAACAGATGGCTTTTCAAAAGCAGTCTACATTTGGTAACTCATGAGCAGAAAGAGCTTCATCTACAAAGGACACAGCAAATGCAGTTGCTGTATTAGATGGGAAAGATATATGGGAAGACTGGTGAAGTCCCCTCTAACTCCTGAGTATAAAGACTCTAATGTCTGCCTCCACTGTCCTCTATTTGCTCACCTCTGTGCTAAAACATTTCCAATATAAAAGGAAGAATCACTTGGTCAAAAGAAATCTTAACACCGAGGGACACATACAGAATGATTTTAGTGTGTTTGACTTCTTATTGCTTTTAAAATAACTACAAAATATCAGTTGTCCTTCCTGTTATAACAGATGGAAAGAACCTGGCACTGCATCCTTAATGTAGTTTCCAGGAAAGGACTCAAACCATGCTTATTATCATATTTATTGGAAAAAAATGAAAAAAAGAACTCAAAAGGGATGAATTTCTCAAATCTCTTCCCTTAAGTAAAAGCAATCATTTTTAAAACAGGATGGTTCCATAGCATAGTCTTCAATAATATATACGCTAAATGTGTGTCAATATACGTCAATAGAGCAGCTACTGAAGAACTGAATTTTATTATATTTAATTTTAACTAATTTTGATAAATTTGTAAGTACTGTGCGCTCACTGATTACATGAATGGAGCTCCAGCTTTATTAAACATAAATAGTCACATGTGGCTATTGCATTATGGTAGATCTCTAAAATCTTGGATTTCCTATGGTATCCAAGGAAACATAAGTAGCATAGATGATTCCCCTATAATTCAGCTGATTGGTTTATTTAATGACATTTAAATAGACATTTAACATTTCCTCATATCTGTTCTTCTAAAAATCAAGTTGAAAATTTCTAGTTTCATCAGTATGCTGAATTCCAGATTTTTTAAATACTAAATGAAAATTTTAATTTTTATGGAATATATAAATTATGACTATCCTTTTTTTTCTGAATTACAGTTTTTATTGGATATTTATTACCCACAGACCCCTCCTTGGAAGTTTGCCTCTGCTCACTGTCCTACTGAATAAGAAACTAATTGCTGTATATTTTGTGATTTCTTCCATCAGCCTCTAGAAGCCCAGGAAAGTGCAGTCTCTTCATAAACTGGCCTATTAGGAACTTGAAATCTGGTGAGGAAAACTAAACCGGGGACACAGTATTAGAATCGGAAAACAGGGACACTCTGCTAGATAGCATACAAATGGGACCAAAGTAATACATCATGATTTGTCGTGTTATAGAAGGATCTGGGCAGCATAAAGGCTCATGTAAACTGGAATTAAGAGGCAAGAGAAGTTCCCAAGGAAACTAGAAAGTCCAGCAGCAGGAACAAAATGAGAGTGGCACAGCCTTATTGGAGGAACTGCATAATTGCCTCAGCTCCAGGCTAATGACACTTAGTTCAAAATCTGCTTCAACTATGGTCACTGGTGATTTTTTTTTACATGTTAAGACCTATAATTACAACAATGAATCCTCATATCTTTGATTCTGAGCTAAGAAAGTCTGTTTTTACTAAATACGTAGATTTGATAAATACATATGGAACTGAACCCTCTGTTGACTCTGCCACCAGAAAAAAACTTGAGACTCCACTGGTGCTAGGGTTAATGAACCCGGGGATCAATCCAAGAGGAAGAACAAGATAGATGCTTCCTTACACATACATGTCCCTTTGATGGTCTTCCCTCCCTAGGTCTTGTAGGAGAGTAATCTTTGGCATTGAAATCATAATTGAGTCTGTCACACTCATGCATCACTTAACAATGGGGATACCTTCTGTGAAAGGCACTGCCAATCGTGGAGCACACTTACGTAGACCTAGATGTCCAGTCCATCACCTGTCATGACTTCTTGGTGCAACCAAGAGACAAGGTAAACATGGATGTGTGAGGCTGTGGCTGGTATAACACAGCATATTGTTTCACAGTAAACTTTTCAAAATAAGTAGCAGTACACATTAAAATGTATAGAACAGTAAGTAAAAACACAAGTAACACAATCATTTATTAACATTACCAAGTCTTCTGTATAGTACATAATTGCATTACTATCTTTTCATAGGAGTGGCAGTGTAGTAGGCTTGTTTCTACTAACATCATCACAAACACAGAAGTAATGCATTGTGCTAAGACATTACAACAACTAGGATGTAATGTAAGACATTACAACAACAGATGATGGAAAAATTTCAACTCATTATAATCTTATGGAATCACTGTTGTCTACGTGGCTCACTGTTGTTAGTTACATGTGACTATGTGAATATGAGGAACATCATGTGGCACAGGCTGGGACACCCTGCTCTGGCAGATGAGAAAAGCCAAAACTGGCATGATTTTTGTTGTCTAAGTTTCGTTAACAGAAGCAGAGCCTGAGGCAAGTATTTGGATGCTCAGGACTCATTTAAGGAGTATCCTCAGGGAAGCGGGAGTAGGAGCTGAGTAAGGGTGTGGTCTTAACTGGCTTCTCTCCTCAGCCCAATTTCATGTGGAAGATCTGGGGCATTAGCTGCCTCTTAGGTCAGGGGTCAATGACTTGTGCTACTGGGTCAGGTATTGGCTGTGAGTGCAGCATCTTGGGTAGAGATGCTCCTCTTAGCCATGAATAATGCTCTAGAGAAATGGCCAGCTGTAGGCTGCTAGTAGCCAGAATTCTTGGCAATAGGGTGTGGCACACAGGCCCAGGAAGGGGATCTGGGGATATAGGTGGGTCATGACAGCATCTATTTCACAGTTCTTCTAGATAGGAACTGTGATTCCCAGGAGACAAGGACATATTCAAAAATTGTATTGAATTGAATAAAGGGGCTTCCTCAGACTGAGAACTATTAAGGATATGGAGATCCTGGGAACTTTCTGAATAGCTGGAATACCTGTGTTAAACAATGAAACATAATGGGTAGAATTCAAAGCCATCCAGCTGCATGCTGGACAGAAGCATGGAGGCGATCCTTCTCTAATGCAAGGACAGCTGAATGGGGAACAATACTTGGCAATGACAGAGGCTTTAAGTTCAAATCAAAAGAATAATTAGGAACATTAGGCTTTAGCACCAAGGTATAGCACATAGTAAGTGCTCTTAAATATTTATTCAACATTTGAATGTAAGACTGAATAAATGAGTGGATAAAACTTTCAATAGGTCAATAATAATTGTTTCCAATTTTCCTTTCTTCCCCATTCTGTTTACATTTTTAGTTCACATTTTAAAATTAAAATTTACCAGAGGAAATCATGTTTTTAAAAAAGAAAAGCAAACTGAACAACTATGCAAAATATTTATGAATAATAAATAAAATAGTCATCTGATAACCATGTCTCTTTTTTTTTTTTTTTGGTATTAGGGATTCAACCCAGGAGCACTTTTAACATCAAGCTATATCCCCAGTTCTTTTTATTTTTTTTATTTTTGAGACAGTGTCTGGGTAAGTTGCTGAGACTGGCCTCAAAACTTGTGATCCTCCTGCCTCAGTCTCCCGGATCACTTGGATTACTGGTATGTGCCACTGTGCAAGGATTGTCTTGCTTGTTTTGTTAGTCACAGACTATTTGGTGACACCTTGTTGTCAATGAGCAATGTTTAATTTCAAATTCTATATTAATTCCATGCAGCATGGCTATAATTGCAGGTTAGAGTGAGGTAAGACAGTGAAACAAAAAACTACTTTAAGCAGTATATAAATTATTGAAATTGGATTAATTCACATATTTCATGTGAATAGTAAAATATTACATTTGATAATTTTAAAAAGCATAATTTGTCATTTTATGAAGAACCCAATAAACTATGATTGCTTTTCTACAGAAAGAAAAATAGAAGAATGTTCAATAGGGATATGAATTCCTGAGAACTGTATGAACATTATTGATGTAATTTTTTTTTAACAAGCAAAGAAAAGGAAATGGTTTCAATTTCAACCTTGCTAGAGAATGTGGTTGGGAAGAAGAGAGAAGAGGTCTTTTTCTGAATTCTTAAACCTTTTCTCAATATGAAAATTATTTTAGCAGCAAAAACTAAACTCTTTAGGAGACTACTGTAAAGGTAGATCAGTACATACACTTACATAAAAGACACACAAAGAGATGAAACACTTCTTTGATAGGAAATCAACCTGATTGGTGATAACTCAATTCCCAGAGAAGGAAAAAAGGAACCATGTCAATTAATTCTCAACTGTGTTCAGTTTTTATATATTTGAATATATTTAAATTTATATAGATTATATATGTATCTACTTCAGGTGATGAATTTTATGTATGAATGCATATCTGAAATTCTGACAAGAAAATCAGCAGTGTGTCCACATGGCTATTGGTTAGTGTTACAGGGACATTTACATTTTGCCACTGAAGAATATCTAAGGATGTAGGAAAAGGCATATATCTTCCTGAGAGCCTTGTCCCTGGAAGAATATAAAAATGGCATTGTTGGGGAGAGGGAGAAGGAATGACTTTTTAAAAATTTAAAGCAGTAAGAATATTCCCTGGGCTGGGGCTATAGCTCAGTTGGTAAAGTGCTTACCTTACATACCCAAGGCCCTGAGTTCAATACTCAGCACCACAAAAGAAAAAAAAAAAGAAGAATACTCCCTTTCATTTCATAATATATTCTGCTTTAATATGAAACTCAAGTTTACATCCACATTGGAACTGCATCCTACATATCAAATGTAATTTGGCACTCTAATAAGATGCTTCACATTCTACCTGGTTTCTGCACTCCAGCTCCAGCTTAGCACTCTGGACTTGCTGGAAGGAGTGGAAAAGTCCAAGTGGAGAGACTCTGGCTGGTAGAGCCTCAGGGTCCATTCCTGATCTTCCTTTTTTTCAGTTTAAATGTTAGGTTGGACCCCCACCCCATGCTCTAGCTGGCATGAGAACCCTGTGTTTGAAAAAAACTTATGATTCTAAAATAATGTCAATCAGGACTGTCCTTCTTACTCTAGTTAGATCTGAAATGTGCCCCAAGGGCATGTATTGAAGGCTTGGTTCCCAACCTGTGGAGCTATTGAGATGTGGGAGAACCTCTAGGAAATGGGGTCTAGTTGGGGTAGTTAGGTCATTGGGGGCATGACCTCACTTTATTAGTGGGGCCAGTCTCTCTCTCTTCTCTTCCCAGCTGCCATAAAGTAAACGTCCCTCTTTCACTATGGGTTCCCTGCCATGATGCACTGTGCTGCTACAGGCACAAAGTGATGAAGCCAAGCAAACATAGACTGAGGAATCTAAAACAATGAGCCACTAATTAGAATTAATTATACTCTATGTATATATAATATGTCAAAATACACACACACACACACATATATATATATAATGAAAAAAACAGACAAAATAAATCTTTCCTTCTCATAAGTTGACAATCTCAGTTATTTTGTCATAGCAACAGTAAGCTAACGCATCTCCCTTGAAAACATTTCCTAGCTATAAAAGTCTTTTTTTTTTTAGTTGTAGATGGACCCAACACCTTTATTTTATTTACTCTTATGTAGTGCTGAAGATCAAACCCAGTGCCTCCCACGTGCTAGGTGAGCACTCTACAACCCCAGCCCCTAGATAAAAGTCTTTTGCATATCAATCAATTTTTCCTATGTGGGTTTTTTTTAAAAAAGCTTTTTTAGTTGTTGATAGAACTTTATGTTTATTTATTTATATATGGTGCTGAGAACCAACCAAGTACTTCACACATGCTAGGTAAGCGCTCTACCATTGAGCCACCACCCCAGTCCCTCCCACGCCCCCCCCCCATGTGGGTTCTTAATGCAATCCAGAAGGGCTGTAGCTCTGATTTAAAAAAAAAAAATTATATTTTTAAACCAATAACACAAACTGATTATTTCCCTAAACTATGCAAGTAGGCAAAAGATCGTAATAGTAGCAGTAACACCTATGACTCTTTCACTCATGGAAATCACAATTATTTCCACCTCGGGGGGACAACATGGCAGCTTTCTTAAAATACTGTTTACAGTCAGTACTAGTTGACATTATGGTGGAGATTAGGCTCACTACTAGGTCATGCTATTTAATGTGTTTATAAAGTGTGTTCATATGTTATTAGATAAAAAATTTTGCAATGTTCCCACTTTAATTAAATCTGACAAATTCTTCCCAGAAAGGCCCATGAGCTTCATCAAACTGCCCTACCCCATTAAACAAACAAAGGTTAAGGCACTGTTCCAGCCTTAATTTCTACTGATTCTCTTTATGTACTCAATGCTTCTGCTATAACAAGATGATTCTTCTTCTTTGGTTGTTTATGACCTGATATCTTGATCTCAACTTCTCTCTTGGGATTGTATCTCTGTGGAAAAAATGTGCCCATCGAGAATGGTTTGGGAAGAGCAAGACTGAGAAGTCCTTAGCTGATATTCCCAGGCCGACTTTGAACAGATCTTCCTTGTGCTTTTAAGATTGTTGGTACATTCCTTACCTTTAGTCTTTAACATATTCTATTCTTGAGTCTGTGTCTGTATCTACCATTATACTTTATGTCTCTTGATGATAAACACTGTTGTTTTCATCTCCCAGCTCCTGCCATAGTAATTGTCACTTGCAGACACTCAAAGGATGCATAAGAAATCAAGGGATAGCATTTTCCTGGGGACAATAGATTAATAAGCATTCTAAAATAGTGAACATAACATTAGAGCAACCCAGTGATGTTGCAGTACCTATTTGCTTTCAACAAAAATTTGAATATAGTACTCTTATTTGACCACTTTGCTGTTCTCCTTAAAATTAAATTATAGATTGAATTCAGATAAATCCCCAAACACAAAGCATATCTTCATGTTATAAACAAGGCTGGCTCCAGGCAAACTGTGATGGACACAAGCTTGTCTCTGGAACCTGACATCCTTTCTCGTTAGCTTTGCCTTTCCTCCATTAAAGTTCCATGTGCATCTCACAGTAGGTCCTCAGGGCTCTTTTGACATCTTCCCTGCAGTATGTGTTCCAGGCCTGCCCTCCTAGAAGTTCAGACTTGTCTCTATTCTCCCTCTTTAAAAGTCAGCCTGCATGATCTGTTCTGGCAGCCCTGCCCTGGGAGATCTAACCATGAGTATCAGATCAAGCCTCACTCATAGATCATACAGTGGCTACTGAGCACCAGGTGAACACTTTATACGTGCTATGGTCCAAAACGCAGAGATAAAAACATAGCCTCTGCTCTCCAGGAGTTCACAGGAGATGAGTAATTATAATATAGTAAAGTAAGGTCATGTCAAGGGGTACAGATGGGGCACTGTCTTAGTTTGGGTTCTCAGGAGCAAACCCTTATTATATAAGAGCTTGTGTGCACATCTTTTATTTGGGATAACTCAGGAAGTGGAAAAAGCAAGGAAGTGAAATGGCAAGGAAAAATCAGACAATATACAGTATGTTTTCAAGCTGGTTATCACTGGGAGCAATTGGGGTTAAGCCCAGATGAGGATAGTTGAGAGATGATCTCAACTGAAAGGCAAGGAAGTAAGGGTCTATGTAGCAATTCCCATGGTTCATTGGCTGGGAACTGTACCTGGTACAATAACTCTCTGGCATTTCTAGTCTTAAGTGTGTATGGTCCTAGCAAGTTCCTATGGTCAGAAAAAGTCCTCAAGCCAGATACCCTCAAGCTTGCAGAGAGGAGCTACAGGCAGCTGGAGGAATAATGAATATGAAAAGGCACCACAGGGTCTACTCCAGACAAGAGCAGGGATGTTGCCAGGAAACATTTTCCAGAGGACAGATTGTGTGAGAGATGTCTTTAAAGATACAGACCTCTGACCTGGTGTACAATCAGCACCAGGAACAATGTCACATCCACTTCAAAAGAGAATACAACAGTCACTAGTATAGCAATATGTAAAAACGCGGATGTGTAACCGATGTGATTCTGCAATCTGTATACGGGGTAAAAATGGGAGTTCATAACCCACTTGAATCAAATGTATGAAATATGATATGTCAAGAGCTTTGTAATGTTTTGAACAACCAATAATAAAAAAAGAATGTGTATTCTGCAACTGTTAGGTACAGTGTTTTACATGTGTTGTTTCATTCAAGTTTGCACATTATTGTGCCAAATCTTCTCATACTCTATTTGGTTTGTTTGTCTTATTGACTATCAAGAGTTGTGAATTTGTCTATTTTTCCTTTTGGTTCTATCCATTTTTGCCTAATATATATTGAGGCTATATTATTCAATAAATGGACATTAATAATTGTTAACATCTTTCTAGTGAGAGAATTTTTTAACTGTAAAAAGTCTATATTTTTATCTAACAATAATTATTGACTTTAAAAACTCACATATTTTATATTAATATAGCTGTATCCAGTTTATATCTGTTATTGGCATGGTCTTTTTATTTAGTAGTATTCTTTCAACTTCTCTGTATCATTATTCTTCAGGTAGGTCTCTTGTAAGCAACATGTGCTTCTTATTTCTTTTTCATTCAATAGTCTTATAAATTTAGCTTTCAATTTAAGTGTTTAGTCCCTTTGTTTCTAATGTACTTAGCTTGAAACAAACTATTTTTAAAAATTCCCGAGAGTTAGGGATGTAGTTTAATAGTAGAGCACTTGCCTAGCATGCACAAAGCCCTGGATTTGATCCTCAGCATTGTTACAAAACATCCCCACTTGTCCTATGTTTCTTTTTCCCTGTTTCTTGACTTTTTGAGTCAATCAGGCATTATTTTACCATTGTTGCCCACCTCTTTTAGCTAGTAAGTTACATATTACTTTGTTCTTTGAATGGTTTCCCTAGAGATAAAAACATGGATCCTTACCTCTTTGGAGTCTTTGGGTATGATAATAATTGCACTACTTCTTGTAAGAAGAACTATAGCATGCACTTATACGACTTGCTTTATTCCATATGTTATATGTACAAATTTAAGCCTTTTAAGGAACTATTTTATATAGTCAATATTTACCCACATTTATTCTTTTTTTTGAAATTCATATATGTATTTCTCTTTTCTTTCTACTTAAAATTCTCCTTTAACTGCACGTAAGCAGCTGAGAAGTAGTCTCAGTTTTTGTTAGCCTGTAAACACCTTCATTCTTCCTTAATTTTTGAAGGGTTCATCTTATAAGGTTTCCTTCCAGATCTATAAAAATATTATTCTACTCTCTGAAACGTTGGGGATATAAACCCTTCCACTTAATACATTTAAAAAAGCTTGAAAATTTTGTTTTGAAATTACATTCCCAGGTATCAGAAAGCTACTAAGGCAGTCAGAACTTTATAGGAGGTACATTTGGAGAGAAGAGAAGTACACGAAGTGAATCTGATATTCTGAGCTTTGTTTTTTTTTCTCAAAGAATTTACTCAAAGAAGAACTATAGGTGCAAAAATTACCAACTCAAGTCACAAGTGGCCACAAGTCTGAAACACTGAACTAAGATTTCAGTGTTCTAGAGAATGAAACTCTTAAGTATTCAGATTACAGATATTTTACAGACCCAAGATTCTGGAGAAATTGTAAACATTTGCAGTTATCCAATATACTGGAAACATTCGTACATATCCCCACACAGTTTCGTTGTAAGCCAAAGGAAGTAAGAGGTGGTTGCCATCTTGTGCACAGTTTCTCATCTATTCGAACAACAATATTCTATATATGGAATGATTCATGAATCAAGTAAGCATTTATAATTGTGTTCAAGCTCTAGATGGTAGCTTTATGGATACTGTGAAGGAAGCTGCAAGGTTAGCATTTACCTTAACTATGTTCTAGGCTTAAGGGTGCTAGGGTTTAAAACTATTCTTACATAATTGCAATCTCGGAACACTAGGGTACTAAGAGCTTGAAACTCTTCCCTTTGAGGACTGAAGTAATTCTATATTGTTCACTAGAGAGTTCCAGGAGATTCTACAAACCTACCTGTTCAAATATTCTCATACTCTCTCAAACTTTTATTTAACCGAAAATATTTCATGTTGCTATTTAGGCTTCTGTCTTAGTTTTTATTTCCCTCGGAAAAAAAAATGAAAAAATATGTTCTCAGTGAATAAATATGCTTTTACATAGAATGAGACTCAAAATCATTTCTTGGAAATGAAGTTCCAAGACATTAACTCATTTGTGTTAAAGATTATTTGTATTTCTCAGAAATTGAAGATGCCTGTTTGCAGCTGCAATGCAGTTTCTCTTCATCCAGGACAAGAGGAAGAGAAATGGTAACCCCATATGAGACTGTGAAAACTAGGAGACCTACCATCTGTCTCTTTTATTTTCTTCTCTATGACTGCTACACTACTACTGGTTCTCTTTTTTTTTCCCCTGGGTACATAGCTAGACCATATTTCCTAGCCTTCATTGTGGGTAGGTATGATTCTGTGATTGAGTTCAGACCAATGAAATATGGGTGGTAGTTGATTGATGTCACTTCCAGGCATGGCTAACAAAATGCCCCTGACTGATACTTAGCTCTCTTTTTTCTTGTATTCCAGTTGAATGGAGAGTTCTCTGAGAATCAGAAGAGACTGGAACCTGAAAACAGAAGAATCCCAGGTCCCTGACAGCAGGCACAAAGCTGCCAACCAGCACCTCTTCCACTTGACTGTGAAGTGAAGGAGAACTATACCTTTAGCATGCTAAGCCATTGAGACTTTGAATTGTGGTTAGAGAAGTTACCCAGTTATTATGATAGAGAAAGTGGAACCAGGTTGTCAAGAGAACATTGGCTTTCTGAAATTAGACTGAACTCTGGTAATGGTTCTGCCATTTATAATAGTTGTTTGGTTCTGGAAAACTCTCCAAGGATTCTGGTTCCTGAGTTTATGGAAGGTTGCTGTATTATCATCTTTTGGTCACTGTGACCAAAATATCCAACAAAAACAACTTAAAGGAAGCAAGTTTTAGCTCATGGTTTCATAGGTCTAGCCCATGGTGGGTTGACCCCATTGCTCTGGGTCCAAGGTGAGGGAGAAAGTAATGGCAGAAGGGTGTAGTGTAGAAGTACTTTTCTCTTCATGGTGTCTGGGAAACAAAGAGAGGAAGGGGATGGGACCACAAGGAAGATAAACCCTTCCAGGGAGTTTCCCTTGTGACCCACTTCTAGCCATGCTGGACCTGCTTACAGTTACATCTAGTTAGTCCATTCAAACTAGGATGGACTTTTTAGGTTACAGTACTCATAATCATTTCAATTCTGAATATTTCTGCATTAACACAGGGAGCTTTGGGGGGATGACTCATATCTAAACTATAACAGGTATTGAGCTGAAATTCACACATTGGACTATGGTATGAAGAAATAAACACCTCATGTGTTAAATCATTGAGAAACTTTTAAAAAGTTAACATATATAGAAACTGTACATAATAATAGAATACTATTCCAAGATGGAAAAGCATATAATCCTGTTATTGGTAACTACATGGATAGAACGAGAAATCATTATATTGAGTGAAATAAATCAAACACAGAAAGACAAGTACGGCATGATTTTACTCACATGTACTCTATAGGAAGCTGATCTCATATAAGTTTAAAGTGGAATGGAGGATATCAGGGACTGGGGAGATTGGTAGGGAGGGCTGGATGGGGAAAAATTCATCAATGGGAGTATGTTGCTATAAGTAGAAGCAGCTTTGTTGTGGTATTGCACAGTAACATGATTATAGGTGATAATTATGTACTATATATCTCAAAAAATTTAAAAAAGAATGTTGGATGCTGAGAATTTTGAAGATATTTGTTATAGTGATGTACCTACTTTTATTCTATCAGATTTTCAGGGACAAAAGCATTCAAGAAAGGATAGAGTTCAAGGTTTAGAAATGTATAGAAGAATGGTATTAATAATCTACCAGTTTTCTTTATATTTGGTAAAGCCTTTTTTTGGTAAATTATTTTTTACCAACATGGGCACACTGGTTTGCTCATGTAGCAGTGTTGACTTTTTTCCTCCTCCCAAGACTATTTGCACTGCATCCCGAATGACCTCTGTTGCTTTCTATAGATGCATTTCTTTTCACTTTCCTCAAAAAACTAATGACCAAATTGATGAAACTCATTCACACTGTATTTTTCTTCAATTCTAGCATTATTAGAGTTTTTAAGCCTCTTAATAGATGTATCTCTCCTGCTCTTTTTCCAGGAATTCCAATAAATAGACGAAAGATTTGCTTATGACTAATAGTTGGCTGGAAAGCAGACCTGACAGCAACTGGGTATCTTTGGAATGGAGGAAGGTGGGCAGGGGGAGTGCTGCCATGGCATATGCCTGTCACTTTCAGAGAAACTGCTGTACAGAAAATATAACCTGTGTTCTCCCTTCCTTCTCCTGAACCTTCAGCCAGCTCCAACCTGACATTTAAATCTCTTTCCTTGAGTATGGTTTGTCTTACTATCTCTAATCCTGTGCTTTCCTTGTGTTTCCATAGCACTGGTCTCAATGCTTCTGACAAATATCTTTCAGCACAATGAGAATCTTTTAAGTATTTTCTAGGGGGATAAACTTTACATTGTTCAGATTTATCTGACAGTGATGTTATGAATTGAATTATGTTCTCCAAAAATTTATATGTTGAAACTTTAACTCCTACTGTCTCAGAATGTGACCTTACTTGGAGATAAGGTTGCTCCAGCTATAATTAATTAAGATGAGGTCATTAGGGTGAGTCTTCATTAAGTAAGATTGGTGTCCTTACATAAAGGAAAAATTGGGGCAAAGACATACAGATACACAGGGAGAAACGCACATGATAATTAAGGCAGAGATCTACAAGGACAGTCATGCTGAAGATTGCCTGAAAACCACTAGAAGCTAAGAAAAAGACATGTAAGGAATTTTCCCTCACAACTTTTAATAGGAACCGAAGGATCTTAGACTTCTAGCTTCAGAGCTTTGATTGTTTAAGCCACTAAGTCTGTGGCACTTTCTTTTTTTAACTTTTATTTAAATTTTTTTTGTAGTTGTAGATTAACAGAATGCCTTTATTTTATTTGTTTATTTATTGATGTGGTTCTGAGGACCAAACACAGTACTATATACACAACAGACAAGTGCTCTGCCACTGAACTACAGTCCCAGCCCCTTGTGGTACTTTCTGGATGCAGAGGGTAGGAGCCCAAACAGCATGATGGTAGCCCCAGGAAACTAATAATACAAGTTAAGGAGGTATTAGTCAGCTTTTCATTGTTGTGACTAAACTACCTGACAAAAACAACTTAGAAGAGGAAAAGTATTTTGGCTCATGGTTTCAGAGGTTCAGTCTATGGTTGGCTGACTACAATGTTCTGGGCCTAAGCTCAGGCAGAAGATAGTGGTGGGGGTATGTGGTGGAGGAGAGCTGCTCACCTCATGATAGCCAGAAAGCAGAGAGAGAGAGAGAAGGAAGATCCAGAGGACAGCATATAATCCCCAAGAGCACACTCTGGTGATCTACCTCCTCCAGTTGTGCCCTACCTGCCTATAGTTACCACCCAGTAAATCCTTTCAAATTATTAACCCATCAAACGGATTAATTCACTGATTAGGTTACAGCTCTTATAATCTGGTCATTGCACCTCCTGATTTAACATAGGAGCTTTTGAGGGACACCTCATGTCCAAACGATAATATGTATGTAATTGGGTTTTTTTATCGCTATCAAGAGATGTGGTGATCAGAGCACAGTGTTTTGTACACTGAAAGTGCTCATTTAATGTCAACTGTTGCTATTGTTTCCCCTATTGCTGCTACTACTAATGTACTGAACATGTCATCCACGTTCTGAAGGGCAGCCCCACTCTGCCTGCATTATTTCCATCCCTGGCCTTGAAGTGTTTGATAACCAATCTATTATGTTGTAGCCTGTCTTCTTGATTAGCAAAGTGTTGCTATTCACAACGAGAAATATCAATTGACTCTTCAGACTGCTTATCTTTGAGCTAAATGAGTCCTGAATTTTTTTTTTCTAATGGGTCTTAATGCCATAACATTGTAATCGTCTCTGTAGTAGTGAGGAAAGGCTCTTCAGATTCCTCAGTAATAGAATCTAGACTGAAACATGGTATCAGCAGGAGCCAGCACTCTAATGTGATAAACAGGAAAACCATATGAACTATTTATTCCATGTGCTTTGGCAAGTCCAATATCTGCCTTTCTCTGTGCCCTGAACTTGATGTAAACTTCCTTGGTGTCTGTGTCCCTCTTGGGTTTAGCTATTAGGGGGCATTGGCAGATGATGTGAGGGCAGGGAAATGACAGGTCAGCATAGTTCCCTTCTCTCTCCCTTTTTGCTTTGGCGCTTATCTCTAGAAATGGCTACCATCCCTCCATGATGGCAGTTCCTGAAAAAGCATTTGTACACCTGGTCCTCTTAGGTCTGGGGATGGTAAAGCCTTCCCACTTTGCAAGGCCCTGGGGACCTTACTACCTTTTGTTTGCTTCCTTAACTTTGTCCATTCCTCCATTGTATCCCTTGCACTGAACCACCAGGGATAGATTCTCTTTCTTATCTCTACCCTGATTGATATATTCTTAAAGTTTGAAGTAGTCCCTGATGCAGATATGGAAGCAATGATTGAATACAAGATCTTTCTTGGGGAAGTACAGGGACAGGAACAGCAGATGTAGAAGGGAAGACAGGCCATTACGTTTGAGCTTGTAAGCAAGTTTCTGTAGTTTCTGACAAGGCTCAATTCTGCTAAGGAACCCTGAGGATAGGTACAAAATAATTGCCTAAGAATTTTCTTATCCAAGGGCAAAGGAGGTATCCTTTCTGAGAAATCAGTTGACAGAGAGGCATTCTGAGGGGTGGGAAGTGTTAAGACTTCCAGCCCATCTTGTCCCCAGGCTATACATCTGTTTTCAAAATAAAAGAGTCTCTAGCCCAGGCTGCACATATCAGTGTCTGGGAGCAAATGGGAAGGCTGGTTGCAGAGGGTAGGAGCCCAGATAGCATCTCCTGCATATGTCATGTCTACATAGTTTTCCTGTTAGATACAGGATCATGATTCTCATCTGGATATTATTGAATGACACTTTTCCTCTAGTTAATCATTTTCTATTTTCTACCTCACATGTAGGTATTTCTTCTCCCCAAATATGGTTTCTTGTGCTTAAAAGAAAAAAAAAATACCCCCCCAAACTGAAATTTATTCTGATTCCAATTTTACCATGTCATTTTGAGTTCGGATTTCCTTCATTACATGCTAGATTATAATTATACACTCTGGGTAAACATGGGTGAGGGTTTCATATTTTTCAAAAGCCTGGGGCTGAACATATAAATCTACAGTGGCTAGTTTCAAATGTTGCAAACCGTAGCTCCAGATTTGGCCAAACAGATTTTGGGAGGCACTAAATTCAGTTAAGTTATCCATGAAATTAACATTCATCCTGTGTCTACCTATGTGTCCAGGACTGAGGGTGGTATTTGTCCCCATGAATAGCCAGAGAAGCAAACAAATAACTATATTGAAGCACAATGAGTGTTTGGATGGAGAAAAATTCAGAGAAGTCAGTTGCATATGTGTCTGAGAGGGTGGGGGGGAGAGAAAATACATTCCAGAATTGAGGTCTGGGTCAAGGAAGGTTCTGAGAAAATATTGGGGCAGGCAGAGGTATATGGATTGGGAATGCTGGGGATGGAGACTGGGATAGAGATGTTTCAAATATTTAAACAGACAGCAAGGTAAGACAGAGACCAGGGCTTTTTGGGAAGATAGAAGTAATCAAAAAAGTGGCTGGAACACAGTCATGGCAGAAACCAAGAACAGGCATGGAATGAAGATGCAAAATTAGGCAAAGGACAGACTCTGCTTTCTTATGACTTTTAAATTAGACTGCTTCTGAGATCTCCATGAGGGGCCAAAGGGAAATGTCTTACTGGAAACAAATTCTGCTTTTCTCTTGTGTACTCTGTGTCATTTAGAAGATGACACAGTGTTCCCTTAAAATTTGAGCAGCTTCTCCAAAGGGGCTTTGAGACTATTCCAAGGCCTTTAAGAACAGAAGGAAGATGCCTGAGTGTCCACTTTCTTGGTAGCTAACCATGATGCAGGCAATACCTGATGATTCTGCTGTCAGCTTGTCTGTCTTGGGAAGGCACAGGGTCCTCCTGCTTGAGGCTGATACACCCTCATCTGCCCATTGTGGGCTCTTTCTCTCTTATTCTCCAGGCAAAGCCAGTGCAGGCAGAATCAGAGAAACACTGGCAATTCCAATCTTGGATCTCTATGCCTGTTTCCCCATGAGGAAAATATAAAAACTACCCAGGATTGTTGCTAAATGTACAATTGATGAAAACCATTTAGGACAATGCCTGGTGAAAATGAGTGCTGTATGAGTTTTATGTTGTTTTTCTAGTTAGTATTTCTCTAGTCCTACTCAGTAATGATTAGCAGATTATCAAGCAATGATACTTTCAATTGGGTATAAGGTTCAGTCATATCTAGAGTCTTATCACTGTGGGCACAGTGACATTAATGTAAATTCAGTCACATCATTATAAATTATATGTTCTGCATCATTAGAAAATAGTTCCCTCAGACTAGCAACTTCGTTTGTATTAAAGAAGTGGTATTCCAAGCCCTTCCCAAAGAAACATCAGCTCTGATTGCCTTTGTTTCTTATAATTAAAGTCTGTAGTTGAATATTTCTCTACTCAGGTACTGCTTTCTTTGTTTTCTGAGTCAGAAGGTGTCACAGATCTGCCCTCCTCTCTTCAGAAGCTGTGGGAGGTTCTGTCTGCCACATTCCAGTCCTTAAACTCTACTTCAGAAAGATGGTACAGGATAAATCTACCAGTCTTTGGCTTCCTTTCATTCTGTATCCAGCCTAATTATCTACTCAGCCAAATACCAATTACCTGCATTCAGCATTACAGTGAAGTTCAATAGCAGATGGACACTCAATTGATTTCACTCTTAATTATTTCTCCTCCTTTACCCTTCTTCTGGCTTTGTGTCTATATCCAGCAGTCTAATTCTCTCTTGGGTTCCCTAGCCTCCCTTGAAAATTCACCTAACCAATAATTATTCGTTTCCCTAGCCTTCAAGCTTCAAACATTTAATGATTTGGAACCCAACAATGCAACTTCTGATAAGTAAACAACATCCTGCAAATTGGCTTGAAGAAAGCTATTTTGGTAACTTGAACTAGATAAATGGATTATTCAGATTCTAAATCTTTATCCCCCAAATGGCTTTTTTGATCCTTTATATCCCATAATTGCTACTTCGGGGTTTGAAGTATCTTGGAATTCAGAGAAAGAAGAATAGTTTAACAATCAAATTTCTCTTGAGCATCTTTGTGAATTCATGTGAAAATATGAATTCATGTGAAAATATGAACCCTTATATGTGCATATTTACAGTCATGTATAGAGATAACTGGAACATATCTGAGTTTCTTGGCCATCCTACTCCTAATATGATTGTTAGAAACTATTATATAGGATAGAAACTATTATATATATATGCCTTCACTTGAAAACCAATTCTTTTTTTAGGGATAACAAGATGCTTTCTCTAGATAGTTGAAAAAGCACACATTAAGCTACCCTCCATAAAGTTTCCGTTGTTCAATGGTTCAGTCAAAGGTACCACATAATAGGACTTCACTCACTTACATAAGATGATAGAACAATTTTCAGGAGCTCTGTCCCAGCCAGACAAGGAGACCCCAGTCATGAGAGGAAGAACCAAAATGGCAGACAGAGTTATGTGAAATCAGGCTACTGGCAGCACAACATATCTAACACTCCCAACCGGAGGTTTTTGGTAGTTGTTGGTACTCAGTGCTCCGGACTGGGACTGTTAATTTCCAAAGAAAATTACCTTCTGATGTCATGGTCTATCATATCATTTTTGAAAGAGAAGTGTGTTTTCTTGTATCAGGTCCTCCCAAGAAGCAGACTCTAATATTATAATGTGAGTGCAAGTAGTTTACCTGTGAGGTAGTCCCAGGGAGCTGGGAACTGAGGAAATAATTCAGAGAAAGGAAAAATGTCAATCCCAGGTGAGTCAATGAATTTACTACTTACTACTGTGGGAACCTGGCCTCAATCCTGCTGGGGACATGTAGAAATCTGGGTAAATATGCCTCAGAGGTGTCTACCACAGTTCTCTCTCCTTGGAGCTAGGATGCTACAGTATATATCTAACAACTCTTGTCTAACTCTGGCCAAAAAAAGATGATCCTAGAGGTACTCCTTAGACCTCTATCCAATATATAGGCTGAGCATCCAGAGAAAGCCAAGGTGATGTGGGCAGGACAGCAACAATCTTTATATGTCTTGCAGCTGCCTACGACTTTCCTAGAAGCAGATTCTCAGACATGCCTAAGAAGAAATACACCTATAGATGTTTCAAATTGGGTATCCCTGGGTAACCAATATAAAACTCAGAGAATGACACAGTAAGTTAGATACTATCTGCCTGTTCCCAAAGAAGGAGTACCTGGTTACTGAGGACACACAAGATGGTGGTGGTGGAGGGTGAGGAAGGGAAAAGTTAGTGTAAAGAAGAAATGCTATTCTAAGTTAAAAGTCATCCAAAAGGCCAATGGCGTCTGTCATCAAAATCATAGAGGGTGAAAGAAAAAGGCCTATGATGATTTTTTTCCCACCACCATCCACTCTGTGCCACGGCTGGTTAAATATTCTGACATGGTAGGATTTAAATGGGAAACAATCTTATTTTTCTACAAATACTCCAAATTATCTCTTTTGCATAAATTTCCTTGCCTTGCTCTGGACAATTTGTGAAGAAATCAAAGATTTATGGTCAGTTTCAGTTATAAGAATCACCTTACATTAGTGATTAAGATTAACAAATTAAGTCACAGTTCTTATTCTATTACCTATATGGAAAAGAAAAAAAATATTACAAGCAGAGGTCAATAACAAGTCCTCTTATATTATTTATATCCAAAAAATATTAATCATGATTTTATCACAGAACAATACTTATGTCCTCTCAAGAGTACCCTATATTCTGTCTGTAACTTAAGATATTCTTATTTTTACAAATGCTTTTATTTGACTTTTGATTTAAAAACAAGATTTTGTTTCCAAAAGATTTGTTGATCGCAAGTCTTAATTGTGTGCTTTGTCTTGAAATGGGGCTGCTGTTCCCTCCTTCTAAGAGCCTGTAAGATTGCTAAACCTACCATATAATGCAGTATTGTGTTTAAATCCATGTCAATACCGTGGGTCAATATTGCAACATATTTCTACCTTATTCTATGTATTTTGCAATTTGAGTGAATTAATACCAGGCCAATGAAGATGATGAGTTTTCTGGTTCCATGGATGACAATTAAGTTTTTTATGATGTCAAAATGTAATTAATAATTTGTGAAAATAATTGATATTCCTTTTTCAGAAAAGGCTTGAAAGTCATACTCCATGTACATCTGAAATTATTCTTGATAATCTAAGAATGGGATAAGATCCTCCTTTAAGGTAATGCTCTGAAACATGATACAGCCAGGAGAAACTGGTTTGACTCTTTATTCTCTAAATGGGAGAAATCACTAAGAAACAAGAATTTAATTAATTTCAGTGTAAATTTCTCTCCTTCTTCTTAACTTCCTTCTCTCTCTCTCTCTCTCTCTCTCTCTCTCTCTCTCTCTCTCTCTCTCTCTCTCTCTCGTATCCCTCTATTTTTCTCTTTACCTCTCTCCCTTTCTCTGTCTCTGATTCCATATGAAGTTCCCCTCCCATAATGTGTAATCTTAATATTGACAAAGAACAGTAATTACAGTCATTGCTAACTCAAATAGGCATATGACACATTAAATTAGTGGAAACTCATCAGCAATGTAGCAAAGTAGTCATGCATAGATATTATACAGTACTACATTATAATCATATACTTATATACTAAGAACAAAAATGCACTTGAGCAAATGAGTTTGAGTCATATAATAAAGTTCATTAGTACTTTATAAAGCCAGGTATTAAGACTAGCTTCTTACCAGTGAAGGAAAAAATAATGCATTCATGAAGACTTTAGAGAGAGTTGTGGCGATCAAATTCTATAAATTCTATATATTCTAAAATAAAGCCTTTATCCAGTTTTTCATTTTTTCTAATATAAATAACTAGATGTCAATTACATAAATTTATGATTATCATAAATTTTTGGAATTATATGGTATTATTAAAATCCTAGTCTACAGCACAAGTCTATCATCAAAGTCTTTAAGATTTTTTGCTTATTTGTTTGTTATTTTTTTTTAGGGCAGGTTGAATCACATAGGTTTCCATTAATTGAATATAGACGACAAATGTACTACTTAATCTATAAAATTACATAATTCAGTGATTATACTTTTGATTTTCAATATGCATTTAATGAGAAGATAAATAAATTGGACAGACAGGTTAAAAAATCTGACTATATCCAACAATTTCAAGTCAATTGCAACCTATATTTTAAGTCATGAGATAACAGCTTCATGTTTGTGTGTGTACTACTTTTTGGCAGGTTCACCAGTATTTGACTTTGTATTTCCTCTTGTTTGTCAAACATTTATTGAGGTAAGACATGCATACAGCAAAGGGTACCATTTTATGAATCTGCACAAAGAGATCTTGTTCCTGAAACCACAGTGCATTCAGATCAAGGAGAAAAGTGCTAGAAGCCTCCCTCACCCTGCTCCTTCATCACAGGAGTTCCACCAAAGACAAACCTTCATCCTGATTTCTTCTACCAGAGGATAGTCTGTTTGATTTTGAACTTGTATGAATACAATCATAGGGAGTGTTATTTTTAGCATCTTTGATTTAACACTTTATGTCTGTGAGATGTTGCTGTATGCTGTATTCTTACTCACTGCTGTCTAGTATTCATGCCATGACTGTACCACACTTTATAAATTTATGTCATTGCTAATGGGCACTTGAGTTGTTTCCAGTTTGGGGTTATTAAAAACAGTGCTGCCTTGAATGTTCTAGTATATGTCTTTTGGTGAATGCATGAATAATGCATTACTATTGAAGAATCATTGGGTCATGGATATGGATATATTTAGCTATACTACAGAATTCCAGTTGGACTTACACAATTTATACTCCTACTAGCAGCTTATGAGTTGTTCCACATTCTCAGTCTTATTTGCTATTGTCAATCTTTTCATTATAGTCATTCTTTTGGGAGTGTGCTGTGGCGTCTCATCATGGTTTTATTTTTCATTTTCCAAACCATTGAGTTTGAGCATCTTTCACATGGATTGGCCATTTGGTTTTAAATATTATCTGTTCAACATCTTTGCATATTTTCCTCTTGAGTTCTATTCCTTTTTTTAAAAACATTTGATGGAGTTTTCTTTTTAATAATTTCTGGATAAAAGTCACTTCTAGAATATATGCATTGAAATATTTTCAGACAGTTTATGGTCCTCTTTTTCATGCACTCTGATGAATTTAATGAACATGTCCACCATGCGGCCAGCGCAATGGTTTCATTAATGAGGTTCTTGGCATAAAAGTTAGCTAGCAGAGATCGAAATAAAACACACAGACTCAGTTACCTTTTTCTATGACCAGGTCCGAGAAGGCTCCCCTCTCTGGCTCCCACCTCAAACCACCAGTAGGGCAGCGAGGATTACTCAGGGCTAGCAGGAGAGAGAGAGAGCGAGCACGCCAGGGAGTAGCCTTTTATTGGGGAACAAGAAATTCAGGGGAGAATTCCATCCAATGAAGGTTGAGGGGGGGCCGCACTCCAAGGTCAGGGTCAGTGATTGGGCCCCCGGGGTCAGTGGTCAGTCACACCCCCACACGGACGGGTTCTCTCATCAGGAGAGGGCCAGGAAAGTTCTGACACAGCCAGAACGCCTCAGACCGAAACCGGGAGTTGCCCAGTCACATGTGAGAATGGCTCCCCACAAACATGTTAATTTAGTTCAACTTAGGTATCTTTTCCATTATGTTTATTAACTTTCTATGTTTTGATTTAAAAGTCTTTGCTTCTGCCAAAGTCATAAATATATTCCCCTATGTTAGATTTATAATCCCTCTGTAATTGATTAATGCATATTGCAACTGAGTCCAAATGATTTGAGGCACTGGCCTTTAATGGTGTTTACATCTAAAGGAGAACCTTTCTTAGCAACTCCAAGAAACAAAGAAAACTCAGGAGAAACTAAACAAACACTAAGGTGTGCAGATAGTCAAGCATCTATTGATGGAATCTTTCAATAAATATAACCTTATTAACTGTCATTTGAAAACCTGAATAAAAAAGTTGTTGCTAAGAAACACATTACTTATTTATAAAGAAAGCACATCTTTTGGCTGGGGTTGTGGCTAAGAGGTCAAGCGCTTGTATAGCATGTGTTGAGGTACTGGGTTCGATCCTCAGTACCACATAAAATAAAAAAATAAAGATATTATGTCCATCTATAATTAAAAAATAAATATTTTTAAAAAGAAAACATATTAAATAAATAAATAAACATATTAAAAATATTTTAAATTCTAAAAAGCACAATCCTCCCATAATAATAATAAAGACATTTATTATATGCCCCCCCCCAAAAAGCACATGTCTCTCAGCATAAATATGTGTAAAAGCTCCATGACCCAGTATTATCCAGTGGACATTTATTGTGAGATACACATGATAATTTTAAATTTCCTACTAGTCACATTAAACTAAGGTAAAATTCATATCTTTAAAAATATATTTTATTTAATATGAAAGATTCAGAATATTTTCATTTTGACATGTGATATCAGCCATACTTCAAGAGCTCCATAGCTACATGCAGCTAGTGGCTACCTTATTGGGCAACCTGGTCATAGTTAACAGGACATGCAGAGACCTGCTTCATATGTATTAGGACTGATATATCTATATATCAATGAATACTATGTTCATATTATAGCCACATAATATATAGGATAACACAGTGGTTCTCAACATGTAGCCTCTGGACTGTCAGCACAAATATAAACTGGAATTATTAGAAATGCAAAATGTTTTCAGAATCAGAATCTATACAGGAGGACCTAGCAATCTGTTTCTGTGGTTTTATGTGTGCTTTGATTTGAGAACTCTGAGAGTAAACAGCCATATTTTTGTTTAATAAAATGCCATTAACTCTGTATTACAACATTGTAAATATACCGTCTTGTCCAAAGCAGAGGCTTTTGGGTGGGGGGTAATCTTATAATCAGGTTATCACTTCACATATTCCAAATGAGACGTCTCATGACATGACAAATTGTCTACCACTCTAAAACAGATGTGTAGGAGAAAGTTTTCTGCATTCTGATGAGTTCCAATTGCCACAGGAATGCATCTATTAAATTTGCAGGACCAAAGACTTGGTCCCACACAGTAATAATCAGAGCAAGACAATTCTATTACAGAAAATAGCAGATAACTACTTTCTTCTTATTAGCTCTGGATGCATAAAGTGAATACATAAAGAGGTGCTTGAAGAACTTTTATATTTTTTGTGGTACTAGGATTGACCCCAGGGCCTCATGTATGCTAGTCATTGAGTTATACCCCCAACTCCTTTCAAAAAATATATCTATTTTTCTGATTTGGGGTAAGTGATCTTGAAAGACTAAATATTACTTCAGAGGCAGGGAACCTTTCCCATGTTGCTCATTGTGCTATCCCCAGTTCATAGTGTAATCCCAGGCACCTAGTGGGATCTCAATAAACATTTGTTGAATGAATGAATGGATGGTTTATAAACTTCTCCTTGTCCCAAATTCTGGCTCAGGAAGATCAGTTAGCTAAGTTTCTGAAGGTTCCTTATTATTCCAACACATAATAAGCTGGATCATCCTGATTTCTGCTTTCATAAAGCATTCTCCTTCCCCAAAGACTTCTTGCCATCTAAAAGTTCATTTGGAGAAGATGCAGACTTTAAGTGAAATTCTCCCTATTAGAATGTAAGCCCATAAGGGCAACAGTGCTTAATAAATATCGGTTCACTGCTTTATATAACAGATGCTCAATAAATGTTTTTTGAAAAAAACAGATTTTACTCTTTTAAAATACCTTTTTTATACCCCACCCCCTTTTACACATAGCCATAGAAACCCATCTATTTGTGTGTTGATGTAAGTTGTATGTGTGTACAGAAAGTTTCCCACTCTGATTTCTCCACATCTACTGAAATACCACGAGTTTCCTATACCCACTTAAAGACTTCCCCTCTCAGAAAAAATCCCCACAACTCAAGGCTATCTGAGTTTCCATAGTTTGTCCAAACTCCAAAGATCTAGCCCTTTTCGAGCCAGCCAGCAATGATGCCTCTTGTTCTTCTTTTTGTATCATTATATTTTGTACATGTTCTTTAATTATATAGCCTTCTGGTTTCTTGAAGTCTTCAACTATAGTACAAGTTTGCTTATTTTTTTTTAAATCTTCCTTATATCCAGCTTAGTGTTGACAACATATGAGGAGTAATTATAATTTGTCTTAAAAGGAAAGAATTCAGACAATGCATTTTGGCCCAAGATAATCCAAGTTGAGACAATAACAGATGTTATACCAAGATATTTCCAACCTGATATAATAAAAGATTGACTATAAAGCGTCTCCAAGTTCATGATAATAGGCCATGATGTTCGAACTGCCTGACCATTGTGTTGAATTTGACACATGCAATGCCCTTTGCTAGCTACTATCTTTATTTCTTGGGTTTTGTAAAAGAAAGAAAAATAATCAGACAGAATGGCAAGTAGTTTGATCAGTATCAGACTCCTGAACACAATACTGAGAAATCTTTCCAAGAAAGGAAAAAATGGCATCATATCTCAGCCATACCTGCTTTTATGTTGTTTATACTTTTAAAGCCTTTTCACATATGATTTCCTTTGATGTTTACAACACTTAAGTAGATCATTGTGGTAGAGACTGATATTTCTAGCAAAAACAACTCTAAGAACTTCCCCACTGGGCAGCTACAAGGAGTAGAGGCTGGACTATAACTCAGTACTTTATAACTGTACCTCTCCTTTTTTCCACAAGAAGATGCATGCTCATAGTTACCCTTCCTAATAACATCAACTTGCATTTCCAGTTAAGAACAAACATTAGTTGTAAGAATCAAAGAGTACTTCATCCAAGGAATGTTTAATAGACTTTCTAAGCCATAGGGGAATAATGATAACTCACCCAAATTTTATGCTTTCTTCAGACACCTTTACTTTCTTTCATACCAAACTTATGGAATAGGCAGAATAGGCGATTTCACTTTGCTATACTCAGAGCTCAAAGAGGTTAAGAAGGGAGATCAAGGCTTCACTGCCATCTGTAAGTGATGCAGCTAAAATTACTGAGGTAGTGTTGTTGAGGATGTGGGGAAAAAGTACACTCATACATTGCTGGTGGGACTGCAAATTGGTGCAGCCGATATGGGAAGCAGTATGGAGATTCCTTGCAAATCTTGGAATGGAACCACCATTTGACCCAGCTATCCCTCTCCTGGGTCTATACCCAAAGCATTTAAAAACAGCATACTACAGGGACCCAGCCACATGAATGTTTATAGCAGCACAATTCACAATAGCTAAACTGTGGAGCCAACTTAGATGTCCTTCAGTGGATGAATGAATTAAAAAAATTTGGCATATATATATAATGGAATTTTACTCAGCATTAAAAAAAGAACAAAATCATGGCATTTGCAGGTAAATGGATGGCGTTGGAGAATATAATGCTAAGTTAGCCAATCCCTAAAAAACAAATGCCAAATGTTTTCTCTGATGTAAGGGGGATGACTCATAGTGGGGTCAGGAGGGAGAGTATGGGAGGATTAGATTAATTCTAGATAGGGAAGAGGGGTGGGAGGGAAAAGGAGGGGCAGTGGATTAGCAAGGATGGTGGAATGTGATGGTCATCATTATACAAAATACATGTATGAAGACTTGAATTGGGTGTCAACATACCTTATATACAAACAGAGATATGAAAAATTGCAGTATATATGTGTATTGTATTAAGAACTATGTAATATTTTGAAAGACCAATAATAAAAAAAATTTAAAAAAAGAATTGTAATGCAAAAAATAAAAACAAAAAAAAAGTACATGTATGATGGCATAAATTGGTATGAACATACTTTATATACAGAGATATGTAAAATTGTGTTCTATATGTGTAATAAGAATTGTAATGCATTCCACTGTTGTCGTGTATATAAAAAATAATAAAATCAATAAAAAATAAAACAAATGCACCTCACAAAAAAAAAAATAAATAAAATGAGGTCACCGATTCCAGTTACCTTTGGTTTTGCCAAGTGAAAACTCCATGGAATGAAATACCAAATTTCCTATGAAGCTTATTGTACTGAGACTTAACTTGACTTTTACAAAATAAACATAATTGGGATTGACACAAAAACCATTTGCAATTCTTCTATATTTCTTATATTATAAATAAATAACTTGTATGTTTTATAGAGATTCTGAGTTGTTACCATTTTTTTTTTTTGCTTTTTGGTACTAGGGATTCAACTTAGGGGTGCTTTACCACTAAGCTACATACCCAGACCATTTTTTTAAATTTTGTCTCACTAATTTGCTGATGATCTCACTTAGTTGCTGAGATGTCCTTGAACCTGCAATCCTCCCACCTGAGCATCCAAGTTGCTGGGATTACTATTGGCATGTGCCACCATATCTGTCTGTTAACCATATTATGTGTTCTGAGTAATAAGGTTTGAATACTGTAGAAATAAAACTGTAACTTCGAATCAGGAATACATCCTCTAGGAATGCTGGTGAGAGCGTCAGCTGAGACCTGTGACCATGTACCATCTTGCTCTGTAGCCCCTGGGCTTGAACCACATCTTGGGTATCTGCAGTTCATGCCAGTATCAGTTGCAATAAGCAATTGCTACATACATATGTGTTTGTTCGACACAGTCTTAACTGTATCATCAGAAGCCCTTACTGGCCCATGGGGCTCAGCATATACTTTTCCTTCTTCAATAACTCCTTTGATTTCTACTGCAGGATCTCCTTGACTCATTTTCTGCCCTAGAGAGCAGATGCCAAATAAAATAAGCTGGGAGTTCTTTCAGGTACTTCCCAATTGCTTCCTGTCAAGGCTCCATGTACCTGTCTCCAGGGCATGAGAAACAATCTGGATGAAAACAAACTTCTAATAGAGAAACAGCCTTGGCTGCATATTTTCTTCCCCTAAGTCTATTCCTTTTGAAAATTTAAAGGAATATTAAGCTTGTGAAAGGAGAAAGCTTACTCTGCTGCGTATTTTTTAAAAATATGTACAGAGTCTAGGGTGCTGTGAGGGAGACAATGGATGTGTGTACACCGAATTGACGCACTACAAAGTAACACTCCTTCAAGGTTGACAGGTTTTATACAACACCCTGAATTCCTGTGATGGTTTGATGGCTAGAAGGACTCGTTTTATATCAGAAGAATACCTGGAGGACTTGGGAAAAAAATTGAATGCTGTATCACATGAAGAATCAGGATGCCTTTACCTCTGTGTACCTGCCTTTGTGAGGGAGACATCTCAGGTGGTGACAGATAAGACACTCAGGTCTTCACACTGGAAGCAAATAGGAACACTTGAAAATCTCCTACAAATGACTAAGTGGTCATCCCTGAGCTTCAAAACCAGAAACTAATCTCTCTCTCTCTTTCTTTCTCTCACTCCCTCTCTTTCTCTTTCTTTAAGTACCAGAGATTGAACCCCGGGAAGCTTTACCACTAAGCCACATCCCCAGCCTCTTTTATTTTGAGATAAGGCCTTTCTAAATTACTGAGGCTGGCTTTCAGCTTCCTGAGCCACTGGGAGTATAGGTATGTGCTGCCATGGCCAGCCCAAACTAGATTTTTTTTTTGTTTAAGTCCCAACAGCAAAAATTAATTTTACCTGTTTTGGGTTTCCATATAAATGGAACTTATTTATGTGTGTGTGTGTGGGGGGGTGTTTTCACTCAACATAATATCCATGAGATCTATTCGTGTCATTGTATTTCTAATAGTGTATTTATTATTAACAGTATTCTATTAAATGAGTAAGCCAAGATTTGCCATTTTTCTATTGTTGGCCTTCTGGCTTGTATTGAGTTTTGGATTACTATGACTAGATCCATTATGCACTAACTTTGCTTGAATATACACTTTGGGGGACTATATTAAATATAGGTATGTGTGTAGCTTTAGTTGGCACATATCTACCAGGATTTAAGTTTTACTAGGGGGGCAAATCCCAAGAAAATCAAAAGCAAACATAAAAGACAGAACACTTGTTTTCCCTGACATAAAATAATCAAACTACCTTGGAGATAGGATTTGCCTTTTGAAATACATCCATCTGAAGCTACATATTATTGAAATTTGAACTTTTATGCAGGCTATATGCAGCTTATAGGTTACCTATAAATGTTTTATTTCTCTACAAAATCAAGTTTTCTGTTGTTTGTATATTTTTGTTTGTAATAGCCCAACATTTAAAAATTAGAAAATTTCATGTCAGAAAGCAGCAGCTTTCAAGCTACTCTAAAAACTGGAATGCCTGGTAGATCTGGGTCCATGTTCCAATTAGTAATGACAGATTTGAGTTAAATTGAAAGCACTGCAATGACAAAGGCACACATTCCTCTGTTTGCAAAGTCCTCATCCCTGCCTACTGTTTCTTACACTCTCTGGTCTCTGTAGGCATTGAGAATCCTGTTCTACTCTCTGACTTGTCAATCAAATTCATTTACATTTTTCTTATTAAGGGTATAAGGACTGGGCAATTCCAAAGTGATTGTTTTGGACAGTTAAAATTCTCATTTCCTCCATATCAAACTTTAAAATGTGTGGAAATCATTCTAAAAAGAACTATATACAAACTTGTTTCTAATGACTAAAATTAGAGGAACAGCTCAGTATGTAGTGAATATGTGTGTTAGGTAAGAGAGAATGTATGGAGAGGGGAGCCAACATAATTTGCTTCTTCTGCCTAGAGCAACTTCAGTCAGTATGTGCACCCACAGGCTAGTCTTCTGATCAACATCTGCTAATTACATGAGCAAGATATTTGACAGGGGATGAGAAAAACAGCCTCTCTGATCCATTCAATTAAAGACTTCATGGACTAAACCCAATTCCATTATGATTAGTGCACTGGTCAGTTGCTAATTGCTTTTAGTTATTTTCATGCTGACAAAAATGTTAGTAGGGTGCCAAAGTTATTTCATTTTGGGTAGTATGCAATCTAGATAATCTGAAGAACCATTATGCTAATATTCAAATATGTCTTGGATACATTTTAAAAGTGATGAATTGCTAGGCTCACTACTTAGTAAATGAAACGTTGGAGCTCTTCCATCCCACTCTTTTTCATAAAAGTAAATGACAGAGAAATGAAACTAGGAACCTATATAGGGACTAAACTAATGAAAAAAGCAAGCTGGCCCTGAGGGTGTATGGAATCACAATCTGGAGACCAAGCATTATGCCCTTTTGCAAGGCAAGGTCGGGCAGCTAAATCCAAGGATCAGACCCTGGAGTGGAATCCTGGAAGAGGGTCAGAGTAGTCCCCACCACCTAGGGGGAGCAAATCAACACCATGTTCAGGTATACACCCCCAATACTGGTCCAGAGGATTGTCACATATTAATGTCAATGATCAAATATTATCTGTAATATAAGGAGAAACACCACTAAAAGCAAATGTTGATAATATATAACAAACTGGTTTTCTGGACCCTTTGTACTTCATATATTAGAATTAGCAGACAAATAAAAAATAACTGTGTGAAATGTAAATACAAAATGAAATAAAGATGGAAATAAGCTCACTGTCATGATCCCTTTGCCATCTGCAAACCAACTTAAATATGGAAACATGGAAAGGGACCATGATATCCCCCTGTAGTTATAACTCTTGATCCTCTACCCCATTATCTAAATTGTGTGATATCTCAGTCAGCTGCTCAATTATTTTGTCTGAAACATTTCCAGGACCTCTTAGCCATTGTCAGATACTATGGCTTAAGGCACCCTGACTGCTGCTTTGATGTTGCTTTGCATTACAACAGATACTCCCATTTTGCCTTTAATGGTAAATGTGGACTTAGCTTCTGTTATTCCTGGTTTTATCATCCCAGTGTTTGAGGGAAGCTACCAGGCAAAGTGATTTCTTCAAACATCAACCCTAACCTATAGATATAATCTTTACAACTTTCTAAAAATACCTTATTGGATTTGTGAAAGGAGTACCTTCTGGGTTCTCTTAGGAATATAGTGAAGTGGTAGGTTTGCAGATTGTACCTAAAATCATTTTATCATGTATTCTAATATCCCTTCTCCCAGAGCCATCTGATCCTTTATCAAGCAAGGAAGTCAAAGAAGTTGAGGAATTTCTCCTTTTGCTGTAGATCATATTAGCATACAGGTTTTTGAAACCTTCCAAAATATTATCAGGACCAGTTTCAAAAGGCTGACTATTGAATTTATGAATGTCTCTCTATCAATGAATACTCCCCAATCCACCATTATTACACCCCTCACCACAGTAATATCCTCAATATCCACTCTCAAGTTAGTTTCCTTGGTTTGGAAGGCACAATTTATTTAAGGGGCAGGCTATTTATTCCTGGAGAGAGACTGATACTTCTCTGCTGAGACAATGCTCTAATCATCATCTTGGAGGAAATGGGGAATGACAGAGATTTATAGAGAGCAAGGATCATAAGTCACCTGCTTTAGCTAAAATTCTTCCATAACCACTGGCCAAAAGGAGGTTGTTCTTCTCCATCAAGGGAAGACTGCTACTATCTTTCAACATGGATTAGGTGATCAAGGTCCTCAAGCTTCATTTGACTAAATGAACTCATTTTTGTCTCAACAGTCTAATCACAGCCTTTTACTTGAAATAGGAGTCCTTACAAAGCTATGATTCCATTCTCCTTTATAGCTCTGCCAAACTTACAGTCAGATCTCAGCCCGAGTTTCATTACAGTCTGTGAAGACTAGAGATAAGTCTCTTTCACATTTGCCATAGATGTCCTCTGACTATTAGAACATGCCATAAATTGGCAATTAACCCAATAGCCTAACTTTTTTTTTTTGTAGGTCAAAAGTAGTCACCCTACTCCACACGCCACATCATAGTAATCTCTCTAATAATCACTGTGTTGCAGCTATTAGGTCTCCTAATATGTGACCTTCCCCTAAGCCTTATCCCAATTTACCACAGGTGAAAGCTTAAACAATTTTGATGCTGTTCCACACCAGGATGTATTTAATCTCCACTTACCACTAAAAATGTGATCCCTATTGCTTTCATGCATATCAGTAATCCAATTCCCAAATCCTACCCACAGGGTGTCTTTTCTACACTATTTGTTTTTGCTCAGTTTCCTGAGGAAACCCAGAGAAAAACATTCAGTTCTAATGCTTTAATCAGGATTTGCAATTCTAAGGCAGGAGAGAGAAGAGGAAGAAATGAGGCATGGAAGGCTGGGAAACAAGGTGATGCATTACGACTCTGGCCACTGTACTTTGATGAACCAGGAATATATGCAACCAAATGTCCAGAAAATGCTTCTTCAATGTGATATGGAATACCTTTAAACATGCTGTTCAGAGAAATACACCTTGGAACACCCCATCAGAGAGAAGAACAGGGAGGGAGTTTAACTGTCTTGTTCCCTCCTCTTTCCTGTAGGAACAGTGTGCTAAGATCTAGGTCAGTTGTTCTCAACCAGGTATAATTTTGTCCCCAAGGAAGACATTTGGCTAGAGATATTTTTATATTTAGAAGAATTTTTTTAAAAAAGTCACAATTGGCAGGAGTGCTATCACAGCTAGTAGGTAAAGACCAAGGATATTGCTAAACACACGAAAATGCGCATGGTGGTATTCCATCACAAGATACATTCATCCAAAAATGTCATTAGTGCTATATTTGTAAGTTGAAGTGATGATGAAACCAAGAGAGTTTGAAGAGATGTATTGAATAAAACAACCTAACAGAAAGAAGATGAAAGATAGAGAAGGCATTTCACAGATGGGAAAACACAAATGGAGAACAAAACATGAAAAGATGCTAAACCTCATTAGGAACCAGGGAAATCAAATTACGGTAAGATTCCATTTCACACTCAATTGATTGGCAAAAATTAAGATATTGAGAACACCAAGCACAGAAAGAACCATGTTCAAAGGGAATACTCAGGGAGTATTACAAAGGGAGTGTAAATTGCTAGCACCTTTGTGCAAAAGAGTTTAGCCTTATGCTGTAAAGTGGACTGTATGCATATTTTATGTAACCACTCATACCATTTTGCTTGAGACTGTACTGGTTTTTGCACTGAAAATCTTGCGTCCTAGGGAACCCTTAGTCCTAGTCAAACCAGTATGATTGATCACCTCTATCTTATATCCTACTAGCAATCTATTTCTGTGTATATTGCCCTAAAAAAACTATTTCACATAAACCAGGAGATAGATAAAAAATGATCATAGTATAATTGTTCACAGCACAGAATGGAAATGACAAGAGTGTCAATCTACTAGAGAATAGATAAGTGAACTGTGATAAATTTATACAATGTAATATTTAACTGTGAAAATGAATTACAGCTAGATTCAATGACATGGATAAACTTTAGAAACATAAATATTGAAGTAAATGAACAAATCCCCTCTAGGCTATACAAGTAGGGCTCATTATTATAAAGCTTAGAAGGAAACAAATACTAATAATACATTATATAGGAAAGTCTTCATGTTTGATCCAACTTCTTTTACAGGGATCCAAAGACAAATTCAGAATAGTATTTGCCACTCTAGGAGAGGTGAAGAGATTGAATGGGGAGGTGCCCTGTTCCCCAAAGAAAAAAATTAATCAATTAATCCATTATTTGGTTCCTAGAGAGTGTTTCTTAGATATTGAATCTTTGTTTTGACAGTGTATTTTAGCTTTGACACTGTACTTATTTTCCTTTGGCAATGTTATTATGTTATTTTATCTCTCTTTTTTAAAATAATATTTACCTCACTTTTTAGACATTAGGAGTAAAAAATTACCCATATATTTGGGAATAAAGAATGAATGAAATACAATCCCTAATCCAGTAAGGGTGGTATTTTGGCTTGGTTTCTCCATTCATGAGTCTTGACAGTATTTATTTCCATATTTATGTTCCCATTGCTGTTACCCAGAAGCCTGAGATGCTAATATCAATCTGTTAAGCCTCACACTAAAATTTCCTGCACCTGGTAACTGGAAAGCACCACTTTTTTTTTAACTGAACACAAGATTGCTTTACCACTGAACTATATCCACAGTCCTTTCATTTTTTTTTTATTTTGATACAAGGTCTTGCTAAGTCTCTGAGGCTGGCCTTGAACTTGTGATCCTCCTGCCTTAGACTTCTGAGTTTCTCAGATTACAGGTATGCATCAGTGTGCCCAGCCAAGAACACCACTCTTAAAACAGAGGCCCAGAGGGGCAATGAAAGTAGCTTGAGAAAATTGTAGAATAGGGCTGCTGTTTAATTTACTCAGTCTTTCAAGAATTGCAACTTTTCATTTTACACCCATACACCAATTGACAAATGTGAATACATATAGACCCTAAAGTCAAAGAGCTTCACAAAGACCTGCCCTGGAAACTCTGTCCAATGATCATCTACAGCCTTGTTGTTGGACTGAGAGCCAAAATCATCATTAACTTTTTAATAAAAAAACCTATTATGTTTAGCATGCTTGTGAATGGTATAGCACAAAAGTTTCTGTATGTCTGCATCATTACAAAGTTATTTCATTCAGATCACTCTCAACCTCACATTTTTCTCCAAGTGCTTATCAAAATATTTTCCTCCCTTCCTTTTTGAAATAAATATGCTAAGACTTCTTTCATGAGATTATCCTGTAAATGTGCTGGTATTATTGCTACATCAATCTGTCCATCCAGCCATCTGTTCATTTTTAACCAAACTATGCTCCTGTTCTTAAGCATATTAGTCTGATATTAACATATTAACAGAGGTTAATCAAATTAACTTTGATTTTCTTAAGTTCTGTACATTTACATATTTCTGGCCTTTCCCTTGGCTGTCTCTCATGATGCTTCCCTCCTTTTTTTTCCTTGCTGCTAGGCATATTCATTCCCAATTCACCTACTAGAATTAGGGGACTTGAACTTTGTCTTTGTATGCATATTATCCTTCTTGCTTTAAATTTCTTTTCTACCTTATTCAACTAGGAAATGCTACTCACTTTGTAAGTATTTATTCAGATATTTTCTTCTTGATTGATTGTTTGTAATTCAGCCCTTCCTTTATCAATGCCCTTTTGCAGTGGGACTTTGAAGTTCCTTTCACGGAGAGATGGAATCTATTTCCAAATCTCTTAAATCAAGCTGGCCTGTGATTTGCTTTGACCTATGTGATGCAGCACAGTGGCTGCTCTGAGCCCTGGCCCCAAGAACCCTTTCACTCATTCTCTTTGATGCATCATTGGCATTATTCTGCTGCCACTGAATAAGCCCTGGCTGACCTGCTGGGGAATTGAGTTGGCCCAGCTACATCCAGTCAATCATCAGATATGTGAGCAAAGCCATCTTAGATGACCCATCCCACAGTTGACTGTCAGCTGATTGCCAATGGAGAAGCAAAATGATGGAAGATCGGCAAAGCCCAGCCAATTGGCAGAATTCCCTAACTCACTCATAGACTCATGAGCAATAATGCATGCCTGTTGTTTTGAGCTACTGAGTTATGGGGTATTTGTTATGCATTAACAAGTGATGTACTCTTTCTTTCTCATTTTCAATAGCTGCAACATACTTTCATTAGAGTCCTGGAACACTATATTTCCTTTTCTTTCTCTTCCATGAACATGCAAGCTCCTTGAGAAAATGGGTATTTTTTGTGCATCCCCAAATTTAAATAATATCTGAAACTTTTCAATAAATGAGTGTCAGAAACACATCAGTGATTAAGGATTGCAATGTCACTCAAGGGATGGTTTTAGAGGCAGATAAGCTAGAGTTTGACTTCCAACTCTATTTCCTCATGTGCTACTTCAGAGAATTTGGTTAACCTTGCTGAGTCTCATTTGCTCATTTATAAACTGAAGACTAGAATAATGTGAATGCTGCAGGATTGTAGTGATAAGGTATAGGGTTCTCCTCCCCTTTCTCTACCTTGCATGTAGTAAACATGCAACAAATAAAAATTAAATATTAAAATATATGTAAAGCATTTTGTGTAACACCTGGGTTATAATTCCTCAAATAAATGATGGCTCTATCAATATTATCATAATCTTTCTGATTGTTGTCTGAGAAGCTGCAGGTGCTCCACCCACATCCCCTTGGCATTCATCTCTTTGTGTATGATGACCTAATGGTGGCTTTCAATAGCAAATATCCTGGGACTTTTCACCTGAGGGCTTTCTCTGGCTGGAGGAGTTCTCTTGGTCCACATGGATGGTAGGCCATACATAAGAGGGAGTTAATACTCCCCACTACCCCAAGTGTAGCATCCCTCAGCTAAGGCAGATGGGAGAGGTTCACTAACCACCCTAATTCCCTTCCCCTTGGTTAGCTAACTGTTCTGTATTGTATCCTATAATAACCTAATGAGATTGTGCTCCTCTTGGTCATAGTAGTGAGAAGACACATTTTTTCTTTCCCCTATCTCACATGTACTTTTGTACAAAGATATGTTGACATCAACTTTCAAATAAACACTAGTATCCAATTTTTTTTCTTTTGTCTCACCAGAAGCTTCCGGGGTAACCAAACCAAGTTATCTTTACTCTTCCTGGCTTATTTTATCCTAATTGCTTCAGAATTTGATCATTTTCCTAGGAATTTTGATATCCTTTTAATGATCTATAACTAAAGAGTTGTATCCAGCCTAGTAGATAACAAGACTGATTGAGGAATGTGTATATCACCTTTAAGTCATCTCTGAGGTTATCATTATGGCCCAATTCTTTGTGTGTATCATGATAACTTGCAGTTGATCTTGATCTTGATCTTGGGTAGCTCTGTGCTTATTTTGCTGGACGCTCTGTATTGACAAGGTGAAATGTACTAGCTAGTGATTTATAACATATTGATAAAAATCCAAAGTCCCCCTGAGCTTGTTTATTCTGCTTATTGAAACTGTACTGATTGATTTTTTTTTGGTACCTGTGTACTACTCCATTTAGCCTGCTTTTAGTTACTTGAACTGTAGGGTACATAACACTTCTCAGTAAGCTTGACTCTTGGCTCCCCAAAGACCAAAGTGTCACTGATATATCTTGATGGTTCAGGATCAGAAGAAGAAGTACATCTTTTGTGATGGAGAAAGGACCCTGAGAGCCTAACCTGGAAATCTCAAATTTCTCTGATATTGGCCTGTGTTTGATATCTCCTACTGTATCCCATCTATTACAGCTTTACATATGTATACCTTGTGGAATTGCATGAGTCTTCAATTATCCAACACTATTTAATTGCTTCATTGAGGTTGTTTCCTGTTAATTAAGGGCTTCTGAGAGGGATCTGGGGTGGAGAAAGGAAGGATTCCTATAATATCTAATTTGAGAACCATTTCAAATAATTATGAGAGTTGGAAAGCAGTACTCTGTACTTTGTTCAGATCTTAAAATATGATTCAGTTGTGTTATCATGAATAACCCTTCTGAACACAGACCTCCATGCTCCAACAATGGCTGATGGCTTCTTGCAAACTTAGACCAGTACATTCCTTATCCTCCCACCTCCCTTGTGAGCTTTGCATAGGGGTTCATACTCCAGGACATGAAACATTAATTGTTGACTATGTTAGTTTCTCTGGAAAATTTTGCTTAAATTCATTTGTTCTTCTCCTTCTAAGATACCAATTTTAAGTTGTATTTAGCTTTTACTTCAATGTACCATCAAGGAATATAAAAAAAATAGGTATAAAAGTTTTAGTCTTGAAGTCATGCTTGACTGACCTAAGCATCTAGTCCTTAAAAAATTCATATGCTTCTTATCTAGAAGGGGACCTTTCATACAGGATGTCTCTCAGTGGTTTGAGAAACAATATTCTCCCAAATTCAGGAGCCATGTAAGAAGCAGGAGAGGAGCCTCAAATATATCTGGAGGGCTCAAGCATCTGAATGTTACAAGATAACGCACCTGAAATGTGAAATTTCAGGGCAGAATTTTATTTGCATTCACAATTTAATGTCAACACATTCTAAGTTTCAGAAACAGGTCACAGACATATACACCATAGTTTGTTCAATAAATAACTGTTTATTGTATATTAAAAAGGGCCAGTATAGTCTACACAAGGAAATAAGAATTATATGTGGAGATTCATAAAGAGCATTGGTGGTCATCTATGCTCTGGAATATATCCGAAATATATTATAAATTCATCCATCTTCAAAGACATTTTCCTAAGCCAACACATCAGAATCTCTTACCTGGGTGAATGTACCCCGTTTCCTACTACTGAAAACCCAATGCCTACTAGTTAGCTATAGTAAAGCAGAATGCCCTTTTAAAAATATACAGCTTAAGTGGCCCTTATCGAAAAATGATTGATACCAGAAGTATTTAAGATTTCAGATTTGGGTGTTTTTTGTTTGTTTATTTGTTTGTTTGTTATTGTTGTTCTTTTTTTTTGCAGATTTTGGACTTTGCAAAGACTTCACTGGTTGAGAAAACCTAATCTGAAAATTCCAAACTCAAAATGCTTCAGGTTGGTGTTCAAAAAATTTGGGATTTTGAATCATTTCAGACTTTTAGTTTTGGGATTAAGATAATTGCTCCATGTAAATTCTTCTACTTCTCTGCTAATATGGCTCTTTTGTGACTTCTGTCTTCATTGAAATAAAATGAAGACATTTTTCCACATCTAAAAGACTCTCCACATTCATCTCCTACACCATGCTTCTCCAAATCCCTTCTCTTCAAGCCGTAGAGGCTGACTTTCTAAGCCTTGACCATATCCACCTGGATCCCACTTGGTGGTATACAAATAATGCTATCTTCAAACACTTACTCAGGTGGCTCTTGTCCATCATTCAGTCCTTATCTTAAATTCTCTGGGGAGGTTCTCTGACACCCAAACTAAAGTAGCCCCTTATCACCCTTTATCTCATTAGCCTGTTTATCATGTTCATAAACATAATCAATGCCTGCCAGTTTCCTTTCCATATGTTTACATAAGTACCTCTTCCCCTAAAAGGCAATTCATTCAAAGCTATGTCTTTGCATTTTTTAGCTCACTATCATATTCTACGTCAATACAACAGTCTGTAGCATGCAGAAGTGGACCATGGAATATTTGTTGAATAAATAACCACACTAGTTTGCCTTTTAAGTATTGTATAATTAAAAATAAAATTTAAAAGGCCAAAACCACAATGCAACTTATTCCCCACCTTTTGTACGATGGCTGTAGATGGATTAGAGACTACAGAGGTGTGCCGCTATTTCTGTTCTGTGACTTTTCGTTGGAATTCTTCAGTCTTCATTTTTCTTCTGTGTTCATTTTGGCAAGAGGCAGAAGCATTTCACCACAGTGTATTTCTGTGAAAACATGGTACCAACATGACTCAGAAACCCACCAACATTATGTTCTGTTTAAAAATAAATAAATACCTTAAAATATTTCTTAAAAATAAATATATCCTTTACTATCTCCTACATGTGTATATCCTTTCTTTACTGTTTATATATTTTTTAGGCATACAATTATAAATCTACATATTATTACCTGGATATCCCCAGGTAGTGTTAGACTCCTCTTACTTTATTAGTATCATTACATACCAATTGTATTTTCTATACAACTGATCATTTTAAAATTTCATTTTCTAAAATTAGTATTACTTAAAATTTTTTATTTGCACTGAAAATAACTAGATTCATCAAAAAAATCAGACATCATAACTTTATTTCAACATGTGCCAGATCACCACTAAAACTCTCCTCTCAAATTTCTCCTTAAACCTGTCAATAAGAAAACTTTATCTGATAAAGCCATATCTCCATTACTGAGTTAAAAAGAGCAATCTGAATTAAAAAGAGCAATCTGAGTGTTCAGTAGGCTGTGTTCTGAAAACAGCTGTGTCAGTCTAAACCTGTGATTAATGTACATTTTAATAGGATGCACTGATGCCGATTAAAATTAATATTTGCATTTACAACCTTCAAAAGGCAGGGGTTGGTCTCAGGTTGTGGTTCAGTGGTAGGGTGCTTGCCTCACATGTGTGAGGCACTGGGTTTGATTTTTAGCACTGTATATAAATAAATAAATAAAATAAAGGTCCATCAACAACTGAAAAAGAAAAAGGAAGGTTTGGCTTTGGTATCCACAGACTGGCTCCACTTTGTATTAACTACACTAATAGAGATGATGCATTATTTCCTGGGATTATTGATTCATCTGAAAACATAGAGACAAGTGCCATTTTGTAGTACATAGAGTGATCTTTAGGGTAATATGAAAATGGCCTATGTAGAGTAACTAACTGGCCAATAGTGAATACTGAAGAAGGTTAGCTCATGCTGTATGACAAATCAACCCAGACATTTTTTACATTCTTTTTTAAAAATTTTTAATTTGTTTTAATTAATTATACATGACAGTAGAATGCATTTATGCACTTTGATATATCATACATAGATGGGATATAATTTCTCATTTTTCTGAGTGTACATGTTGCAAAATCATATTGGTCATTAGTCACATACATACCTACAGTAATAATGTCTATTTCATCCTACTATCTTTCCTATCCCTACTACCCCTCCCTTCCCCTCCCATCACTTCCTTCTACCTAATCTAAGGAAATGCTATTCTTCCCAGTGCCCCCTGCCTTATCATGAATTAGCATCCACATATTAGAGAAAACATTTTTTAGTCATTGAATTTAGCATTTGTTGCCAAAAAGCAGTAACCTGCCACTTGAGAATAATATTTTTTTGGGGGAATGTCCTAGGTTATTCATAATTTGACATATGAGTAGTAGAAGCCTCTCTATGATTTTGATATGTGTGTATTATTTAGATAGAGATGCACCCACCACTAAGACATAACTGAGTTTCACATAAGTTCCATTCTTTGCATTTTATTTTCATAGATTCTCTTCAATATTTGGTATGTAGACCATCATTTATGGTATTAAAAATATAATACTGCATTACAAATGGAACCTGACTCTGAAATATGAATACATTATTGAGCTCACTGGTGAATTACTACAAACTTTAGAATTCTACTTTGTGTACAGCAGAACAAAGATTTGTCATCAACAATACTAGTCCAAACAGTTATAGTCCCTGCATGTTTTTTTGCTCAGATATGATAATTACTATATTTTTAAGTCATTATTCAGCCCTTATGGGGACACATTTTAAGGTGGTTCAGAGGCACCATGACATAGATGGGTCCTATCAGCCCTGCAATATGATTAGATTGGTGGAATTATTCACCCTTTCATCCATTTCCTGCAATGCTCAGAGATGCATATTTGTGAACTGTAGGTTTGAGATGTAGTCTGTGCCATTATGTGAGAAAAACAGGGCTTTAATCTTCCTTTTCTCAGAAAGGGGACTTGATCTTGGCCTCATTAATATTGAGTTATGGTCAAGTGAACTCCAATGTGTTATGCAGTCATGAAAGATGCTAAATTCCATCAGGTCAAAGTTTTCTAATAATTCAGAGGCACTGGGTGGTACAAAAAGAAAAAGAACTGATTGTACAGAGAAAGCTTACACCTTTGTAAACTTATTTTTTATAAGGATAAAACATTTCAAAAAAAATGATATGGATGATCATACTTGAAAAGATGTCTTTACCAACTGTGCCATTTTCCAAGAGATTTTTCTCTGTGTCTACCCTAGAGCATGGATCCTTTTTGACTTTCTGCTAGATGCTACACTCATCTAGTAGGTGAGCTCCAGATACACAAAAGGGTTCCATTACCAGGTTTGACAGTGTAAAAACCAAACAGAAAACAAGCTGGCAGAGACAGTTTAATATAAACCTTCTTAGAGGATTTGAAAACAACATCACATTTGTTTCCCGATACTCATGTGCCCCCCTGTGATCTTTGTCTCTATAGACAATAAAATATTTATAACCAGAGCTTCCCATCCTTTCCCCTTTCCCTGCTGTTAGAATAAGGCACATTTCTTCCATGGGAGAAAGCAACATAAACACAACACTAAAATGTTGAATAAATAACTTTGGGGGAATTGAAACCCTAATCCACTCAAAAATGGATTTTCTTTCATTCAAAGCAAGATAACTGTGACATATGGGACTGGATTTTTGCAGTAATTATTCAGGCACTTGTCAAATACAGTGAATCCTCTCCAGGGAACTTCTCAGCTCCCTCAGAACTATATGCTGTTTTTGGATTTCCTCAAATACAGATTGAGCACTATTTTGTTTTTCTATTCAGGTAATAGAATTCGGTTTCCAAAAACATTTTTTTTACCTTTTCCTAGAGGAAAAGTCTGGCCTCCATTTATGAGAATTTCCCCTGAGACAATGGAGTGATGGTACTTTTTGGGCTGTGGATTATAATATTCTCATGTAAACGTCTTTTCATCTGACAGAGCAGTTTGTAATGTGTTAGTTTTTATTTTCAGAGTAACTACTCTTTATACTGAAAAACAAAGTGAGCAATTAAGTCTGGATATGTTGGTTTTCTGGTCCAATAGAAAAAGCATTTAAGGTTGTGATTTGCTAAATGCCCCAGGTATCTATAAATAGTTGATGTATAAATTTAATTGACTAAGTAATTCTGAATCTGGACTTCCTCAACTTAATCTCAAGGCAAAGACAGAATATGCCCATGCAATTTTCAGAGGATTAAATGAGATCAGGTATGTGTACAATGATCAAAAATTTTTACACACCATGAGGTCTACAGAAGTTATTGTTAATTGTGAAGTGTTTGAGTTATTCAAAAATTAACTTGAATTTAATCTGATACAGAAAACACAGAAAGACAACTGCTGAAAAATCCCATGACAAGGTCAAACCTGCAGACAGTGTCTCTGGATTCTATAACCTCCATTTTCACAGACATGCACTTGTCCCAGCCTGTGTCCTGTGACACAGGACAAAATAGAATCACAGTGGTAAAAGAGGTTAAAAAAGAGAGAATATGCATGGAGAAAAAGGGGCTGGCCTGGAATCCATTTTTATAAATCACTTTCTCTCTCTAAAATAGGGTTTCTTAACTGAGGGTTTTAACTGCCAATCCTGGGGCTTATTTAGATGCAACTCAAATCTTCTTTGAATTTGGAGGGAAGAGAAAATTACATCTTTATGTTCATTAGGGTTTAACAGGCAACAAACCCCAGTAATATTGGAAGGACCTGTCACCAAAAAAACAATAACTTTTCATATTACATTAATAGTTGCTGCAGACATGTTGAAATGCCTTTCAAGCTCTGAATGTACACCAGTCACTAGATCTGCCATTAGATCTTGCACTGGGAAACCAAGAAATATATATGTTATCATGTCACAAAATTATTTCATTTGATATTTTTATAACTGTTTTCAATTTAATTGGTTTCCTTTGTAACTAGAGGCATTTTACCTTATACATTTTAAAACATCACACTGTAGCTATGGTCATACAGTAATTCCACTTCTAAGTATTTACCTGAAAGAACTGAAAATAGGTACACAAATAAATACTTAAACATGAGTGTTCACAGAGGCACTATTGCTAACAGCCAAACCGTGGAAACAAGACAAATATCCATTAATGGATGAATGGATAAATAAAATGTGGCATATTAATATAATAAAACATTTTTAGCCAAGAAAAGGAATGGAGTACTTATACATGCTACAATGTGGATAAACCTCAGAAACATTATGTTAAGTGTAGTGAGGTACAAGAAGTCACAAATTGTGTGATTCCACTTAAATGTAATATCCAGAGTGGGTAAAAATATAGCAACAGAAAGCAGATTGTTGGTTAGCAAGGACCTGGGGCACAGCAGAATGAGGAATAACCACTCCACAGGAATAAGGTTTCATTTTGAAGAGAAAGATGTGTTTTGGAATTAGCTATAGGTAGTGGTTGCACAACCTTATAAATGCATTAAATGTTACTGAATTATTTACGTTAAAATAGTTTATTGCATGTCACGTGAACTTCATTTCAATTAATTAACCAACAAACCTTATGTTAAAATCTGTTTCCTATCTTCCTGACACTGCAAAGTAGTCCATGTTATGGCAAAGATAATCCCCCACCCATCATGACAAGGTATTCCTCTTACCTTGATCCAGTTACACCTGGGTTAGACATTATTCAACAGCTATCCAAATTTTTCTAGAACACCAGAGTACCCGTGAGGCTGAAGTTAATAGGGAGAAAATATTTAGCCCATGAGCACAAAGCTTGCTGTCAGAACAATACATACTTTTCTATATTTCTAGTGTACCTATAGAGATAGTCTAGAAAGTATAGCACCGATGAGACACTGCTAAAGATGGTATTTAGCTAACAAAGCACACTAAGCATTGTAAATTAACAGAAGCAGGATTTTAGTAATCTGTGCTATCGATTCTTCTACCTACCATGGAGTCTTTCTTGGGAATATCATCATTTTAGGTATAATTTTTGCAGGACTTGATTCTACTTTTTTTAGGTTATTGTTTTCTTGTTCAAATATATGCTATAGTATTTAGTAATAGCATGCAATGAAGAAAAAAATGATCAGGAATGAAAGTGACAGGTAATTATTAAAGAAAGAGGTCAAGAATACAAGTAAAGATGGAGTGTGGCTCAGTGGCAGAGGGCTTGCCTAAAAGCCTTACACAAAGCCCTGGGTTTGATTCATAGCATAAAAAAAAAGAAAAAGAAAAAAGTGAGAGAGAGGAGAGATGAGAAGAGAGAAGGGGGTAGAGAGAAAGAGGAAGGGGAGAAAGAGATAAAAGACAGAAAGGAAAAGAAAAGAAAGGTAAAGAGAGAGAAGATACCCAAGAGGTTTGGGGAGAAACCTAACTTAAATAAAGTAAGTACATGGGCATGTTAACCAGCATGGTTGACAATAACCCAGGCTGCAGAGGTAACATGTACAAATGTCCTGAGGCCTGTGTGCCTTTAGTAGAATGAGTGAGGAAAGAGGAGAATAAAAAAATGAGGTAGGGTAAATAACTAGTGACTAGATCCTGGAAGGACTGATAGGGCAATTCTAAAGATTCAGAAATTTATTTTAAAGATTCAGAATTTTATTTTAAGTCTGATGAGGATGCATTTGGAGAGCTTTGAACATAAGGCACATGATCTAATTTATGTATTGAAAGTATTCCTTGGGGTGCTGGCAACTCTCAGGAGGGCAATGTAGAAAGCAGGGATATTGGTTACAAGGCTGGTTAGGTTGTATAGGTGAAGCCAGATGGCAACTTACATATGGTGGTAGTGGGGGCAATGAGAAGTGGTCCAATTGTAGGTACCCTCTGAAGGGTGGGTTGTGAGATGGGAGAGAAGTCATTTGGGTCTATACAGTGGGTGGATATTAGTGCTAAGTGCTGAGCTGGGAGGCAGCTGGAGTAGAGATTTCAATATACTGATTGGGAAAACCCAGGTTTCCAATTTGGACACTGTGACATTACAAAAACAAAAACAAACAAACAAAATCCCAATTCTCCATCTGCCAATGCATGCGTGCTTTTTACCCTGTAACTGTAGGTCGCTTCCTCTGATTAGAGGGTCAGCCATCTGGCTTGATTTGGCCAATGGGACATTACCAATTGCCCTGTGTTTTCAAGCGCTTAAACATTTTGTATGGTTCCTGTACATCTCGTGTCATCATGAAAACATGGCCAGGCTAGCAGATACAGAACGTGAGTCATAAGAACAGAAACTGTGTGGCTCTGTTTACCCCAGCCAAAGCCATCATAGGTCAGGGAAGAGTAATTTGATGTGAAGGTGCAAACCCAGTGAAATCAGCAGAGGCACATGGATAACCCACCACATTTAACCTAAGATACATGAGCAAGCCCAGCCTGGGTCAGCTGAACCTGGAAGAGTTGTAAGCTAAATAAACGTGTGGCTGGTTGTTGTGCATTTTTGACGGCAATAGATACCTAGTACACAATGTTTCCTCTTTACCCAAATAAGAAAAATGCAGTGACATTTCATGTAGGCCAATCCTAAAGGCTGTTGGTGACAGAACACAGCTTTCAAACTCTGGTTGCTTACATATTACAAATAAAATGAAGTAGTAGACTAGTAACAGAAACTGAATCATAAATCAATGAATGAATCACAAAATACAGATTTCTCTAATTGCATAGACTCATTCCATGAAAGGCCGACATACAAAAAAATTATCATTTTAGGAGGTTTATTCAAGTTTTTGGTATTGAAGTATGATATTTTCAAGGATTATTATCAAATTTGTACAACTTTTCTTAAGCGTAAGACTTTAGGGCATTGCAGGTTTTCTTTGAATTTCCATCACTCAGCTACTCATTTGCAATTCATGAACTTGTTGACCCATTTACACACAACTGGTTTTATTGTGAAAAGGGGTACTGGGGATTGAACTTGGGGCACTTGACCATTGAGCCACATCCCCAGCCCTATTTTGTATTTTATTTAGAGACAGGGTCTCACTGAGTTGCTTAGTTGCTGAAGCTGGCTTTGAACTTACGATCCTCCTGCCTCAGCTTCCTGAGCTGCTGGGATTACAAGTGTGAGCTACCACGGCCCAGCCTGGCATCTTGATTTCAAACTTCTTAGCCTTCAGAACTGTGAGACATAAATTTCTGTTTATAAATTGCAGTCTCAGATATTTTTATTATAGGATAACACACAGATTTAAGAACTTGGTATGCCTTTACTACTGGAGTGCCATTGATTTTAGGCTTTCTCAGTGGACAGGATCAGGAAATATTCATATATATTATTTGTTCTTTGTAGATATTCATGGCAGTAGAATGCATTTTGACATATTATACATACATGGAGTATAACTTACTATTCTTGTGGTTTTACATGATGTGGAGTTACACTAGTGGTATATTCATGTATGAACATAGGAAAGTTATATACAATTCATTTTGCTGTCTTTCCTACTCTTATCCCCCCTCCATTTCCTTCAATCCCCTTTGTCTAATCCAAAGTAATTCTCTCTACCACCACCCCACCCCCTGTTTATTGTGTGTTAGAGAGAACAATTGGCTTTTGGGTTTTGAGAATTGGCTTATTTCACTTGGCATGATAGTATCCAGTTCCATCCATTTACTGGCAAATACCATAATTTCATTGTTCTTTACGGCTGAGTAATATTCCATTGTGTATATATCATATATATTACTCTTATACACATAGATTTATATTTGTATATGACCTAAATCTAATAACAAGCCACCAGACTAGTCTAAACTGGGGGACACTTTACACAAAATGATGTTGAAAGTTCATGAAGAAGAATAACAAACAATTATCTTGGATTGTAGGAGACATGCCAATAAGTGCAACTTATGATCTTAGATCCTCAACAGAAAAATAATAATTATGGGGAAACTGATGAAATCAGAGTCAAGCACTGAGCTATGTATATGCTATATATCTCAATAGAATTAGAAATTGATAGCAGGAGATAGCAAACTACATCCCATGGTCATATCTTTGTTTTTACATTAATAACCAGTTTTTGTTTAGCTTTATTGGGACACAAACACCCTTATTTGTTTACATACTGGCCATAACTGCTTTTGCATTACAAAATGGGCAGAGTTAATTATCAGGACAGAAACCTAAATTTCTAGTTACTTTTTGGATATTTATAGAAAAAGCTTGCTAACTTTTATAGAATCATGCCATTTTAAATTCCCATTTCGATAATTGTAATATGGTTACATAAAATGTGAACATTAAGGATGAAGAGTATATGAAAATTCATACTATTATTATAATTTCTCTGTAGGTCTAAAACAATGTCAAAATAAAAATTAAAAATATTTTAATTATTCTTGATAACTGCCATTCTGACTGGAGTGAGATGAAGTCTTAGAGTAGTTTTGATTTGCATTTCTCTAATTACAGGAGATGTTGAACATTTTTTTCATATATTGATTGATTGATTGGGATATTTTCTTCTAAGATGTGTCTGTTCCACTCCTTAACCCATTTAGTGATTGGGTTGTTTGTTTTTTTGGGTTTTAAGTTTTTGAGTTCTTTATAGTGTTCTATCTGATGTGCATGTGGCGAAATGCTAACACTTAAAGTATAGGTAATTTCACATGAAATTTTTGTATTTGTGTTTTTTTTTCAAAAGTCAGGATGTCTAATAATAGTAGCCAATAATTGGAACAAAATGAAAGTTGGCACCTTTGAGCAATACATCTGATGATATTAGTTCTTCACTCAACATCAAATTCCACAGCATTAGAACCCATATTTTGTTTGGGCACAGAATATCCCAGATAAAAGATCATATTTCCCAGTCTATCTTATAGGCAGGAATGGCCAATGGGATGTAAATACAAGGGGTGTTGTAAGATTTTATGAAAAGCTTACTAGAATGAGACTGAGATGGGAAGTTATCATGAGGTCTATTTGTTCTTCCTCCCTTCTATTACTTCTTGTCCAAAATATAAATGTGATGGCTAGAGTTTCCACACTGTCATTTTGGACAATGAGGTGAGAAAGGAACCCATGCATCTATCCCATTTCAGGTAGAGCTCAAAGTTAGAAGTAGCTTGTGGTAGACTTTTTTTGTGGCATCATTTTTCCTGTGTTCTTGTATTCGTGCCTTGGGCAACATCCTAATCAAGAGGTAAACCCTGTTTCTCAACCCCTTTAATCGAGGCTGACATTGTGATTTGATTTGGCCAAGAGAATTCAGCAGAAAGATGGAGAATAAATTCTGAGCCTAGACTTCAGTAGATCAATGTTTCTACCCCGTCTCTTGGAAACTTCACTGTCATGTGAAATAGTCTAGGCCAGAGAATAACGAAAGACTATGTGGGGTGGTACCCATTTGTCCTAACTGAGGACATCTGAAAACACCCATAGTTCCAGTAGTCAGGCCCCCAAATATATGAGAGAATGCAGTCAATATCAAAAGAGCTATTTACTCAACAAAACACAAGATCAGAAAATTCTCCCAGTTGACCTGTAGACTCATGAGCAATAGTAAACTCCTTTTGTTTTGTGATGCTGCATTGGGTAGTGGACTGCTATGGTAGTAGTCTGGTATGCAGTGGTAGTGGACTGGTAAAAAACCTGTATCTCTCATAACCTGAAACTTCTTGCCAAAGTCATTTTTTGTAAGAGAGATTTATTGATAATCTGTTTTCTTTGTCAGCAAAGAGATATCTCAAGATCCATGATAGGCATGTATTGTCTACTTTTCCACAATCCCTACTCATTCACATTTTGTATTTATGTCACCTGCTTTGCTCCTACAGCACTGGACTGTGTGACTTCTGCTCCTCAGTCACATTTTGTGGAAAGGGGGAAGTTTCACTTTGTATTTTAAGGCTTGTTTAAACTTGATCTTTTTTTTTTTAAGAGACCACATTAGAGGAAAAATCGTACGTTTTGCAAACTCAGATACCATACCTAAACATCTGAGCTGGAGGCCAGTAGCTCAGGACAGCAGTGGAAATACATGTGGGGAGCCACAGAAATAACTGAAATGGTCTTCTTAGAGCATTTTCTGCTTATTAAGTTCATGCCTGCCTCTCTATATTGTCAAGTGCTTCTGGAAGTTCAATGAAATCCCTTTGGAGATGAATCATTTCTCTTAGTAAAGAACAGTGTAAATCTAGTTTCAAACAATATTTGAAAAAAAGTCAAAATCCAGACTACCATTTCCTTTAACATACATATAAAGGCTATGTTTCAAGAAAATTAGAAGTTTCCAAAAACTGCTAAATTGCGTTCTTCTAAAAATAACCCTGAAATGCACATGTAAAATAGTTGTAGTTCTGTATGTAACATATGTAACTATATATAATTGTATATACTATATACCATATATATAACACGTATAACTACTATATATAGTTGTATGTATAAAACCATATGTAATATGTAACAATATACAGTAATGCTAATTTAAAATAATAAATCTAATGAGTTTTAAAATATATATGTGCCAGACTATAAATTAAAATATACAAGAGCAATTAAAGGTTTAGATCTTTAATAAAAAGTGGTATGGCTTGATTTAATCCTTCCATATTCACTATTTTTTAAACAAAATGGCAGCTTTTATCAATAAAACTGCCATGACAAAACAATATTTCCACTTATTAGTGGTATTGTACTGGTGTATTTTCAGAAAACAAAACTTTAATAGGGACGCTTCTCTTATGGAGACATTTTTTATTACAATGCTTTTATGAGTGTGTTATAGTTATACATGATAGGCAGGTTCACTTTGGCATAATCATACATGCATGGAATTTATTTGCTCCATTTCAGTCCCTAGTACCTGCTCTTTCCTACCCTTCCTCCCACCCCATTCCTCTTCATCTACTGGTCTTCCTTCTATTTATTTATCTCATATGTGGAAGTGAGAGCAAAGTAAGGGGGAAAGGTAGAGTCTGTCAGATCTCATAAGAATAGAGGGAAGTTCAGTGGTATACAAGGTGACTGAGGAGGAAAGAGGAGGAATGGGAAAGGGGAGGAAAAATAGAAATGAGTTTGACAAAATTACACCATGTATATCAAAATGAATTTCACATCTATAACCATAAAATATCAATTAAAAATGAAAATAAATAGATGGGAAATTTCCACTTTTTAACAATACTTTAGTGGCACAAGAAACTTAAGAATTTCAAACCCCTGATTTGAATTTGGACATTTATCATTTCATTCTGCATCACAAACCTTCAACAAAAAGAAAAAATATGTGCATGTATCTAAAGTGCTAAAGATTTTGTAAAAGATAAAACTCTTGACAAGAGTCTAGAGAAGGTGTGATGATGTAAGTGGGTTCTGACATGCCATGCTGAATCCCATAGGCTGATGCACAAATGCACACACTGAATTGCAGAACCAGCTACCACTGTTAACCCAAGCAGTGATTTTATGTATCATCAGCTCTTTGTTGCTGATCTCAGATTCTCATCAGCTGCTTTGCTGTGCTAACTTTTTGTATATTAAATTATATTATGTTATATCTATTATCTGTTCATCAATGAAAAATGACTGGGATTTGTGTACATTAATGCTCAATAGAAAATGCTTTTCAAAAACAAAACTGAAAGGTCAGAAGAGGGAAAATTCCTGCACTGCTATATATAGTATAGCAAGAAACAACTCAGAGAGGTCCAGTGGACACTGACATGTGTTAGAAAGCTTGGGTAGAGACTACTTTAGCAAAGCTTTCTGTTTTATGTAAGAACCAGGGCTTTATTAACCAACAAATTTTGGCAAAACATATCTTCTAGGTGAAGAAACAAACTCTAAAATAGCACTGTATAATAAACATATAACATGGATGACAAATGTGAATCACGAAGTTTTACATTTTCAATAGCTGTGTTAAAAGGGAGAAAATTAATTTTAATAATATGCTTTATCCAACCCAATATAACTAAAATATAATTTCAGCAATATTGATGACATATTTTCATTCATTTTTTTGGAACAGGTCTTTGAAATCCAGTGAATGTTCAATGCTTACAGAATATCTCTCTTTGGAGTTGCCATATTTTAAGTTCTCAACAGCCACAGGTGGTTAGGGGCTTCCACATTGGGCACTGTCAATCTAGAATAACTCTGTGACTTACTGTATTGACTTGAAGATCTTAGGAATGATAGTAATAAGAGATAAAAAGAATGGATTTCAAATTGTAACAGCTTAATAAATTTTCCAAGAAAAATTTGATAGAAATTATAGTAGTAATGCAAATCCTGACACCAACCAGTTGAGTTTTTCATTTAGCTTTTAAATAAGTCTGTTTTGTAATAGATACTTTGAAGTGTAGAATATATTACTCGAAACTGGCTCATTTGTAACTCAAATATTTTGCATAGGGAATGTTTGTAGCCATAATAGAATACCAGAATAAATCCATTAAGTTATGGTTAAACATTCCAAATAAAAAACACATTTATTTATATTATGTAAAATGGATAATAAAATATATTTTATGAAGTCTAAAGTGAATATGAAATGTCAAAAAATTAGTAGCACAATTTTATAAGAATCTTCCAATGCCATTATTAAGTCTTTGGAATGGAATTCATTTACATTAAAGATTGACATACAAGGATTTTCTCCAGGGTCAAATGAACTCATTAAAATGATCTATAGATGCATTACATCAAATAGAATGTATAGAGGTCATATTGCATTTTAATAAGCCATAAAACCTCTAGATAAAAATTAGAGCTGTGCAGAAAATGCAAAATATATACTTCTTCTGTAAGTTTTTCTATGTAAAATAAAAAATGTAAACAGGTTATGTACTCTAACATCAATAAAACATTGTAAGCATTTAGGCGACCAAATAACTGATAACTCAGTAATGCTTGTTTGGAGTGTTTCTTAGAGTAGATTTTTATTTGCACTCCAAATACAAATTACAAAATAAATAATTTGTATCAAATGTAAATGGACAAAGTCATACATCTAAAGCTGATTATAAAGTGTTGATGTGTTCACTGTAGACAAATTGGAAAAACCTGAAAGCACAAAGTAAAATAAATAAATAAAATCACTCAGAATCCCAGTACTGAAGATACTGTGGCCATTCTAGTCTACATCCTTCTAAGATAAAATTAGCATGATTACTACTGCCAGGAATTTTTGATATAATAAACTCATATGGTTCTCTTGGAGATCTAGTCTCTAATAGATCCAGTAATTCTACTTGGAACATATGTGCCCACATACTTCCCCTCTCCTACACAGGGTTGTAGAGAGTTCAAGGACACTCCAATCTGGTGCTGGTCTGTCAAGTCTTCTCTCTTGTCCTTTATCCCCTCTTACCCTATCCCCCTCAATCACACCTCCAACATCCACTCCCATATAATATCGTAAGACCTTTGTCTGCATGTGATTTCTTCCACTTAACTCAATGGTTTGTAACTCTCTCTTATTTAAGGTGGAGGCTGAGGCATGAGGATCAAAGGTTCAAAGCCAGCCTCATCACTTAGCAACTTAGTGAGACCTTGTCTCAAAATAAAAAGTAAAAAGGGCTGGGGATATGGCTCAGTGGTTAAGCACCCTGGGTTCACATCCTGGTATCAAAAAAAAAAAAAAGACATGGAACTTTCATAGAGATATCACTTACCAACTTTGCTTATTTACAACCCCAGATCAGTAGAATAATCTGAAGGCAATGTCAGCATCTATCTCTTAGTAATACCGTTGGTATTGGCTGCTAAATACACTTTTTGGTTGCATTTTACTGTACTCTAATTTGTGCCTGGAAGAACCTACTTTCTCAGAAATAGACTCAACAATGAATATTTACCAAGAGCTTAAAAAGGGCAGATACTGGGCTAGGAACTGGAGAGTGAACTGTACATGACTCAGACATGAGTCTTTAGGCCTCACAGAGGTAACAGTTTAGTAGGGAAGATAAGTTGTAATTAATTAAATAAATGAGTATAAAATTACACACTGAAAAATCATCAAAAAAACATGGCAATCCTAAATGTTTATATTGTCTAAAATTAGAGCTTCAAAATACATAAAAGCAAAAGCTAACAGAACTTCAGGGATAAATAGACACATACACACTTATTATTGGGGATTCAGTGCTATCTCAATAGTTGAATAAGTAGACAGAAAATAGTACTAATTTCAGTACTAATCAATAATAAAGAAAGGACAACTAAAAAAATGAGCCAACATTTAAAAAAATCATGAATAGATACCTCATGAATATAGAACTGACAAGTACACAGGTGAAAATATGTTCAATATCATTAGTCATTAGAAAATTTTAAAGTGAAATCAATGTAGCACCACTATGCTCTTACTAGAGTTGCTATAATTAAGAAGGTTAACTACCCTAAGTATTCATAAGGATGTGGAGGGGCTCGAACTCTTGCACCTTCTTGGTGGGAATGCAAAGGCTATAAGCCCTTTGGAAAACAGCATGGCAGCTTTTTAAAATATTACATAAATGCCCAATGTATGATCAGGCCATTTCATGACCTGGTATTTACTCAAGAGAAATGAAAGCCTATGTTCATTCTTGACAACCACGTTCAAAGCAGCTTTATTTGCAACAGCCAACATCCAGATACAACCCAAATGTCCATTAACAGGTGCATGTATAAAGAACCTGGGTATATCCAAATATAGAATATTGTGTCACAATAAAATGGAAGGAATTAGAGACATGCTATAACATATATGAAGGTCAGAATAATTATTCTGAGTGAAAGAAGCCAGACCCCCCCCCAAAAAAAAAAAGAAGAAGAAGAAGAAGAAGGGGGGAGAGAGAGAGAGAGAGAGAGAGAGAGAGAGAGAGAGAGAGAGAGAGAGAAACACATACTATATAATTTATTTATAACTGCAGGAAACACAGTCCTAACATGGTGACAGAAATAGGATCAGTGGTTGTGTAGGGACAGAGATGCAGATAGATGGTAAGAGACATGGGAGGAAAAAATTCAAAAGGTCACAAGAAAAATTTTGTGAGGGAGGGTTTTCACAGTTGTACATATATGTAATCATACATCAAATTATACACTTTAAATATGGGCTGTTATAACTTGAAAAAGCTTTTTTTAAAGAGTAAAGTTCAGTTCAGGGATTGCACTAGCTGCAGCTCAAGTACTTGATAATGACATGGGGCTAATGGCTACTATATACCATCAGGGCAAATGTGAAACATTTCCATCACTGCAGAAAGTTCTTTTGGACAGCACTGTTCTAACTCCTCTGCCATATTTAATAAGTGAGTGATAAATTTAAAATGCATACAGGGATTACTCTTCCTCTTGCAAATGCCTCAGGTACTTTATCCATTATTTGTAATCCTCTGTAATGTATGCAAAGTCTCTCAAATAGCATGCTACAGCACACTGAAAAGTTTTTTTTTTCTTTCCTACAGTCAAATCACTACAAGTCCTTTCTTTTCTTAAAAAAAAAAATCACAGTTTATGACTACTTTTTAAGAGCTCATTGACTTCTCCCCTTGGTTAGAGCAATTTAAAGACTAAATATTCCAGGTTTATGAAATCATCTCCATATTTGATCTCTTCTGTGATAAAAAGATAAAAGGAAACTTGGTGCTTCATGCTTGCAAAATACATTACTAAGCTGCAACATCATATTAGAACTTCTGATATCATCCTTTGTATTTTATGTTAGTTGGGTTTTAAATTGCCAAAAACTCTAAGTAAATTATATTATCTGCCCAAGAGGAAGTGTTGTTTTTTTTTTAACTCATCCCACATGTTCTTTTGATTTTTAAAGCAGTCCTGGCCAAGAACTAAATGATATCAGTCTCTAACATGAACCTGTACCTCTTCCTCTACTCCAACTTAATTATAAGGGGTCTTATTAATGATATTTCTGATTGAGAGACTGAATAATCAATCTTTTATGAATAATCAAGAATCTTTCAAGCATAATCTGAGAGAACCTGACAAGTTTCCCTTTTATCTTTTTATCACAGGAGAGATTAAATGTAGAGATAACTTTACAAAACTGGAATATTTAGTCTTATATGGTTCTAGACAAGGAGAAGCATCAATGACTACTTGGAAAATTATTTTAAATTGTGATTTTTTTTTAAGGAAAGAAAATAAAAGACTTGAAGTGATTTTACTGCAGAATGGGATGGACTGACAGAAGGTAAGGAGTTTTTGTTCATAGAAGCATCTTAATATTATAAGAAAATGAACAAGATAGAAGCATACCTTATCGCCATGACTCAATCTGGAATCAGTGAAGACAGAAATGAGGGTCAAAAGGCCGCGCTGACCTTGGATAGCTACCATGAAGACACAGGGCCAAGCCAACTGAAGTATGGGCAGCTTTTGCTTTTGTCTACCTTTTGCTCACTTCAGTATCTCATGCCAACCAGAAGCTCAATTTGGCAGTTGTCCACATTTTTATTTGTAAAGAGAAAATAATTATTAAGAACCCTGGTACAAAACAATTTCCAAACATGGGGTCTATAGGGAAAAGAAATTAAAAGTGTACTTTGGTGGTAAAAATGTTGGAGCCACCACTGGACTTTATCAGCAAACACCTCAATTAAGCACTAATACCTTGGCAGGGATTAGGTGACTGTTGGTGGAGAACAAGGCCTCAGCACAACTGAAGGATTAGAAGAGGGCTGGCAGCAACCTGGGGGCTCTAAATACCAAGGGATTACTTGTGGAGGAGGTGGGGCAGGGCACATGGAAGACAAATTGAGATTCTTTTAAAAAATGACATGAAAGGCTTTTATTTCAGGAGTAGGAAAAGAGGCCTAGCTCTATCCTTTTTTATTTCAAACCTGCTAGGTAACTCTGATAGATTTAGAAATACCTCTATCATTCACCTCTCCCAAAACCATGTGACTTTGGAGTCATTCCTCCAAAGATGAAGTACATTCCCCCACCACCGCCCTTCCGTGACTTGCTTTGTCCTACGGACTGGATAATATCCTTCTACTCTAAGGCTATATCTTAAAAGACCTTTTGTGTTTCTTCTTGTACCTTTGCTCTACTGCTCTCATAGGAGAACATGATGACCTGGCTACCTGCTGTAGGATGAGAGAGAAATGTTGCAGATTAGAATTATCCCAGTCTTCCCAGTTGGGACTATTCTAGATCTGCCAATAGTCCAAAGTACAGATAGATGAGTGAACCCAGATAAGCCATGATCATAGGAGTTAATAATCAAGATCCACAGCTTTATGACACCAAGGTTTTGTGATTGTTATGGAGCATTGTTGTGGAAGTAGATAACTGATAACATTACTCACACTCTGAAATGCTCAAAAAATAAAAGGGTTTAGATAGATGAGCTCTCAGCCTCAGCCTTCTGCAAAAGCCTTTCAAAAATTGCAAAGTCTTGGGATGATCAATCAAAATCTTTTCCCTGCCACTTTGGATATATCTCTCACAGTCTACTACCCAACCCTACTCACCAATTGACCTCTAGTTACCCTCATTTATGCAAGATCCTTTGATGGACAATCATCGTCTACAAATTTTGTGTAATTTATCTTTCAAATTTTCTGCAAAGTTGAAAGATGGGAATGATAAACTTAGGGCTCCATAATATCCAATAAGATGGCAAACTTGTTTTTATAGAGAAAAGAGGAAGAAAGGAAACAAGGAAAGAAAGAAGAGACTGTGTTATGGTTTGGATCTTAAAAAGTTCCCCAAAGGCCCATATGCTGAAGTCTTCGTTGTGATCCTGGGGTGTTACTGGGAAGTGGTGAAACTTATAGGCATGAAGCCTAGTGGTAGGAAGTTAGGTTATTATGGGTGTACCTTTAAGGGGATATTAGGGCCCAGGGCCCTCCCTCTCTTTGCTTCCTAGCTGCCATGAACTAGACTGCTTTAATCTACCATGCACTTTGCACCACGATATTTTGCCTCACTACAAGCACACAGCAACAGGGTCAACCAACCATGGACTAAAACCTCCAAAACTGTGAACCAAAATAAGTCTTTGCTCTTTTTAAGTTGCTTAACTCAGGTATTTTGTCACAATGATTGAAAGTTGACTAACACAGAATAGCAATACAATACCTTAAGCAACTCTACACACTCCTTTAGGTCATCTTTCAGCCTAACACTTTTTCTTACCTCAACCAACCTCATTCAACCTCATCCACACAATCCCTGAAGGAATTTGAATATGTCTGTCATCATTAGACATAAAACTTTCCGATTAAGCTCCTTGGAGGAATGGGCTCTAGCCTACATATATTCTGTTGATTAAGAATGATGTGACTTTGGGCAAGTCGCTTGACCTCTCAGCCTCAATTTTCTCAACTATACATTGAAGATTAATACCTGCATAGACTGCTTCAGAGAGATATTCCGAGGAGAAAAGTGAGAGTATCTATAAATTGCTTTACATTCCCTAAGGTGCTTTAAAAATTGTTAGATGTTCTCATGAGGACAGTTGCTGAGGGCAAAGGCTTTTGTTATAGGAGTGATACGGCAACTGGTTAAGACTTGGGGGTCTCTTGAGACCTTGTGTGGAGTCTTTGATATACCCACTTCTATAAGCAACACTAAGTAGGTTCCCAATGTCCAGCAGGGAAGAAAATCCTCCTTCTTGCTTTCCTAAAAAAATGACTTTGAAAAAATATCAGATTGATGTTGGAAGTAGTTACTCTGGGCTTCTGCCCTTTTGAGATCACTTTAAATCCTACCATGGAAAGATATAAAGGGAGGTTGGAAAGCAGCGGTGGTCCCACCACCAGCATATCTTCTTAAGGGACAGGGCATGGAAAACCGAGAACCGCGCAATGCATTCTCCAACCCTCACCACCCGAGGGCTTTCAGATGCCACACAGAGTTGACCTTCTTAGAAAAGAGTCTAATAAGGATTTCCCCCCAACCACCCACATGTTACTGTGAATCTGTTCACAGCAAGGAAACTAATAGACAGATGGCATTGTAAATACCAGGTGCCAAGTGTACCCTGTTTCTTTCATGCAAAAGCCAAACAAAAAGGTGAAAGAGAATCACCTGACTTTTATTATTGTCTCCATAACAAACTAAAGCAGTTTGGACCACAAATAAAAACATGAGTCTCATTATCCTACCCAAGTCACTCTCTTTCTCATTCATCAGATGGAAATGGGTTTTAATTATTTTAATCTTGTGCACTAAATGCATCTAAATATCCTATAAATAAATTACACACACTGGTGATCATTTTCTTAGCCAAAGTCCCTAAGGCATCTTCAGAATTAGCAAATATACCAAGTTTTATTCAAACAGCAGACATTCCCAAAATGCTTGCTGTTATACTAGTCTCCTTTTATTTCTGCTATTTGCCTCAGACTTCTTTTGTAGAAAACACACACACACACACACACACACACACACACACACACACACACTCGTCTCAGAATGGACCTACCAACTAATGTGGTTTTCAAGATATATTTGCATATCTGGTTTCCAAAGGGCAAGGCTTCAAAAGTTCCACCCATATCTGGGCAGAGTCACAAATGAATATTCTCCATATCGGTCTAAAACATAATTCATGTGTGGGGAGAAAAAAGGAATTAACAGTGGGTCTGGAACTTGGAATATCCCCAAAGAAGTGATGTTCACCTTGACAAGAACAAACCTCTTGGTAAACTATGCTGGGATTTATTAGAAGGAAGATGGCCTAGAAACTTCTAAGGTTTTAAGCAGGTATTCCTGGCCTGCCTCCACTGCTTCATGCAATTAACCTGGAGTTTATGGATTTATCTGATACAACCTGCCAGTAAATAAACTTTACACAGGGCTCTCTGCCTGTGTGATTAAGAAAATATAAAAACTGAGAAGCTCTAAATCTGAATTGCTTTATCTGAACTAACTTGTATCACACTGGTAGGTAATGCTCATCAGTTACCCTAAACCAAGAAACACCCAGAGCAGAGAAACGGAGTTTTATGAAGCTGCATAAGAGTTTCAAGGACCATCCAAAGGCACATTTTGTGATGCCAAGATTGGGCTTATAGTTTGCACATATTCTTTGTTACTTAGTGGTTACTCCTGATATTGTATAAGGTGGAACTAAGATGTGTTGGACATAATACCAATTTCTCAAGATTAAGTAAAATTTTAAAGGGAAATGCTATAATTCCTTGAAGTCTGTGGCAGGCTGAAAAATGGCCCCTCAAACGATTTCTATGTCCTAATTCCAGGACTCTTTGAATGCTACCTTATATGACAAATACTCTGCAAGTGTGAATAAGTTAGGGATCTTGAGATGGATTGATGAGACCCTAAATGTCACATGTATCCTAAAGATAGACAGATAGAGAATGTCTGTGCTAGATGGGGTGAGAGAATGACACAGCAGAGAAGACATGAAGAGAGATGTTTGAAGATGCTGTTCTTGAAGACTTAATGATGTGGCCATGAGCCAAGGAATACTGACAGTCACCAGAAGCTGGAACAGAGCTCCTAAAATCTCCTGAAGCCTCTCCTATTGCCCTTGCTGACACCTTAATTTCAGCCCACTGATAACAGTTGCAGACTTCCAGCTTCCAAACTGTGACAACAGACTTGTGCTGCTCAAAGTCACCAAGTTTGTGGTAATTGGTTGCAGTAGTCATAGTAAATTAATCCAAGGCCTAAAGATGCTCTGAAACATTAGTTCATTAAATGGAAATAAAAACCCAAGAAAGCAATATGACTTTTTCTGGAAAAAAAATAATTTATATCTAAAAGTTCCCTACACTGGCTCCTGATAGAAGAGCTAGTTCCTTTAAGCTTGTTAAAAGTAAAAACTTTTTGCATTACACTGGTACCCCCAGTATACAGTTCTTCATTGACATCTCAAATGTGTAATGAGTAGGTAAATAACTAAAATATTAATAAGTGAACAGTATGGAAAAGAACACGTCAGCACTGGGTTACCTAGTGGATAGACAGGTGGATTACAGATTGAATAGAATATTGGCAGAACATTATGACTACTCTCTGATGAAAGGCTACATCACATTGAAACGTTACACTTGCATGTGCAGTGGGACTACCATCTTGAAAGACGGGCCACACTGGCTCAAGGTCATCCACACTGCAACTTCAGCCTGCCTCATTTTGCCTTTGGTATACTGGTTGGCACACCCACAGTGCTTAGATTTGGCTCTTATTTGGTTTCCACTTCACTCTCAATTTCAAGCGGAGCTTTCCATACTACTGGGATTTGGTTCCTGTTCTGAGCAAATTCAGCTCATTTTGCTATGCTGAGAGGTCTCTTGGGGAATGAGCTATTATGGTATGAGCTGATGAAAAAGTTTTACTAGTAGGTGAACAGGAGGGTAGAAAAAAGGACAGTAGACAAGCACCTTGCCCTTTCCAAGTCTAATTTTCAGAGTATGTTCTACACGTGATTTGAAATGAAGTCATCACCAGTCAAAAGTAATGAGCACATACATTACAAAGCCAACCATAAGTAATACTAATTATCTGACATTTGGGCTTACTCATTCTTTTTCTTCTTTCAATTTCAGCAATTAATTGAAAGCTGTCAGTCCTAAGTTATGTCTTATTAAATTGCCATCATTTAGTCAAAGGCTTAAAATGGTGCATTTATCTTTTTGTACATCATTTTTCACTCTGAGTGACAATACATCAAAAAGCAATTTTCACTTTTAATGTGTAAAGTGCACTTGACATATCACATTGTTAGAAGATGGACTGCAACATGGGTGACTCAGTTTCTTTGTGAGATGAGGAATCCCACAGGAAGGAAACAATTCTCTACAAGGTGTTCAATTGAGCAAACAACAGATGGTCAATTTATGTCTATAATTCATTTTGGATAATGGCTTACAAAGTGATCCAATAATTTATTGGTGAAGTCATACAACATTCCAGGTATACTACTTTCTTTTTCCTTTTTATTCATTGATTTTAGACTTCTGCCCTAATGCCTCTTTAATGGTAATGTGTCCATATGGATCTCTTGTTGAAATGTGGGTTCTGGCTGGAAGCCCTGGGGTCTGCATTTTAACAAGTTTGTGAAAATAACATTACTAGTATTTCATGGACTACTTTATAAATCATAAGACCTAAATTAATGAAGAACAGAAAAAATGAGTCACTTTTGCTAAAATCCTCAAAATAAGGAAAGAAAATTAAGAGGGAAAAAGGACAAGGAGAAGGAACATGAGGAAATATCAACGAAGAACAAAAAGAAGAGAGGAATTGTGAGTCTAGGTTAATTGAATATGCCATTTTCTCACTAGTTGCTTTCCCAGATTTTCCTGGTGGCCATGCAATCAGTGATAAAGAAAGGGTCTGCGTTGAACAGAAGCAAGTTTTTCAAATAGCTCAGGACAAGCCCAACATTAATACAGGTTGAATATCCTTTTTCAAAAATGCTGAGGCCAGAAGTATTTCAGATTTTAGAGTTTTTTGGATTTGTAACATTTGCATAAACTTTACCAGTTGAGTATCCTTAATACAAAAATCTGCACTGTGAAATGCTCTAAACTTTGGGCATCATGTTGGCACTCTTAAATGTGACTATTGTGACCGAGGAACTTATTTTTAACTTTTACTAATTTAAATAATCACAGTGGTCTGGGGTTGCTATGTTGGACAGCATAGGCCCAGAACATTTCCAGCATCTCAAGGTTTCTCTCTTGCCCTCTCCCTGCCAGTATTCTCCAAAAATTACTCTTCTTCTAGCCTCTATCACCACAGGTTAGTTCTGTCTCTAATTTTTTTTTATTCTGATACTAGAGATTGAACCTAGGGGCACTTAATCACTGAGCCACATCCCCAGTCCTTTTTATTTTTTGAGACGGGGGTCTCCTTATGTTGCTTAGGGTCTTGCTAAGTTGCTAAGGCTGGCTTTGAACCATGATCCTCCTGCCTCAGTCTCTCGAGCTGCTTGGATTACAGGCGTGTACCACTGGGCCCAGCTCCAAATTCATTTTGATCAAAACATAAGAATGTTTTACCTTTTTGCACTGGTAATTTATTTGAATGAACAATGAGAGAACAATTAGGAAACAACCCCATACGTATGCACGTGAAATTCAATGTCTTCTTTTAGTGTTATTATTGGTTATCATTATCATCATTACTTTTGTCTATAAATTTCTAAATTCTCCCTTAGAGAGGGGTAAATAATATTATAAAAATCCATTGGAGCCACCACCTCATACATATATAAAAACTTGAGTTAAAATACAATTTTCAACTTATCCAGTATTCATTTAAAATATTGGGTCGACAGAGCTTTCTAATAGACTATAATTCTTAATTCAAACACCATGTCTGATATTTGAATACACACACTTGCTTTAGTCTTTTCCCTTTTATGAGGCTGAAAATCTTGAAGACTTGGATTATCTTATGCATATTTGTAAATCTGACACAGTCCAAAAAAAAAAAAAAGTGTATAGTATACAGCACACCCGTCCAAGGTTAATTTATAGGAAGAAGAGTGTTAGACAGGAAGTAGTAATGAGCAGTGAAATGTGAACCAATAACATAGCAGGCTCACAGGGTTCCTTCAAATTGCCTTTAATGAACAATTGAGTAACTTGTAGAACAACAGTTAGACTAATCCTGAGAATAGACAGGTGGAAACAAATGGAGCTAATTAAGAAATGCATCACGAAAGAAAGATCAATGGAGCTAATACTTGACAGAGTCTACTGAGGTCATTGTAAAGTCAGGATTTATGGCCATAGGTTTCTCAATGTATTTCAGAAGGGAAATTTCATTAATTGAGCAGGCACACTAAAGTTTGTCAAGTCATTGACCCTAGCATCCACATTAACATAGAATTGACTTGTAGATGAAGCACCTAGGAGTAGGATGGTCACCAGGACAGTTGGTCCTTTCCATGGACCAACTAGGGTCAAAAACTCCCTATCCAAGATGAAGTGATGAGGGCCATAGACAAGTCAAGATGGCGCCTGGCACTTTGCCAAGAGGAGTGGTTTGAGAAGTAAAGCCATTGAGCCATGAAGATGATGGAGATTCCTTAATGACTGACTGCTGTGTCTAGATTATGTCAATTAAGTTAAGCTGTGTATAATTAAGATGATGAGGATTCCTTAATGACTGACTGCTGTATCTAGTTTATGTTAATTAAGTTAAGCTGTGTGTAATTAGTTAAGTATATATACCTCTGCTGTCCTGCAATAAAGCGGCTCCAGCTGTATCAACCTTCACAAGTTGCTTGTCACCCCCCACCCCTGCCCCATTACTTTGCCCAGCCAGACTGCGGCAATGAAGGAGGAGTTGAACATCTGGTTGGTAAAGAGTGCAGAATGTGGAATCCCATTCTCCTGCTAAGTATCAAATAGTAATAAACTTCCTTTCTCATTCTCTGCTCAGAGACAACCCACTCTCTCGTGACTGCTCTCTGCTTGAGTCTTATTACTCTTTTATTTTCGCTCATAATAACATTCTCTTCTCTGCCTTCTTCCTCTTCTTTCTCTCCTCTCTCTGCTCTCTTCCTCACTGCCCTCCTCCTCTCCTCTCTCTGCTCTCTGCCTCTCCTTTTCTTCCCCTTTGGGCAGCCCCCAGAATAAAATCTCTTGGTTGAAAAAAAAATAACATTCTCTTGCTTGACTTGTTGTGTCTGATTTTAAATTTTCCTTCATAAGGAAATGAGGCTTTCGATCTGGAGCTTCAGCTCCCCACTCTCCTGTGACAGGAGAGCAATAAATGAGGGTCTTAAAATATGTACTCATTTAAATGTTTGTTTTGAAATGAATGTGAGGTCATATTTTGGATGAAATCAAATTTTCTGATTTTTAAGGTATTCATTATCCACATCTACTTTGAGTATTCACTGCTCAGACTAATACACAAACATTTTTATGATAAGTGACAATTTCCTTCACCGAGAAAGTCTTATGAAAGAGAAACCATGAGGTGGACAAAGCAGTGTGCTGAATGATTTATATGCTGGCACAAGGCTCATATCTCCTTGCTGACCATCTTTGTGTTTCCGTGAAAAAAAAAATCCTGACAAGAGCAACTTAGAAAAGTTTATTTGGGGCTCATGATTGTAGAGTTGTCAGTTAGTGGGCCGCCATCTCCACTGCTCTGGACCCAAGGTGAGGCAGCCCATCCTGGGGAGAAAGGCCCAGAGGAAACTGCTCAGCTCATGGTGGGGTCAGAAGGAAAATAGTGGGGAGGGGCCACAGGAAAGATACCGCCTTCCAGGACATGCCCCTAGTGACCCACCTCCTCCAACTACACCCCAACTGTCTACAGTTACCACCCAGTTAACCCATTCAAACTATGATGAACTGATTAGGTTACAGCTCTCACAATCCAATCATTTTACCTGTGAATCTTCCTGCATCAATAGGAGCTTTTGGGGAACACCTTATATTCAAACCATAACATGATTAATATCAATTTACAGGTGCACAATACTGTGGGCCATATTCTGAGTAACCCTGCTTTGACTATAAACTCTTCAGAGTTCTATTTCACACAAAGAAATTATATAATGTGATTCATTCCAACTCCCTAGTTTTTATACACAGAGAAGCATGATATGAACTAAAGAGGTTCTAATTTTTAAATCATGTTTTTTTTAATATTAAAACAGGACTTAGGAAATTAATGTAACAGAACTTTCAACTCTTTCTAAATAAACTGCTCAATATTTGGGTGGTACTGGGCAACAATTATCTAAGGCACTATATATATATTGTATGAAACAAAACTCACTCTTTGTATGGTACTCATAAAATAAGTGGCTTTCTTTTTGGAGTTAATCATAGTCCTTATGTGTAAGCAAAAAATAAAGTGACCTTGCTTTTTTGAAGATTAAAAGAATTTACTGAAAGGATAATAGGCAGCTCACGGTGTTGTTAGGAAGCCTGAAGAACCAGGGAGAATTAAAGGAGGGAAAATAGCAGATGGATGATGTCTAGAAACTCACCCCAACCTGCCCAGAAGGACACAGGCATGCTGTCATAGACAATCACAGTCTGGACAGCCATCACCATCAGCACTGGTCACAATTCCTACCGGCCCCATGGCCCCAGCTGCCACCACTACTATCAGTTAAACAGATTCTCTCCTGCTCCACTTCTCTTCATCATAAGGTTTATCTGATTTCCTCAGCTCAGGCCATGTGCATGTTCCCTAGCTGCAAAGGCGACTGGGAAACTTGAGTATGTGGCTTTTTTGGCTCCTATAAGCTTCAAAAGCCAGGAGTTCTGCCAGCTCTAAAAGGGAATTCAGATATTTGGCAGCTCCCCAAAATTACAAATGTGCAATGTAATGTGTTTGCAAACTATTCATGCTATGAGATGCTATAAATAATTTCTGACATATAGATACAAACCATTACTGATGTATAGAGGACCTGTAAGTTAAAAGGTCCTCTAGCATCTTCAAAATGCCAATTTCTCTTGTTCAAAACGTAGTTCTAACGACTCAAAGCATTTCAGCAGAAACACATTTAGCTGTTATCCATCTAGGGAGAAGCTTTGCAATATTCGTCTTCCTCTTCCATTTCTCCCTTTCGCAATGAAAGTCCCAAGGCCATCACCTAATTAACAATCACAGAGCTTCCTCCAATACAACTGCCTTCACAACAGCAGGTTTCTTCATTAGCTTGCTCCGCTCTCCTCATCTCTTCCGATTAACAGCTGATAAAAGGAAATCAAAACCACCTGATACCCATTTTTCATTACAGAGAGATTTCATTTCTCTTCAAAACATGAATAAAATTCAGTTTTAGTGAGCTCTCTTTGTCATTTGTAAAATAAAGCTCTGAACAGTGAGGGACTTATCAGGTGAAGACCCCCTTCTGAAAACATTTACTTACATTGCATCAATTTAGCAAAGTACTACTACATTTCTTGTAATAGTCACCACTATACATACAACATCGCATGGACACTTTTAATTCCTTGGACCATTCCAACTTACTTTCCACAACAAACAATCATTTGTCATGATCAAGACTTTTGGTGTGTATCTGTGTATATTACCAAGAAAACATGGAAATTTAAAAAAAAAAACACCCTTTAAGCAGAAAGTTTACAAAGTTTCCTCTATTTTGTTCTTAGTCCAAGATTCACTAGGGAATCTACCCTGGAAGACATGAGCAAACATTTATTAAGTTACTACTATGTGCAATGATGCACACAGATACTGTCTGACTTTATGAGGTTTACATCTGGTGGAAGAGATAGACAATAAACATGTAAATTAACAAACTGATTGGGAATTTGAGGATGGTACACAAAGTATATGACGTAAAGTAATTGGCTAAGGAAGGATCTTCCAGGACATCTGGTTGTATGAGAAAAAAGGGAAAGAGAGGGAGAGGGTTCAGAAATGTACAATTCCCTAGAACACCACAGATTGGATATGTTCCAGAACTTCAAAGGATGCTGGTAAGGTAGGGGCTGTGCAAGAGTCAAATCACTGTGGGACAAAAGGAGTACAGATTTATTCTGAAAGCAAGAGGCAGGAATTCATTTACAGTTTTTTTAAAGATTACTGTTATGGTTTAGATATGAGACGCCCTCAAAAAAACTCATGTGTGAGACAATGCAAGAAGGTTTGGAGGTAAAATGATTGGGTTATGAGAAGCTTAACCCAATCAGTGAACTAGTCCACTGATGGGGATTAACTGGATGGTAACTGGAAGCAGATAGGGTGTGGCTGGAGGAAGCCTGTTATTGAGGGCGAGACTGTTAGAGTATACATTTTGTCCTTACAGAGCATAGCTCAAGCTTGCCCTCTGCTGCCCTGTGCCCTGTGATTTCTTGAGCCATTTCTCTTGACCACACCACCACACTCTTCTGCCATGATGTTCTGTCTCACCTGGAGCCTGAAGGAAAGAAGGCAGCAATCTGTGGACTAAGAACTCTGAAGCCAAATAAACTTTCCCTCCTCTAATTTTTCTTGTCAGGTCCTTTGGTCACAGCAGTGAAAAAGCTGACTAAAACAATCAGCATGCCTGCTACATGAAGAGTGGATTAGGGAAGGCCAAGAGTGGAAGTCACATGAAAATGGCAGTTTGGATTAGTAGTGATGAGAGGAAATGAATCTTTAAAAATTTTAATGGTAGAATAGGGAAGAATTACTGAATGATTCAGTACGAGGACTAAGCATGTGAAAGATAGTAAAAATGACCACAATTTCTATTCCTCCCTGTATTAAAGTCCTCTAGAATGTGACCTTGGAACTTCTCCCATCAAGGGTTGGAGTCCTTCTCACCTCTAGAATCTGGGCTTGGATACTGACTTGCTTTGGTCAACTGAATAAGGCTGAAACCACCAGTTCTGAAGCTGTATTAAGGGAGACCCTGAAGTTTTGGTGTGTATCTGTGTATATTACCAAGAAAACATGGAAATTTTTCAGGAAGACCCTGAAGTTTAGATTCTCACTTTGAACCCTGACTCCATGTGAGAACAAGCTCAGACTAGCCTTCTGAACTTGAGACTGTGGGAAAAGAGCGTCCGATCATCCCAGCCATCCCAGCAGAGAACATCCTGGACCAGACAACCATAAACCCCTCTGACCATACCCATCGGGAGTCAACCAGAACAGAGCAAACCAACAAGGAAGATCAGTCTCCATCCATACAACTGCCCAACCAACCTGTAGATCAGTGAGTTAAATAAATGCTTGTGGTTTTAAATTGCTAAATATTGAGGTGGTATGTTACACAGCAACGACCTATACATGGGAAAGAAAAGAATGAAGTATGTTTGCATTATTTAATTTATAAAAAATGCAATATCTTGCATGGAGTTTGCATTTTTAAAATTCTATGGACAGCCCTAGGGAAAATAATATTTATTATAACCAGAGAAAGGGCATATTACTTGAATATATATGGAAATGTATCATTTGAAGGTGGGTCTACATTAAAATCTATGACATGCCATTAACTATATGATAAATTTCCATTCTTTAAGTTTCACATTCACTAATAATCTCAAGTAAGAATTCTATAGTTCACATACTATTGAATTTTCACAAAGGAGGGTTTTTTCCTTTTTTCTTTTTTTAATTTTAGGGGTCAAATAACATGTAATTATCCACTTCTTATTTTTCCAAGGATATTTTAAACACACACACACACACACACACACACACACACACACATACTCTCTCTCATATTTACCTGTCTCTCCTAATTCTATCATTTCTTGCAAGGTTGTACACCATAAAGAGAAATTTCAATTAAATAATAGTGGACATTTTGCTCAAGCCTTTTAAAACATAGTCTCAGATAGTGTAGAAGAAAGAACACTGGAGAAAGACTAAGAGAGAAGCACTTGGGCTATCATGTGCCCTTCACCAGGTCACTGTATTCTGATGAGTTTACTCATCTACAAAAAGAATCAAGGTGTCAGGGCACATGGTAACCCTTGACACAGCAGCATACTCTATAAGGGAAGAACCCTATGTTTTTTAGGCTCTCTCCACAATGCTTATGTTCTTGGCACTATGCTGGGCACCTTGCACAGAGACAAGAAAATAGATATGTTCACGGTCTTTTACCTTTTCCATGTATCAATAATTTCTATGGGTGACAACATGAATCCACAAAGGTAAATTCCAAAGTTGATTTAATTTAATCTGAGTCTCAGTCTTAGTTTAAGTCCGCCATAGATTCAAGTAAATGGATAAAAAGAGATGTAGAAAAAGTTTAGATTTTTACCAATTTTCCCAGCTGGTGGGGGAGTGGGCATCTAGAAGTCACATCCTCTCTGGGTATCTTCTTTGTAAGCCTCAAGCTCTAGCCAGACATGTTTGAGTCACATGCTCAACAATGCTTTCTTTAATGTCTTTGCATTTTCATGCAAACAACTGTCACATCACTGATTTTGGACTAAAGCCTTTTTTATTTTAATACCTCATTTGGGTATGTGTTCAGAGGATAAAAAGGGAATAAGTGCTATCTTGTTACCTAAGTGATCTGGACTACCATAAAAAATAAAATTTTAAATCTGCAGTGGACATAACCAACAGCAAAAATCAAAGAGGAGGAAGCAGGGATTACAGAATCAGTGTTGAGGCTCAAGAGAACTTCAGGTCACCGACATCAGAGAAGAATTTGCCATTTGAGAGCACTGAGTTTTCTATTAAAATGGGAGTTTTTCCAGCAAGTAGCAGTACTTCCTCATTTTAATTATTTATTTATGAATTCTAGGGAGTATTGGGTAAGAAAGCCCCTCCCATGGTGGAAGCCAGAACTCTCCCCTGTCACTCACCCTTTCTCCATCCTGGGTTCCAATCAATCTGAGCCTGACTTGGAAGTAGCTGCTATATTCCTGTTTAGAGCTCTTCTAATGGAATTTGATATTCATTCTCAGAGATGGTTTTCTTGCTAAAGGGATATGTGCTCTTCACCTTCAACCTGATAGTTCTGAGACTGATTTCTGGGTGCCTCAGTTTTCTTTGTAGTAGTGAATGGGGATGTCTATGTGGACAGAGCAGGGAAAGACCTGACCCATGAGTGTATCTTAGAAACAATAGCAAATAGAATGTGAAGTGTTAACAATATTTAAGAAAGTAGTCCGATAAAGATCGTGGAGCCAGACTGAAAAATATCTGAATATTTGTCATATCCCAGTCAAGTTACTTAATGATTTTGCCTCAATTTCCCTATATGTGATATGAAAATGAAAATATATCTCTTACCGGATATGTAAATAGGGAAAAGTAAATGACATAAAATAAATATATCAAATAACCAAATCCCCACAAATAAAGGTAAACAGTAGGAGTGTGTGAAGGTCTCATGTAACAACAACACACACACACACACAAATATGTGAGTTCAGGATTAATTAATTTAACAGTAAGGGTTACAAGTCAGCTTTTCTGAGATTTCTTTGGCTTTCTCCCTATTATCACAAAACTGTTGCCATAGCTTTAACATCATGTGCAGACATGACATCATTTAAAGCAGGAAGGAAAGATGTAGCAGTTTCCCTTTATCCATGTCTGTCTTTTTTTAAATAAGGGAGGCAAGTATTTCCCAGAATATTCACTTCCTGGAAGACTTCTTCTTGGACCCAAGATCAGAATTGGGGCATGTGCCTATCTACTATGTGCAAAGGGTGCTGGAAAAGCCAATATCTGGCATTTTTAGCTTCTCTAATATTAGCAGGATTCTGCTATCAAAGAGGAAGTTTGGGAGAAAGGCCGATGGGGAAGCAACCAACAATTTCTGCTATAATATATGGTGTAGCTAAAATAATTTCTGGAAAATACTGACATTTAAGAAAAATTCACTAAATGTGAATTCCCTCTGTTATAATTTTGTCAGACTCTAATCCATATGCATTAAGTATGTGCCATTGATACTTGGTAGTCTCCAATTCTCATCAGTAAGAGTTCCCAGTCTCCCATTTGAAAATCACCAATCTCCTCAGTTTGGTGGTGGTGGGGGGTGGTAGGAGAGGGTACTTGCCTTCTACTATTGTAGCACAATGAGCCTAATCTGTCCTCAAACTTTTCTGCTACAACCAGAGGTGTGCATGTGCCTTCAGCAGGATATAGTATTACTTTATTTTGGACTCAGAATTTTGAGTGAATGATGCAATGTAGTAGATAAGCAAAAAGGAGGCAGCAACAGGGGACACCTGGCTGCTGATTTCCCCATTTCTGCTATGTAACAGTTGGCCTGGCCCTTGATGTCATGCCAGCCTCTCTTAAATGTTTCTTAGATTGTCTTTATCAGGGCAATGCATCTACTGGTGCATCAGCTGGTGCAAGTATTGGCTGCTAACACCTTATAGCTACCCTTCTCACCAAAGAACTGCCCTCATCAGATGGGAGTCCCCTTGCCAAGAAACGCATAGTGCACTGATTTGCTTGTTCCAGCTGAGACTCACTCACAAGAATTGGTTATATGCATTTCTTTCTAACTTAATATGCAGAAATTTTACAATAGCAGCTTGAAATAGACCACAATGGGAGTATTTACACCATGAAAATTGGCAGATGCTAAAAATCTGGTTCCTCCACTCTTTCCCACCCCCTCACGCTCCCTAGAGTATACCCCTTTCTGGGAGATTATGCTCCACCCAGGGACAATCCATAATCCAATGACTGACTGGTAGAGAAGCACAGGAAGGCTAGACTGTGCTTCAAGGTAGAACAATTCTCTGAGGTCATTTAAGTTCCAGAGTTCCCCCAAGGATGTAAGCTTAGGCAAGACTTTACATAAACCCTTTTTATTTTGGACTTCTCTTGCCTGTTTGGTCTCCCTCACTCCTTGAAAGCTTTCTCAGGACAGCATCCTCCCAATAAACCATTTCCACAGAAATCCCCACCTGATGCTCTAAGGTACTCCTAGAGTGCCCTTCGATACTACCTGTGTTATGGTTGAGATATTAGGTGTCCCCAAAAGCTCATGTGTGAGACAATACAAGGAGGCTTAGAAGTGAAATGATTGGGTTATGAAAGCCTTAACACAATCAGTGAATTGATCCTAATACTGATTAACAGGGTGGCAACTAAAAGCAGGTAGGGTGTGACTGGAGGAGGTTGGTCATTGGGGTATATACCTTTGGGGTATATAGTTTGTATCTGGAGAGTGGACTCTATCCCTCCCTCTCCCTGCCCACCCCCTTCTCTTCTTCCTGGTCTTCATGTCTTGAGCTGCTTCCCTCTATCACATTCTCTGCCATGATGTTCTGCCTCCGGCCCAGGAGGAATAAAGGGATGTGGCCTGAGACCTCTGAAACCATGAGCCCCCAAATAAACCTTTCCTCCCCTGATTGTTCTTGTCAGATCTTTTAGTCACAGCAGCAAAAAAGCTGACTAAAACACACCTGTTTACAAAGCATGGTATTCAAGACTCCTGTCAGTTCTTAGTCCTACGTCTCTCCAGTAAGTTTCTTTTTTCTTAAAATAGTCAGCCTCAGTTTCCATTTTGTTAGCAGCCAAAAGAAAATTAAGATGTAGAGAAGGGACCTCAGCCATCTTTTTCTATGGAGAAATGGCGTTAAAAGTCAGAAGAAGCAATATATCGCAGAGAATTAAATCTGGAAAAATAAATGATTTTAAGCATTGCATCAACTGACCCAAACTGATGTGTTCAAAAAGTGTTTAAAAAGTAAATGTAATCTTTTCAATAATAGTTACAGTAGCAGGATTCCAACAGCCAAATGAAACACCCACAGCCATTAAAACCAATTACTGAGTAATAAAAACTCCTCTGATTATATTCAGCAAGTTAAATAATTGTGGAAGAATTTTCGCAGCATAACACCTAGCTCCAAGTAATATTCTGCATATGCAATTGGCTGCAGTAACAAGTGCCATTGCTTCAAGTTAACTTTCTTTCTTTTTTTTTTTAGTGTCTCAAGCCTCAAAAGTCAATTGTGCTTTGAAAACATCAAGTGTTTAAATTATTAAATGCCTTCACATTCTGCCCAGTGAATAAAACAGCCTTAATTAATAGAGAGATCATAGCCTTTTTTCACATTAGCAACTTAAATAAATACTTCATCGGGTTCAATGGAGATATGGAAATGTGGTCTTTGGCCTGCCTGCTAGCAGCTACTTTTCAAAGGTCTATAAAGTTTACACCAGAAAGATGGCACAAACAGTGACTCAGCCATGCATCTGACAGCCTGTGGGGAGGATGTTAATACTGCCTATAAATTAAGCATCCAGGGATGCAGCACAGGCAACATAAACAACACTACTAACCAGACAATGCAACTCATTGTACAGTGTAGCTAACTAACTAAGCTCCTAAAAAAAATCCTGTGTAAATTAGTTCAAAGGAAAAAACTGAATCAATGCTCTCCCTAATTAAAGGAACTCTGAGGTGAAAAGTTCTCAAGAGTGAGAAATCCTCTTATAAAGCCAATAACCATTATCCAACTTACTTAATTTTACATATGGCATTTTATTAAAAGTAATATAAAACCTAGTAATTTTCTGCACAAACCACTTGCCAAGAACCTGTTCCTCATAGCACATACATATTTGCATGACTTTGCTGTCTATCATGTGCCTTAACCTCCAAAATTCATTGGCCTTCCCCACTGAAATTTAAGCACCATGAAGATAGGCCTGTCTCCTTACTAAGGGGCCACAGGGCCTATGACAGTGCCATAAAAATTGAGGACCTAATTTAAATTAATAAAACCCCAAACTCATTAACAGTAACAGCAGAAATGCATTTATGGTGGACTGAAAAAGTTCATATTCTACCTGTCAGTATTCAAAATTATTGTGGAAAATAAGCATCACACAGCATTTCCCATGCTTTATAGAAAATAGTTACCCCAACACAGATATATTCCCTTACAATGGTACTATCCCTTATGGTTGGCCACCAGCCCCACATCACCACTGAACACTTGAAAAGTGGATAGTTTGAATTGAGGTAGGAGATGTGCTCTAAAATAACCACCAAATTTCAAAGATTTGAGGCAAACTAGTAACATGTCTCCTTAATAATTTTCATATCATCTACAAGTTGAAATATTTCAAATGTACTAAGTTAAAAGTATATTGTTAAAATTAACTTCTTCAGTTAACCCTAACCCTAACCCTACACCTAACCCTAACCTGTTTAGAGAACCTTGATCCTAGGAACCCCAATTTTTACTTCTTAATTTGTTTTTACTTCTTAATTTGTCTCCTGGAAAATTTGAAATTACATATGTGGTTCCTGTTAATGGCTTACTTAAACTTTTTTGAACATCACTGGACTAAGAAATATTCTGTTTTTCTACATAGTGTGAAAGTTCCTTACTGAGAACATCTTATAACTTTCTCTTTGGAGGGATGTAGAAACACTTAGCCCTTGCACAGGGCAATCAATAGTATCAAACAGTTCAAGATCCTGGAAGTAGCCATTAACCAATGGCATATGGAAAACTATAAACATGACCATGTTTCTTATATTTTCTTTAGGAGGATCCAGGGCTATGTTCTACAAGGCCTCCTTGAGTTCCTCAACAGGACTGAGCAGCAAATTCCCATAAAGATAACACACTTGAAAATATACTCTTCCTTGAATTATTCTCACTTCTCCCTGAGTATTTCCAGGGATTGCTTCCCCAGGAAACTATATTTATATTAGAATCACCTCTCCAGCTCTACTTCTGGGAGGAGCCAAATCAAGACAATAGAAACAACAACAGAATAACCTACCATATATATTCACCACCTTTTAACCTAAGATTTTTTATTTCAACTCTTCATAAACCCAACAACTTTTAAAGATGAAGAGAAATGATATCTTTATGACTTTTCAGGCCTACTGTTCTATTTTATATCAGATAGGTTAAAAATAAAATACATGAATACAAAAAGAAGGCATAAAACATAAATGTCATTAAATCGAATATAGGGTTCCCCAGCTCCTAGCTCTTTTATTGGATTCCATTCAACCTGGTCTTCAACAAAGTTTTATAGCTTATTTTTGCTTTTTTGATTATTCTGACTTTTTGAAGAAACACACAAGAGATTCTGAGATTCAAGGTGGTTTTGTCACACTCCCATGTGGATTTGAAACCTCGGGCCAGGATTCATCATTTTCTCTCTCATAAAATTCCCTGAATTCAGGAATTATGTAAATTCATGAACACACTCATGAAGCAAACTTTCCACATTTGAGGTCTTCCTAAGCATTTTTATCCACAGTTTTATTGACCTCCTTCATACCAGTCTATTTTTAAACTTTTACTTGAATTCCTTTTCTCTTCTCTCCAAATATCATTGTGGTAATAATAGAATCAATTCCCGAGATAAAACTACCTACTCCTTATTATCTTGGAGTATGTAATCCATCATCACAGTGTTTTAGACTCCAAGCCTCAGGGTGATAAAAACAATCAAACGTTGATTCAGGTAGAGCTAAAGGTAAATATGGATGTTTTTGCTCTTGGTATATAAATAACAGAATCTTCACAGAAGTTTGCTTCAGAGGTTATACTGTCCCTGGAAGCTATTTCATAGCCCTTTTTTTATTGCAAGTTCCCCCCACCCCCCAGCCCATTTTTCCACAAAAGCAAATGTATCCAATAATTCTCTAAGCAATGAAGAACTGTGTGCATGCATGCCATTTGCTCTTCTGGCAGCCTTAGTTGGAAATAAGGGTGTTGCTAACTCATTGACCTAAAATTCTAAACTACAGGCATCCTTTATAGCCTTATGCATTGTGATGAACTCATCATACTATTAATAAAAAATCTAGAATACATAACTTGATAGCTCTGCAACACAAGTGGTCAGTATATCAGCCTAGAAGGACGCAGGGACAGACATGAATACCATAGATCTTTCTCCCTCCCCTCATGCCAGGTTTGTGCAAAAAAGGATTCCTCTTTCCTCTCAATGTCTACCATGGGCTAGCTCTATCCTTACCTTCTTCAATCTCAGTAGTGTGCCTGGAAGGGAGTACTTTGAGGAATGGTTTCCTGAAGGCTGATTATAAGGATATTGACAGCTAGTTGTGTGCCTCTTGACCCAGCCTCACTTATGTGACATCTCATTAGTAACTGGAGACTGACCATGGTATTTTGTTATGGTTTTGATATCAGTCATCCCTGAAAGCTCATGTGCAAGACAATGTTCAGGGGTGAAATGATTAGATTAACAGAGTTGTGACCTAATTAGTGGATTGATTCATTTAATGAGTTAATAATTTGAATGGATTTATGGGTGGTAACTGCAGACAGGGAGGACATGGCTGGAGGAAGTGGGTCACTGGGGACATGCCCTTGAGGATTATATTACCCTCAGAGTGCAAGCCTTCTCTGTTTCCTGAGTGCCACAGCAGAGCAGCTTTCCCATTGTCACACCTTTTCTGTCCTGATGTTCTGCCTTATCTTGGACCCAGAGCAATGGAGTTGGGGGACCATGGACTGAACCTCTAAAACCATGAGACAAAAGAAACATTTTCTCCTCTCAGTTGTTCTTTTTTGGTATATTGGCCATAGCAACACAAAGCTAACACATATTTATATCTTGAAAATCAGCCAATACTAAAATTGAGGGCTTCCTCTCTGCATCCCAAGAATAGATTTTTAAACATTTACCAACACAGCACTGAATGTGGGGAACTGAAATGAAAACAGCAGCTTATTGAAATAAAGTATATTCTCACCATGAAAAAGGAAAGCCCTCTCTTAATAAGGGCAAGAAATGCCTCCATGAGATCTGGAGGCTCTTTTCTCCATGAATTGTCTACTTCGTCTTTGCCTGAGGCCTGGTCTAAAGGAAGGAGAGGCTATAAAGCTTTTACCAACATAGAAACAAGTCTGGGGACTTAGGTCTCAGGGGTCACTTAGTTTTAGTTCTGCTTTTCAAATGGCAGCAAACCCAGGTGCAACACTAATGCAATCTCTGCTTAGCTGCTAAGGACTCTTAAAGAGCAAGCAAGCCAATACTCAATATGGAACCGATGTGAATCTGCAATATGTATACGGGGTAAAAATGGGAATTCATAACCTGCTTGAATCAAATGTATGAAATATGATATGTAAAGAGCTTTGCAATGTTTTGAACAACTAATAATGAAAAAAGAATAAAAAAAATAAAGGAGGAAGATTTCACTTAATGGTGTGCCATCAGATAACAAGGACAATCAGAGAGAAATAAAGACTATGGGAGTTAGGCATGATGCTGCAGAATCTAGCTCTACCTTTTTATTTTACTATCTCTTTTCACTGCTAAAGATCTGATAACAGCAGCATGTTTTAAGGAAATTACTTTGTAGCACATTTACTTCTTTTGTGAAAACCTATTTCTTATCACATCCTATAGAGAAGTGTTCTTCCATTTGCATTTGAGGAAACAACTTTTATTTGGCATATTAAACAGATGATCAAGATCCTTTGAGAATGTTCAGCTTAATTTCTGATGGTTGCTTCACATCTACCAGGAATTTAAGCTTGCTAAATTTCACTGAATTAAGGAGAGAGTGGTTAAAACTCAGACTCCTAGGCCCCACCCCCAGGAGTCTGCATCAGTAGGTGGGAACTATGCATTGGTACCTCTGCCAAGCTCTCAGGTGAAGGTGATGCTACTGGTATGTGAATGAGGGCCCTACCTGGAGTTGCCATGCTCTGTTCAATGCAACACCTTGAATAGTTACAATAGTAAATGATTCCCAAGCTACAAAATCCAGAAAGGAGGAACTCTGGTTTCATGCGTGGATCTTCTGTTAACCTACAAATAGTGCTCTTAGAATGCTTATCCAAGCACAGCTGGGAATGGCTCTCTGTGAGCAGGAAGAGAATATTGCCTGGTGACTGGCATGTTGGTCATGGGGAGAGAAATTTTTAAGACTCAACAAAACTCTTTTAAGCTCTATAGCTAAGGTGACATTCAGGATATAACATGCACCAACTTCTTCATTGTCTCTTCAACATCCAACTATGAATGAACCATTTAGTCTAACAAAACCTTTTTGGGTAAAGTACGAAGCTTCACGTTGCAATAAGCTGCTACCCTCCTGGGAGGTGTGCCCCTCCCCCATTTTTTCCAGGGTTTGTATTGAAAAGTAGTTAAATATTTATATTTAAATCAAACAGTTTAGATGTCCTTTCCAATGGGGTTTTATTGAGTATCTGTAGCAGCCAGAGTGTTAGAGCGGCATGGGACATATTTACTGCAAAGTATGTCTTTCAATAACTGAAGTGTGATGTGGGGTGGGGGAGGTGCCATGAACATGCAACACAGAGAGAAGCTTAAAAAGTTCATTCCAAACTTTTAGAGTTATGATGATATAATGAAAATATCTTAAATTTTTATCGTTCATTTCTATATGCTATTCACTACATATTCCAGCATTGAGTGTTGGATGATGTGTTTGTTCAACAATCCATTCTGGTCACCACCCAAAAACAGGGCTCCTTTTTTTCAATTCTGAGCAAAACTATCCCATACAGATCTGCTGTTCTCCGATTTAGATACAAACTAATAAAAGGTAGGCTAAGTGTCAACATTGCTCCTACAAATCCCTCAACCTTTTTCTGACAGAATGGCCAGAAAAGATTCCACAAATTCCCAACACAGAATTTCAAGTTTTGGAGGGCTTAAAGAAAATGCATATTTATCTGAATTCAGCTTCTTTTGAAGTTCATCATCTGTGTCAATTCATCTGACATTGAAACTCTTCCCACAGAATTACAGCACCTGTTCTAAAAAGACAGCTCATTCATTTTGCACTGCAGATTATGCTGAGTAGTTTTCCTTACAGCATAAGCATGTAAAGTATCACTGGTGATACTCCAAAATTAGAGAGGATTTTCTCCCCAGTGTGGGGTACTATCACAGGCTTACCTACACTGACAGATGTTATAAAGGGGGGAAATTATTTTTAACTTACCTTTTCCTTATGCCACTGTTTTCCACAGAAAAGTAAATGCCACTTCTAGGCAGGATGCCATATTAACTGATTGCCCAAAGCAAACACACCTAAGATTGCCTCTGCTTCTCGTGGGCTTTTTCTCTTATTCCAGATATCTTAGGAGTAGGCAGCGCTTGTTAAAAACTCTTTCTCTCAAAAATATCCATATATTAAAAATTATAAAACATGGATGGAATAAATCAAAGAAGGCACAGATCAATGGAAATATATTCTATATTTATGAATTAGAGGACTTAATATTATTAAAATGCCCATTCTACCCCCAAACAATCTATAGTTTCAAAACAACATAAAAATACCCAACAGGTATATGAAGAAATGCTGAGTATTGGTAATCACTAGAGAAATACAAAATTTAAAAAAAAATAATGAGAAGCCAGGCATGGTGGCCTGTGCCTAAATTTCAGCTACTTGGGAGGTAGAGGCAGGAGAATTATTTGGGACTAGAAGTTTAAGACCAATATGTACAATATAAGACCCTCAACTCAAAAAAAAAAGTTGAAAAGGTATGAGTTGAAAAGATTGTGAAGATTAAGGAACACTGTACAATGTTGGTTGAAATGTATCTTGATACAGCCATTACAAGGATGGGAGTTGCTCAAAAATTGAAAAATAAAGCTCTCATATATGATCAGAATCCCACTTCTAGGTATTTGTCAAAAGAAATTTAAACTAGGATCCAAAGATCCCATGTTCACTGCATTATGCACAATTAGCAAGACATGGAAACAAGCTAAATGCTTGTTGATGCAGGAGTGAATTAAAAAATGCAGTTTAGATAAATACAATGGAATATTATTCAGCTTGAGAGGGAATTCTGCTGTTGGCAATTACATGGAGGATATTATGGTAAGTGAAATGAGCCAGACACAAAATAATAAATACTCACTTATATTTGATCTAACTTATATTTGGAATAAAAAATCAACAATCTCATAGAAGCAAAGTTTAGAATGGTGGTTGCCAGGGTTGGGAGGAAGGGAACACAGAAGGATGATGATTAAGAGATATAAATTTCAGTTTTACAAAATAAATAGGTTTTGGAACATTATGGAACATAGCACCTATTGCCAATAATACTGAATTGTATACATAAAATTTGCTAAAAGGTTAGTTCTTAGTTAAGTGTTCCTTCTACACACACACACACACACACACACACAGACACACACACACACACACATACATGATTTATAATAAAAAGGTAGGATGTTAGGAACCTTTGAGAGGTGATACATATTATGGCCTTGATGGTGGTGGTGGTTCAGACGTATATATTTACCCTCCAAGTCATTGATTTGTGTACGTTCAATAACTAGATATTTTTACACATTAATCATGCATCAAAAAGTGGTTTAAAAAGAAAAAAATCTAGCTGGGCTAAGTGATGCGTGCCTATAAATCCCAGTGGTTCTGCAGGCTGATACAGGAAGATTGCAAGTCTGAATCCAGCCCTAGCAATGTAGCAAGATGCTGTCTCAAAATAAAAAAAGTAAAAAGAACTGGGGATATAACTAAGTGGTAAAGTACTCTGGGTTCAATCCCTAGTGCCAAAAAGAAAAACACATACACACGCATGTGCATGTGCACACACACACACACACACACACAGAAACAAAAGCAAAAACAAAACAAAAAAACTATCCTGACATAGACAATTATTAAAACTAAACCAGTAAGCTGTTAAATGGAACAGAAATTAAAAAGCCTTCCTTTTGAAACTCAATTATTATTTGATTATGAGACAAATACAGATTTATACAATAAAATGAAATCAGTTCCAAGAAGACTGCTATTTTTCTGAAATATTATAGAGTAAATCGTAAAACTGCAGAATAAATGGAACAAATATCATTTTCCATTTTTTTATTTTGAAACATTTTAAAGGTTGCAAAAGTAGAGTTCATACCTTTATAACTGTCACCTAAATTTTGCAAAGATTAACATTTTTCCATATTTGCTTTCTATTTCCCTCTCCTTGGGTGAACATGTTTACATGTATATACAATCACACAATCACTTATCCACATACACATATACATAGATGTATGTACTTATTTCCTGAATCACTTGAAATGACTTGTAGATACAATACTTCACTAATAAGTATTCAGGATATTTCTCATGAAACAAAGCCATTCTCTCACATAACCATAACACACTAATCACATTTGGGATATTAATGCTCCTACAATGTTACTGAATATGTAGTCCATAGTAAAAATCTCTGCATTGTCCCCATAACGTCCTTGGTAGTTTCATTTTCCAGCAGTTGATCTGGAATCACACACTGTAATTAGTTACCATGATTCTTGATGTCCTTTCATCTAGGTCACTATGTTGTCATGACATTGACATTTTAAGAGTGCAGTTCAATTCTGTTCAGGATGGCCCTCAATTTGCATTTGGCTGATTGTTGTCTCATGCTATGTGTTCAGAAATGGTTTTGGCAGAACTATTGCAAAGATGACATTAGATCCCTTTCTCAGCCTGCATGGTTTCAGTTTGTCCCATAATTGCCCAAACTGGCAATATTAAATTTGATCTATTGGAAAATGTCCTGCCTGCCAAATCCCTGAATTTCAATGGTGTATTTTCCCCTTTGGAAGTTAATAAATAATCTGCGTGAAACTTTTAAGACCTTGTGAATATTCTCTTGTCCAACGAGTCTTAGCCCAGTGGTTTCAGCATCCATTGATGACTCCTGCCCAAATCAATTATTACCATGGCAACTGTAAAATAAGCAGCATACCTAAGGCATTGAATATACTGGAGAAAGAGTGCAATATAAAAGTCCACTAAGTAATATATAGAAAATATTCTTGATTAGGATTGATCTTGTTGTTGATTAATAAAGAGTTTCCTCCATTTTCTGAGATACATTTCTAGTGGATAACTTTATGAGTAGAGCTGTCAGTTATTTTCTTACAGAAAAAAAGATATATGCAAGGTAGAAATATAGAGAAATGAGTTCAAATGAACCTTTAACAATAACATGGCTCTCAATGAACGGTGGCTATGGCAAAGATAATTATATTACAACAATTACACGCACGTGTTCCCCACATTTATCAGTAATCCTTGCAGTTGGGAAGTACCAGGTAACTAGTTCTAGCCAATGCTATGTGAGTGGCATTGACAAACCACTTCTGTGCCAAAGCTCTTGCATATCCACGAATGACCTTTGCCTTTCTCCTTTGCTTCTGCAGTGACCACCAAGACTGAGAATTGAAATTATAGGCTATGACATGGATGCTGCCTGGGTTGATAAAATCATTCCATCTACAAAAGCTGCACAGGAGAGTTCCTTAACCTACAGTAGACTTGATATGTGTGAAATAAACTCCTCTGTGTGAACTGCTGTAATTTGAGGTTGCTTATTACCACAGTATAACTCTAATCTGTCTTGTCCCTCAAAGCCAGTTTTCATTTTCACTAATAATCTAAATTTTATAAGAACATTCTTGGGGTTAGAGTGGTAGTTTATTAATTTTTCCATGGTTTATAACTCAATAATTCATGGAGAAATACTGATTACTGGCTAATCAATCCCCCTATCCTTCCCTAACCCCTGATTTTCTCTAACAGAGCCAAACTTCAACCATAAAAGATAAAAGTGCTATTTTCAGTGGTATGCTAAATCTGGCTTACACAAGTTCATGAGCTGTTTAAGCAAGCTGGTTGATGTGACATTGGTAGCTTAATTGGCTATGGTGGGAGCATTTACACCAATGAAACTGGCAAATGCTACAGATAATCCTCCCTCCTTCCCCAAACTTTATCCATCCCAACCCATACCCCACCTCCCACAGAGAACTGGTTGTGGAACATTTAGCAGCAGGTTCTTGGCTACCTTCTCTCCAAGGTTCTGCTGCAAACACAAGATGGACAAGTGGCCCAATACTGACCAGTAATACCTGAGAGGAAATTGGATTCAGGTCTTCAAAAGAGAGTTCTCTCCCTTAAAACTGTCAGTATACCCAGAAGAAATATTGTCACGAATAATAAGGAATATCAGAAAGCAAGACTAAATAGAACCACATTATATACAAAACTGTATATAATGTGGTTCTATTTAAAGTTGAAAACAGTTGAAAGTCATCTATGATGTTAGAAATTAAAAGTAATGTGACCAGTTACATTTGAATAAGGAAGTCATTCAAAAGGGGTATATGGGAGACTACTTGGGTACTAACTATGTTCTGCTTCTTGATCAGGATGTGTTCCGTTTATGACAATACATCAAGCTATGTATACTAAAGATGAGTGTAGCACTTTTATTCATAAATTTTCTTTTTAAAAAGAGTCTTTGAAAGAGAGATAAGAGAAGACATCCACACTGATTTTCCCTCCTACATTAAAATATAGTTGTATGGGACCCAGATGCCCACCCCACAGCCTCCTTCTACTGTGCCAATATAGACCTAAAGATATAAATCAATACCCTGAGAGTAGCAGAACTGGATCTTTGATGACCAGGTTAAACCACTGTTTTGCATCTTGGAAACTTTTCAGGGTCTTTTGCTTTAAAAATTAGTATAATTTTCATAAGGCCAAAGTTCTACAGTTATGTCACTGAAATTAATTCATTTTCATTGTGAATGGAGGCAATCTCTGCTACTATATGAAGAAATGCTTTGAAAGACAGGTTGCCAAGTAGAATGAATAACCTATTTAGGTGAATAATTTTCAATACTTCCTCAAATAATCAATAAATTTATCTTCATCATTTAATTTATTAAATCAGGTCCCCTAAGGTATACTCACTAATCTGCTCAAAATAACTTCCTCAGTGATAGAATTTCTTCACCCTAGCACACATCTCCCTCTTTGATCTTCCTCAGAACACCTAGTTCTGAAATTACATTATTTGCCTATTTTTCTTCTAGAACTTAGCCTCTGTAAGAATTGAGAGCTTTACCATCTTGTTTAATAAGGCCTCCCTGGCGTCCCAAACTGAGCCTGGTAGTATGCGATCAATAAGTGCTTTTAAAATAAGTGAATAAAATAGGAGTGCACATTGGCAGGCAATATTTATGGTCCCTCTAACTACCTGTGAGATAGTTTGTTGTCGCACTGTTGCTTTCCTCTGCTTCCTGCTGCCACACATAGGAGGATGCTCCTCAGTGGTTTGGAGATTTGTACTTTCTTATGTGTTCTTGGGATTCAAGGGGCTTTTGGTACTGCTACCTAATTGTACTGTTTTTATAAGAGGATTTTTGAATGTCCAAAAGCTATGCCTTTCTAACTGCTGAGACCTTTTTAGATCCCCTCTAACTGTATATTTAAATATTTCCAAAATAACACAATGACAACTACCCCTTTTTAAACAGTGAATGAGAAAACAGAAATATAGCTTATTAAACCTGAGCTTTGGGCTAATCAGAAGTACTGCATAACAAATCTTGTGTGATTCATATTTGTCAGCGATATGAAAAGCAGACATATGGGGCATGACTTGACCTACAGCATTAACAAATTGACATTGAAGCAGGACACGTTTCCAAGTGTGTGGAGAGGAAGCTGTCTTGTCTCCTAATCAGTACAGTGAATGCTATCTGCAAAATCTGCCAGTGGAAGAAAACATGCCATTGAAATATAAGGCAGAAATTTTAATAGTTCCTCTACATTCCTGCCAGTCTGCATAACTACACAGGTGTCCCTGTGACATGCTCTCCGCTTTAGCCATCTCTACTAAAAATACTACATTGCTAAAATTGCTACAGGGAGAAGACTCTGACTTTGACATAATTTACCAGATTTGGCTATAGCGTCTCCCTCTCTCTTTTTCACTTTCCATGATGCTCCGAACTCTTCCCCTCAAAATTGAATATGACAATTGCATACTAAAGAGATTTAAAAGAACAAATGGTCTCCAAGCTTTCCTTCAAGCCCAGTTAGACAGACTTAAAGCACCTCTAGCTCAGCTCTGGGCTAGAGAGCACATCTGAGGTGTAGAGTAAATTGAATTGCTTCAACAAAGGCGACAAAATGGAATGGCTTCACCTTTTCTCAAAATATTTGGCTGCTTTTCCTCTTCTCTTAATCTGTTTTAAACCACCAACTAGCCATTCCCTATTCGATATGACTTCTGGCATTGAAATGAAGTATTATAGAGGAAGCAGCTCTTTAAAACTGAATATGGCAAGAAGAAATCATTAGGCACTAGTGGAAGAATATAGAACTAGAAGACTGAGGGATGATGTGATCTTGCAGAACCACATGAATAATTTTTGAGGAGTATTCCTCTAAAGAGGAGTAGAAAAATGGAGTGATCATTGGAGAAGCCTACATTCAAGTGAATTATTTTTTTTAGGTGGAAAAAAGTCAGAAAATATGATGATAGAGAAAGCTAAAATTGATGATGCAGGAGAGAGGAAAGCATTGCTAGAGCCATGTCCTTGGAGACATGTGTGGAGAGGAAGCCACACATGTGGCTTGGCAGGGGGGATAGCAGCAGAGGCAGTTCACTGTGAGAGAAAGGAATGAAGGCAGAGAACACCAGATGTGAGACCAGTCATGTGACGGTGATGGCATGACAATGTCCCATTCCAATGGCTTCTGTTTTCTTTTCTATTAGTGCATTATAGTTGTACACAATAACAAGGTTCATTTTGACGTATAAATAAATGCATATAACATGATGTGATCCCAATACCTTCCTTCTTCTTTTCTTTCCCCCTTATTCTCTTTCTGTACTTTGTTGGTCTTCCTTCTATTTGTTAATTGCTTTTTTGTTTAAGCTGGAGCATTACAGTATACATATAAATGGTATTCATTGTGATATATTCATCCATGCACATAGCATAATTTGGTCAATTTTATTCTGCACCTCTTCTCCTTTCCCATCCCTCTTCCCTCTTCCTCGGTCCCCTTCCTGTACTTCACTGTTCTCCCTTCTATTTTCTTAACGGACAAGAAGCAAGAAAATCAGCTGAGACTAGGAATGAGAGACAAGGGAAGGTATAACATGGTTACCTTAAGACAACAGCCGAGTGAGTGGACTCAGGAAACAAAATCGACTACTCAACAACTCAAGGGACTTGTGAGTGGTGTGTGATTATGAGGCATGTTCTCTCCATCTGTGTTTAGCCAGACAAATATAGACAGGTGTGGGTGAGGCTGGAATACAATCAGGGTTAGACTTTTGCCAAGTGAATACAGAGGAAGGACAAAGGAGCAACATGTGCACTGTGGATGCAAAAGAGCAATTATTGTAATGGAGACAAGAATTGAAGTAGAACAGGTAGAGGATGAGGACAGGGAGGGGGTGAGAGGTGGTGAAAAGGTGGTAGGATCCCTGGACTTCAGTTCATGGTGGGGCTGAAGAATTGTTGAAACTGGGGTACTAAAAGGAATAAGGGCCCCTCAAGAAGTTATTCTCTAGCCATACAAGGCTCTGAAATTTATATAAATGGACAAGAAAAGTGCTCAAGGACAGATAAACAGCAAGAGATGGTCTCCTTATTGTTAAGGCTGCTATGGGAACAAACAACTCACACTGGAAGACAAAACTATCAGGGGAAGATAAAACCATCTAGTAAGAAAAAGATTAGAAAAATACAAAGGAGAGTTTCCAGGAAAAAAAAATATATATATATATATAAGAAAATATATATATATATAATATATATTTATTATATATAAAATATATATATATAATATATATATATTAAATATATATATTATATATAAAATATATATATATAATATATATATATATAAGAAAGTGAGGTATCACAGAAGGAAAAATATCCTGAAACAAGAATTCTTATGGCAGCCACAGCAATGACATGATCATGATCATGATTCTGATTCACGACAGATGCAAGCAATTAAAATGATTGCTATTGTTAGGAAGCTTCTCAATTTTTCTAGTCAACCCCATTTTACGGATGAGTAACTAAGAAACAGGTGGAAGGATTTGGTGAAAAGCCACTCAGCTATAACAAGGTATCTTGACTCACTTTTATATGGGGAACATTATTGTCTTATGTTGGTTGAACCATATGAATTAACATTTTGTAAGTCAAAAATGGTTAAACATTGCCAAGTTCATGTTGCTCAATCTAATGTATTCCAGTTTTATTTCCACTGTAGCAGAGTTTTAAGAAAAAACAGACACTGATGATGTTTTAGGATAAACTATATTGCTTACTTGTTCATCACTAACTATAAATTTTATCAAGAAAATACTTGCCAAAGCTATATGGAATTAACAACAAGAAATTTCCTAAAACTGAAGCTAAATTTAACCTCTAATAAGGAAATAATAGAGAATCCAAAGACAACAGATTAGAGCAGCCACCTAGAGCTGTGACCAAGAGATTAGTGGTAACCCTCAAAACTAAATTCAGGTGACCCAGGAAAGGAATAAGTGGATTGTGACTATAACTATAATGCTATGGATAAGGAATTACACAGTTTAGTAGAAGAATGATCTGCAAGGTATCTATAAAAACAAAAAAACAAGGGGTCAAATCCAAGAAAGAGTTCTGTGGGAATCTCCAACCCATCCTGATGAGAAATATCCCTGTGCCCCTCCCCCCACTTAAGATAGATGCCATTGGTCTACAGAGCACAATAGCACCTTCTGGGAAGATCATGTCACCACCTTTTTTAAAGCCCTGTTGTCCTTGTGAAGACAATCTGGCTTCTCATATGGATATGACCAAAAAAAGAGAGGCTGCCCTTGTCAGAATACATGTATTTGGAATTTTAGTGGTTTTATTTCTCCCCGAGTTCTAACGCATCAGCACTGTTCCTTTTCATCTTGGTGAATGTGGTTAATGTGAATTCATGTTTGAAAACTAATAAAGTATATGAGACCTATCCCCTGGGTCTCCCAGCAGAGTTTTCTCACATACTAAGATATTCCTGTTTCTCTTGGCTCAAGCATCAGAGGGAGATGCTCAGCCTATCAGCAGGGCAGGCTGGATGTGCTAGAAGTTAACACTCCAAAAGCAACTCTTACCAAAGAAGAGCAGGTATTGATGGAAAAATATCCCAACTTCCTTACTCCTCAGTGGGAAAACTCCATACAGTCTCCCTGATGTTTTTTTCAAAGGGTCTTCTTTTGAGGAAATGCAAACACATGATGAAAAATAAAGTTCCTCGCCCTTCAAAATCAAACCTGAGGTTATGGTGATTCAATAAGGTACAGAAGGTCACCCAATAGGATCTATCTAGAAGAAGAGCTGGCTTTGCCTAAAGAAGTATCACGTTCTCCAAAGCCTACCCAAGTGTACCATATCATACTTGAAGAATAATACAGACGTGGCTTTTGCTTGCATTGGTTCTCTAAACTATTATACTTGAGCAATATACCATCCGTGTGAGTTTGGTAAATTATATCTTATTGTCTTCTCCCATTTGTTTGGAATTTGCACTTTTATAACTAGATTCATAAATGAAAAAAAAAAGTCCAAAGTCAATTGCATATTGACTTCATGTGGTTAGGACAGATATAAAAAAGAACAGAAAAAGAAAAGAAAGATGATAAAAGCATATGGAAAGTGGGAGCAGAGTGGTAAAGCCAAGTTAGCAGATACCAGAAGAGCTGGAGCCCTGAGGTACCTGTGAAAGTTTCACACACTTTATTATTTAATTCTCACATAACACTACAAGGTTACTACTGTCCCATTTTTCAGGCCAAGAAAACAAGACTTAAGTTTCCATCTAATGTCAGCAGTAGGGTTGGAATGTGTGCCCAGACAATCCAAGTCCCAAGTCCATGCTCTGCAACATCTCTGCTCTATGCCTTCTTTCTCTGTATTGAACAGAGCAATGGAACACTAGGAAGTGTTCTATCTTATTTGAGAAAGGGGCTAGTCTGAGGAAGTGATGGAAGATCCACAAAGCAAAGCAGGATATAGGCTCAGACCTGCTTACTGTGGCAAATGTTAAGGTCATAGCAAGGTGGGAATGTGCCAAACTGGACATGCCCAGCAGGAGACCAGAGCTGGAATGGATCCCATCATTGGTGTAACCTCTCATCCATGGAAACACTCCCTACTGGAACAGCTTGTGGGAAAGGAGGAATGGGGACAGAGACACATTTCTTTTGTGAAAGAGCAGAAGTTATCACTGAAGGGATCATATGTGTAACTGTAGAAGAAAAAACCTGAAGACACCACCTCACACATACTAGAATGCCTAAACATGAGAAGACAGTTGATATCAAATGTTACAGAGGTTGTAGAATAACCGGAAATCTCATACATGGCTTGTGGGAGTACAACATGGTTTATCAAATTTTTTACTTAGTAGTTAATTTCTCAGTATTTACCCAAAAGAAACAAAAATATGCACAATTGTTCACAGAGGCTTTATTCTTAATAGCCAAAGATTGTATACACATTGAATATCCCTTATCTAAAATATTTGAGACCAGAAGTACTTCAGATTTTGGAATATTTACATACACATAATTAGAGTTTTTAGGAATGGAAACCAAATCTAAGTAAAAAGTTCATTAATGTTTCATATATATATATATTATAAATATTGCCTGAAAATAAATTTAGATAATATTTTTAGTGCATCTGTGATTTGGATACAACCTGCCCATCACATGAGGTAAGGAATGGAATTTTCAACTGGTGATATCTTTGCTTAAATGTTTTGGATTGGGGGAATGTCAGTTTTGGGATTTCTGGATTAGTCCTGCTCAACATGTATAACTCAAATATTTTTCGTCCACCCATTTGAATAGATACATCAGTCATGCATTGGGGTACTACTTATCAAAGAAAAAAGGAACTGCTGATATCATACAATGATGAATCTCAGAGGCACAATAATGAGCACAGCAGTGCACACTTTCTAGAGCAGGCTGAACTAATTAATGGTGACAGAAGTCAGATCATTGGTTGCCTTTGGGGTTATGGCATGTGACTGGAAGGAGACACAGAAACCTTTTAGGGTGATATAAATGTCCCATCTTGATTGGGGTGTGGTGGTTATATATATGTATACATTTGTGCAAACTCAGACAACTATAAAATTTAAATTTGTGCCTTTCACTTAATGTAAATTACATCTAATTTTCTTTAAGGGGAAAGAAAACTACATCAGTAGACTCATAATCCCATCAGGTTTTAGAACAGCTGGGTAAATTCTTTAATGCAGTTTTTGATTTAAATAAAGTTGGTGAGAAGTACCATTCTATGGACAGCATCTCCGTAGCCTCACCTTTTCTTTGTTAAAAAAAATCCCCAAATTTATCCTCTTATCCTTTCCTATGAGAATAAATGAATTTTCTACAGATGAATCCTTTGATTTTCCTTCCAGCACAGAGTACTGTCACATGCATTTATTTTAGACAGAATATTGAGTCTGAGTTGCAGTTTTACCTCCTACACTAAAGAATTCTGTTTCCATCTGGCACATTTGTTAATTTTTCCCTACATGCACATACCAGAATTATCCTAGGGGACCTACCAGGTAGAGATTATGCATTTACATAAAAGTTCTTTCAAAGTATAAATTGATTTTTCATCAACAAGTAGTGAATATAAGTAACTCATTATGAGAAGAATTCAATTTAAAATTTTGACATCACATAAAAAAGCAACAGCGATAGTGGATGTTGTTGGCAAAAAAATGGAAAGAAGGAAAAATCAGACAAACTGAAATTTAAATGTTTAGCTTTCACCAAACACTTGAAATGCATTATCTATGCAATTTTAATTTAATTCTTTTCCAATCCTGTGAGGTAAGCTTCACACAGCACAGGTGACAGAGAAGGAAACTGAGGCTCATAAAAATTGATATGCCCAAAGTTTAAAATTAATTAAAGATAGAGCCAGAATCTCATCCCAGGTCTAGATAATTCTATAGCCTATATGTTTGCAGGATAAGAGTAAGAGAGTAAGAGACATCATTTACTCATTCAATAAATGTTTATCAAACTGCCTACTGTGTAAGCCCCGATGATGTAAGTGTGAGTAGTGACCCATTCCCTAAGTACTGTTGGAATTCATATTCTATTGGAGAGTGTCATGTTTTAAATTATGCCCACTAATTATTTGATACTTCTCTTTTCAATAAGTAGAATTTAATTTCCCCAACCTTTAGATGTAGACTAGATTGATTTGGTGGTAACAATAGAATGAGGCAGAAATGGTGTGTCACTTTCAGAATCAGGTCACTACGTTGTGGTTTTCTCTTTGCTTACCCTCTTGGATCACTTGCTCTAGAGGAAATCAGTCACCATGCTGTGAGAACACTTAAGCAGCCTTATGGAAAGGCCCATGAGGCATGGAAATGAGACCACTTGCCAACTGCTATATGAATGAGCTTGAAAGACTTGCCTCCCAAGCCCCAGTCAGATCTTCAGATGAGACCACAGCATGGTCAATTCTCTGATCACAACTTCACAAGAGAACTTGAACTGGAGACACCCAGTTAAGTTTCTCCTGAATTCCTGAGCCACAGAAACTATGAGATAAGAAACACTTGTTGTTTGAAGGCAACAAAATTAGAAGCAATTTACTTTACAGTAATTAAACAGACAAAGATACATTCCTTATAAGTTAATCATGCAAGATGTGCCAGTAAGAAAACGAAGCAGTGAAGAAAATGGAAAGGTGCCACTATTATTTCAGGTATGACAGCAGGGAAGGCATCTCTGAAGGCTTAACATTTCAATTGAGACATAAAGGATGAGGAAAGAGAAATGTTCACTTGATTTAGCAGCATTAAGGTAGCTGGTTTCCTTAATAAGATCAGTTACAATACAGTAGTAGACATCAAAGTGCAATCAGAATAAAATAAAGATTAAATTGATAGAAATAAGGAGAATCATTATATGCATAAACTGTCCTAAAATCTTACATAAAAAGAACAAAAGCAGTGGAGAAGATAGTATAGGCTATGATAGGGGCATTGATGATGGTGGTCGTGTGGTTACTTTGTTAAAATGAGAGATATGAGTTTATGCATGTATGAGGATGGGAAATTCTACAAAGAGGAGAGAACCAATAAGGAGAGGATGTACAGTCAAGGGACACAATGAGCAATCAAATTAAGAATAGTTGCTGCATCTTGACAAGAAGAGATGGAGCAGGCTGAGCACTAGGGTAAGATTATGTGAAGCTCTTTGGATATGATGAGGGAATTCCTGGCTAGTGCTTTTATTAGTAGGGTAAAATTCCCCTCATAAATGCATTTTAATTTTTATTTATGAAACTATCAATTAAAATATTAGCCAAAAAAATCCTTTTTGGTTTTATTTTTATTTTTAATTGACTGATTCTGGGTTTTGATTCTCCCACGCTCATGTGTACAACTTCCCATGACTATGAGTACATTTGATGATGTTATCTTCAATATTTTTTTTAGTTTTTATTACATTTGGTTCCTTAATCTGAGTTTCATTTAGACTGGGGTATGGATAATCATTCTATGTGAAATTGTACTATTTGATCACTTAACTTTTCCATGCTAATAGGAAACAATCTAACCCATACTAAATTCTAAAACAAACATGAGTCTATTTCTGAGCTATCAACTCTTTCCAGAGATATACTGATCTATACCTGCACCTAAACTATACTCTTCCTATTGTGAAATATAAAGTATACATAGAAAATGAAATTAAATACACACATATAGTTTAATAAAGTGAGCTCTCAGATAACCATTTGAGTTGAGACAGAGAACATTACAATCATCTCTTAACATTTGAATGTCCTTTCCCACTCACAAGCTCTTTCCCTTCCCTATATGTAAACATCATCCTGGCCTTTGTTATTTAAATATTTTAAATATTAGAATTATTTCTGTATTTGAGTTAAAATATATAACTATACATATAGGGAATGTGATATAACAAATTAACCAAATAGTAAAATATTAACATAATAGTTAAATTTGTATTTTATTCTTAAAATTATGAGAAAATTTTGATAGCATGCTAGGCTAGCCTTTTTCATTAATATTATTTTTCTTAGCATCTTCTTTCCCGGATTCATTCTGGCACCATAGTTGATAGTTTATAAACCCACATAAATACAGTTATCTCATACTAGACAAAGGCACCAAAAACATACATTGGAGAAAAGATAGCCTCTTCAACAGGTGCTAGGAAAACTAGAAATCCATATGCAGTAAAAAGAAATTAAACCCCTCTCTCTCAACATGCACAAAACTGAATTCAAAGTGGATCAAGGACCTAGAAATTAGACCACAGACCCTTTACCTAATAGAAGAAGAAATAGGCCCAAATTTTTGTCACATCATCTTAGAACTGGACTTCCTTAACAAGACTCCTAAAGTGGAAGAAATATAAATAAGAATCAATAAATGAGATGGACTCAAACTAAAAAGCTTCTTCTCAGCAAAGAAACAATCAACAACATGATGAGAGAGCCTACAGAATGGGAGAAAATCTTTACCACACGCACATCAGATACACCACTAATCTCCAGGATATATATAGAGCTCAAAAAACTAAACACCAAAAAAACCCCAAATAACCCAATCAATAAATAGGCTAAGGAACTAAACATACACTTCACAGAAAAAGATATTCAATCAATCAACAAATATATGAAAAACATGTCCGACATCTCTAGCAATTAGAGAAATGCAAATCAAAACTACTCTAAGGTTTTGTCTCACTCCAGTCAGAATGGCAATTGTCAAGAATACCAGCAACAATAAATTGGCAAGAATGTGGGGGGGGAGAGGTACACTCATACATTGGTGGTGGTACTGCAAATTGGTGCAACCACTCTGGAAAGCAGTATGGAAATTCCTTAGAAAACTTGGAATGAAACAAACATTTGCCCAGCTATCCCACTTCTGGGTCCATACCCAAAGGACTTAAGATCAGCATAGTACAGTGACACATCCACATCAATATTTATAGCAGCTCAATTCACAATAGTTAAACTGTGGAACCAACCTAGATGCCCTTCAATAGATGAATGGATAAAGAAACCATGGTATATATACACAAGGAATATTACTTAGACTTTAAGAAGAATGAGATTATGGTATTTGAAGGTAAATGGGTGGAGCTGAAGAATATCTTGCTAAGTAAAATAAGCCCAAAACACAAAGGCCAAATGTTTTCTCTACTAAGCAGATGCTGATCCATAATGAGGGGGGCAAGGAAAGAATGGAGAAACTTTGGATTGGGCAGAGGGGAGTGAGGGGAGGGGATGGGGTATGGGGGTAGGAAAGATGGTGGACTGAGACAGATATTATTACCCCATGTACATGTATGATTACATGAATAGTGGGACTCTGCATTGTATACAACCAGAGAAATGCAAATTAGTGCTCCATTTGTGTACAATGAGTTGAAATGCATTCTGCTGTCATGTGTAGCTAAATAGAAAAAAATAATAAAATCATATTAGCATTTTAGTTGGTTAAAAATAAATTAAAATAATTAAAATTAATAGATTATAATTTTCTTGTCAGTCCTAAGAAGTTGGTTAGAGCTCATTGTCCACCTTAACAATTTCCTTCTAATTATATTTACATGATTTTAATATCAAATTTGATATTATATTAGAAGCTCCTTTAAGATTTTTTTATTATTACAGCTAAAAAAAACTTAATAGCATGGTCAGTAGTAAAGTATCTACTAAAAGTCTTTGTTCTAAATTGGCAGCAAAGGACAAATGTATCAATGTATCTACCTCTTTGCCCCAAATATTTATATATACTTTTTTCTAATACCTCAAAGAACACAAAAGCATGAATTATGAATAATCAAGCATATATAGTGATAATTTACACCCAATATCCATTCCAGTATGTATATCCATGGTAAAATTCAGATTTCAATAACTAAACCAGACTTCTAACTTTCAGTAGCAGAATTCATGAGAGAATCTCCATGGAATTATTGATATCACCAGGCACATCTTCTGCATGCTCTGGAGAATATTTTTTCCTTTCTGTAACTCATTGTTTCATCTGGTCCAAATACCCTTGGAGACTGCTACTGTAAGTCCTATAAACATTGGGTGATACCTACCTCAAAACATCTGAATGCTAAAGTACTCAAGATGACTTTTCCAGATTTGTAGGGAAAAGGTAACTCTTTGTGAATTGTTATTAGTGTGGGGCAAAATAATCATGGGAAAAATGTATATTAAATGACTTTTCTCAAACCCTTTTCACCTCTAGTTTATTTTCCATAAATATTAAATCAAAACAGGAAGACAAAAGATAAAAATAAAAAGTACTGTGACACAATAAGGCACAATTTATAAAGTTAGGTCAATATTTACCAAAGAATAATGGTTTACTTTATGCTTGAGCTTTGATATTCAAAGCCATTCATTCATTCTTCAGTTAACTACATTTCCAGTTTGAATTGAAACAGAATTTTCTCAATCAAAAGTGAAATGTTACCTAGGTCAAGAGGATGCTTAGATGTTCAGATTATGCTCATTTTCAGTTAAATCAGATTGAGTGTACACCATCAATATAGCTACACTTATTTAGAAATGTGCTTGTGTACTGGGATAAATCCATATTTTAAAAATTAGAAAGATTTCTTTATTTGGGTAAAAAGTCCATAACTATATTTTCAGTCATTTTCTTTCCACACCCCACTATTTCACTAGTACAAATACCCACTCAAAGACTGCTGAACTAGACCCTATAAATATTGACTACTGCCTTCTTTGGAACAGTCTTTTCATTTGCCATAACCACCTGATATCAAACAGACATTTAACTTCCTTTGACAGTGTTTTACTTATAAGTCATGAACTTTAATCATACAGTAAGTTATTATTTATCCTTTCATACATCATCAAAACTCTAATCTGCTAGCTCCTTTACTTACCTAGGAATGGGGACACTGATATTGAGGATAATCATGATCATGATGATTTTTCCTGTAATGACAAAGGTCTTAGACTTGTATCTCTCTTTTTTTCCATGATATAAATAGTACCTAAGAATGACATTCCCAAAAATAAAGAAAAATAGAAAATATATGGTATTGTTCAAATGGACAGCTACCACTGATTCTTACAAACAGCATTTGATCCATGAAACACCTTCCTTTCAAAATATGTAAGCTTAGTTGTCTATATTTCTAAGCAGATTCTACCACTGTATCAATTCTGGAGTTTAGGAACAGAATTGCCTGTAAGAAAGAAAGGAATGCATCGTCTTTCATGAATGTACTACTGACAAAATGGACCATTTGTCTAAAATAAGGTGAGGAGAAATGGAAGGAGAAATTTTAGAAACACTTATGTGGGTCAGGGTCTAAATGTGACAGTGCAGCCAGAGAAGGCTATTGTGAGAGCAGGGAGTTAACAGGATGTTGCCTGAGTTGTCTGGAGCCTGGGAGACCGGGGTCAGTTATAGCAGATATCTCACGTTCTACTTGCTAAAGTCAGATGCTGGAGTGACATAGTATCCAGACCAGACCTCTTTCCCAGCATGAAGGCTCTTCTAATAGCCTCAGTTGATCAATGTCCTATTTGACAACTCAAACTCAACAGGTGTCAACCAGACTCCCCATCTTTCCTTCCAAACTAGGTTTTCCACCCAGAGCTGTCTCCCTGAAGGGAACTCCATCCTTTTTAGTCTCTAGTGCCAATGACTCTGGCACTATCCCTGACCATTTTCTTTTCCCAATACCTAGTCCCTCAGAGAAGCCTATTGTCACCGCCTGTCCTGAGTCACCACCCTCTCTCCCCTGCCTTGGTGTAAAAGTCTCAGAACAGGTGACCTTAGTTTCTCTACTTGTCCATGCACTCTGTTCTCATCAGAGCAGTCAGAATATTTTTTTAAATGATAAATAAAATCATGTCAAGTTTCTGTTTGGAACCCTATTTTGACCCCACATGTCCCTCATCATAAAATTCTGTCTTTGCAAAGACCTTGAGAGCCTTCTATGAGTCTCTCCTTACCACTGTCTGACATCATCCCTTGCAGTCTCCCCTGGCTCCAGCCACAGTCCTTCCTGCTGTGGTCCTTAGGTGCCTTTTCATCATCTTTTCCCTCTTCCAGAGACATTCTTCCACAGCAACATGCTCCCTGCTCAGGTCCTTCTAATCTTTCTCAAAACTCATTTCCTCAATGATGATGCTCACCATGAGCATCCTATTTCACACTGCAACCCTCCTTCCCCCCACTCTCCTCCAACACGGCCCACCAATGACTCTTACCTGTCCTCACTTATATAGACCTTATCAACTCTCAAAATAATAAACATCACTGGATCTAAGACACCACAACTGTGAGTCATGCCATTGTCCTGCTATGACATACCAAACTGTGATATACCATCAACTGTATGATAGATTTTGATGTCAGGGATGTTGAAATCTGAAAGTAGGTGTATCTTAGAATCAGTGCCATGGGGTGGCAGGCAAGGCTCACTTGGGAGTATCTTCCTGACCTCTTAGAGTTACAAAAGGATAACAGGAGGGAAGACACAGGAATTCCAACTCTGACTCTTACTCTCATTCATTCATCAAATATGCCATTCCTGGGAGATGTATTTTGCACTAGACAGTGTGGATTAAATGGTAGAGAAGAAACATATCCTGCTCTCAAGAGAAACTGTCATTCTAGTAAGAAGTCTGACAGAGAGTCAGAAAATGAATTACAAGTGTGTTAACTGCTTCAAGGACTATATAATCCCAAAGGAGGTCCCCAAATCACCATTATCAAATGCTTTTAAAACTGAAGAGACAGTAGCCACACTTATGTACTTTTTTCTTCTTCTTTTATTCCAAACTTTGAAAAGGAGAAAAATCATACTAATGACATAAGAGGCACCAAATACTATGCCCAATTAAAGGATCACCTCTATGCCACTGTTTGTCTTCTCACTGCAGACAGCGAAGTCTGAATTTAGGTACCAGGTTCTGCTTCCATTTATGCCTCTAAGCACTGTGTCTTGTTCTGAGCAAGGGTCCAGGGAACTCTTGAGAACCTCTGAATTTTAGCACCTTTGATTCTATTGCCTAAATAATTCTCAAGAAGCTTATCTCCAGTCTTGAGAAATAATTTTGCTTTCTACTACTAGGATGTTACAGAACACTGTGTTAAGAATATATAGTGATATTTATCTCATGGTTTAAAACATCTGACATCCTAAGTCAATTCTAAATACATTAACTCTAGTATTCCATTTATAGTTTGCAATACAAGCTATCACACTCTGAAAGAAAGAAGATTTAGAAACAGGGTCTGTCTCATTTAGTGTAATGTGCTCAAAGATCCTGTAGTGCAAACCAGCTTCATCTCCCTAATAAAATCAATTATGCTAAGAATACAACATGTATAAAAATTCTTTGAGCTATACCAACATTTTTGATTCCTATCATTCAATGCATGAAAAAAATAATTTCTAACATATGACCTTGGCAAGAAATATGACACATCAATAAACTACAATCTACAGTGAGACCAAAATTGAAGCCCCTTAGAATAATAAGAAAAATAAATATAGCAAATGTTAGTGTGCTCTAAATAATCCACAGTGATACAATCAACAATGGGAATCTCAGGATAGACAAAAAGTATGGATAATATTGTTTTTTACTGGTTTGAATTTTAATTAAAATGGTTCCTCTTGATACGTGTGTTGTACTTCCATAATGAAAAGACTTCTTTGTTTTTTACTTTGCACTGCTGTTGCTGAGATATAGGATTGAAGATGGGAGTGTGCCTCCAAAGATGAGAATTGGGTAGAAAATAAGTGCAGTTTTAAATACATGTTGAAAATATCTCCTACACAGAGACAGAGAGAACCAGGTGGAAATTCATCTTTGAAGTCAGGGAGAGGTTGGAGGTATAGGTTTGGTGATACTCATTCTAGAGATTCCAGGAATCACAGTAATACTTATGGAACTGAATGTGATTATAATGAGAGAGAGTAAACCCATTCAGATATGGAGAGAAAAATACCCTCAAATAAAGGGGAAAATGAGGAAAAACTGAGGGGAGAAAGTGAAGAAGGAAAAAGGGAGTGATGGAGAATCTCAAGAAGTTAGGGAGATGAGGATACCAATTACTCATGGGCTATTTTTCACTTCAGTCAGAACTTTTCCACTAGTGAGTTTGCAGGTGGAGGGCTGAGAGAAGAGAATGAGAAAAAGCCTTGTGCTAAGCAAGTCAGGACAGAAGATATGCAAGAACACCTCAAGATGGAGGAAAGGGGGTAGACTGCAGTTGCTTGCAGGCAAAAAAAAAAAAAATGACAGCATTTGTTGGTTTAGAACAAGACATCAAGAAAGATAAAACACAGGACTCAGTTGAAGAAGAAATGTCCTAAATCAGATGGAAGTTTAGGAGAATGAAGGCCCAAAGGCTTTTTTGCTATAGTTTTAGTCTTTTGTAACTAATATTATATGGGTTGATACAAATAAACCTGATAAAATTAAACTATGAAAAAAAGGTTTCTTATTATTACTTTTAAATCAATGATAGGTACGGTGTACACACTAATGCCACATTTGTGGCCAGTGCTACCATTGATTATGCACATGTAACTAAACCATATTTAACAAAATTTGAAGTCTACCAAAGCCAAAGACACTTGTGTCTTACATAATTGTTACATTATGATTACACACAATAGTGGGATTCATTGTGACTTATTTATACATGCACATAACATAATTTGATGAATTTCATTCCCCAGTAACTTTCTTTTCCTTTCCTTCCTTCCTCACTCTGATCCTCTTTCTCAACTGTACTGGTCTCCCTTGTATTTTCATAAGGTTCCTTTTTCACTTTTTTTTCTCTCCAGTTTCCACATATGAGAGAAAACAAAAAGCCCAAAAGTTTTACAGGATGTTTAACGCTATTCATATATGATCCTAGCTGGGTGTGGTGGTGCACACCTATAATCCCAGCTATTCAGGAGACTAAGGCTGGAGGATTATGAGTTTGAGGTCAAGCTGGATGACAAGGAGAACACACCTCAAATAAACAAATATATATATGCCTCACACACATACATAAATACATATGAACATATGTAAATATATATTAATGCTTATTTTATATATGTATATATACATAAATGCATATACACACACAGTGTATGCATGTACATGATAACTGATAATGGGAGGGAGGGAAGAAGAAAAGTCAACAAAAGAGTGCATTCTCTGTGAATGGAAGGCAGGATCATATGTAAAAAGCAAGGGCAGAATGAAAGATATGGACCCACACCCTCACTTGGGTTTTCATAGTTTCCCTTATCTAAACTCTTTTCTCTTTATGTGAAAATAGAGGACTAGATTGGTGAAAAGTGTGTCCAATTGAACCAAATGTGTGTCAAATTGAAGCAATTTAGCTTCATATGAAGTCATTTTCTTTGTTTTAATATAGTGCCTCCCTGCCATTCATTTTGGGGAAGCTTCATATTATTAGAATTACTCAACTTTTATTGATTTTTTTTAACTTTCAAAACACACATATCAAGTTAAGCCTTTATCCAAATATCATAGGCTTTAGCTATTTTTCAGTTTATATCTTAGAATTATCACGAGTCAAATGACATTAAATAGATTTAACAAAGGATGTAGAAATTATTCCATAATCATTACACAAATTGAATCCATTTTTCTCCTCAAAATTGGCAAAATAACAACTATATTTTATTATATGAATTGTTTGAATTATCACTACTCTTTAGTGTGCTATTCACATTTGATGTGCAAAATCATGACAAAATGCATACAGAATTAAGAAGTTTGACATTGAGCAAAGAATTTTAATGTTACAGTTTCAAAATGGTTAAGATAAAATGTACTAACTTGATTAAAAGAGACACAGCATCTGTGTTGTCAACTTTTCAAGTTTATCAAATGCTTTTCCAGTCTCTCCATATCCTTCTGCATGTATCTCCTTGGAAAATTAGTAAGCCTCCACATGAAGATGAAGAACACTCTCCAGATATGGAAATGGTGAAAATGCTTCACTTTATAGAGAATTGCCCAATGACAAGATGACACACAATTATCTTAAGAAAGAAAATAGTTCTAAAGAAAATAGTTCAAGTAGTTGGAAAAAAAGTGTTTGAATTGGTTAAAAAGAAGAAGAAGAAGAAAGAAAACTTCTGCCAGCAACTTTGAAAAAGATGGCAATCTGCAAAACTTTGGTTAGTTTGATTAGGTACTGTCACTTGCAAAAATATATGCAGTATATAAAAATAAACATCTAAGGAACAGTTTGATAAAGCTGTGTGTCTGTGGATGATGGTGTCAAAATTACCAGCAGATAACTTTTGTGGAAGACTCAAAGTCAGAAGTTCAGTGTCCTAGGATAGACTGACCCACATCTCCATGACCTGCCATGCCATCTATCAGTGAGACACCAAACAGGTAAGAAGCACTGGTTCAATGGGCTTCATCCTTCCCATGTGTCCATCTCCATTCTTAGTGCATAAACCATTGTTCTAATGCTAGTCATGACATGGTTGAAGAATTTCAGACCTGATTCTAGGATCCTGGCCCCATTCCCACCATAAGAAAACAAAAGGGCTGGGATTGTGGCTCAGTGGTAGAGCGCTCGCCTAGCACGGGTGGGACCCAGGTTCGATCCTCAGCACCACATAAAAATAATGACATTGTGTTGTGTCCATCTACACTTAAAAAATAAATATTAATAAAGAAGAAGAAAACAAAGACAAAGGGATTGGGGGGTACTACTGCTCATTGAGTCTGTCTCTCCAAGATATGAAATTAACCAAGGTGTCCATCAATGGATGAGTGAATAAAAATGTGGAATATATAAACCATGAAATTATTATTCATCCATAAGAATGTCCTGTCATTTAAAGCAATGAGGATGAAATTAGAGGACAATATATCAAGTGAAATAAGCCAGGCATAGAAAGGCAAATTCTACATGTTCTTACTCATGTGTAGAAGCTTAACAAATGAGTCTCATAGAAGAGATTGGACTAGTGGTCACTACAGACTGGGAAGGGAGGGAAGAGAAGGGACAGAGAGAATAGATAACAGAAACCAAGATACAGTTAGGTAAGAGCAATTAATTTTGATAGTCTGTAGCAGAGAAGAGTAACTACAGTCTATGACAATTGAAAATATATTACAAGATGCCTAGAAGAATCTGAAGGTTCACAGCATGCAGAGAACTTGATTGAAAGAGATACAGAGATGATAAATGTTTGAGGAGATAGAAACACTAATTGCCCTTATTCAATCATTACACATTAGACACATATACCGATATCTTGTAGTGTATCCCATAAATAGGTATATATATATATATATATATATATATATATAGTATGCTACTTGAAATAAATAAAACAAATCTTTTTAAAAGGCTTTTCATGAAGCCTGTTCAACAACTTCATACTGCAATGTCTGGCTGGCAGGGAAACTAGGAAATTGAGTGTTTGAGTTTTCTAACTTTCATGGAATGGGAGGCAGAGAGAAGTGAGTTGAGAAGGGTTTTAGCATACCCCGTTCACAGTGTTTTCCACACTGGGACAGGTGAAGGGCTCTACACATTTACATAATGTTGAGGACTTGTCTGATGCACACATCCCATGTCCATTATAACTCCAGCCTCACCTCATCTGCTGACTTGCTTCCTTGGTCTGGTAGAATACTTTCCCCTTTCTTCTAACACTATCCACTTTCTAAGAAAAGATTTCTTAAACATTTAGTACAGCATACCGAAATGAACAGTGATATTTATTTTTGTAAACTAAGCACACATAAGAAACAAAATTTTAGCAAAACCACAAAGGCTCATTGTGTTGATATTATACCTTTATTTAAATATACCCTAATCTACACACTTGTAATTGGTAAGGTAGACAAGAAGACTCAGTGACTTATTTTATGGATAATGATTGATGACTAAAATCAGAAGATCTGGATTTTCAAAATATAAAATGTAGTTCAACTGCTTTTTTGGTCTTATGTGACCCATGGTGTTGGCCACTTGAAAAGCATCACAAAAGAATGTCCTGTTGGGATTCTATTATGCTGCTAGTAAGATACCTAGCAGCAGGCCTTAGTAACCCAAAATGAATTTAAGTTGCAGGGCACTGAGGATTTTGAATAGATTTTTAAGTAGGATGCTACATATTTGCAAGGGCTATATTTAAGTATTGCAGGAGATCCTCTCATCATGCAGCTGCTGAAGATGGCAAGAAATAATTATTCCACCTTAACCTATATTTAAGTCAACAGAGAGGAGCACTGTCAGAGTAACTGTGATGGTTCAGCTTAGTAGCAGTAATTTGCCAAAAAGTAAAACAGTGGATTCACAAACACTTTCACTAAGAGCATGAAGTGAAACCTTGTACAGACAGGAAAAGTAAGGCATAGAGAGATAAAAGTTCTTGCCTTGTTTCATAAAGGTAGTAATTTCATATTATGTCTTTCATCTCTTCAAATTCTCCTTCTATCTACTCCAGCCCCAACAGAATTTAAATATATATATATATATATATAGATACCCAGTCTCTTCACTAACACCTCACCTTGACAGATTTCCAAAAACCTTGTCAAGGCACATCCTGAAGTCATTACGGACCCAGACAAGCTTTAAATTGGGTTCAAAGTGACCTCCTTTTACATTACCACCCTATTCCTAAACTGTGTGTATGTATGTATATATATATATATATATATATATATATATATATATATATATATATTTAGAGAGAGAGAGAGAGAGAGAGAGAGAGAGAGAGAGAGAGAGAGAGAGAAGATAGATACAATACCTTTATTTTGTTTTAGGTTTTTTTTTTTTTTTAATGTGGTGCTGGGGATTTAACCCAGTGCCTCACACATGGCTAGGAGAGCGCTCTACCACAGAGCCATAACCCCAGTCCCCCAAGAGGATTCTCGCTGTACTCAGAAAAGCAATCATGATCCTGCTTCTGACCCTTTGCACTTACTGGGCCCCTTGGCAAAAAATGCTTTTCCTCTAGATTTTCACATGGCTCTCTTCTCTTGCTTTCTTCAAACCTATGGTTTTAATTATATTCAAATACTGTCTCATTCTTACCTAGCCATTCATTACTCTTACTTCTAATTTTATATTTGTGAGAGTAGGAGAGTTAAAGTATAGGAGGGGACCTTTGAGTCAATTACTTACTTAAACTCTCTAGACCTCTGTTTTCTTCATATATAAAATAAAAAATCTGACACCTGCACTGCATAGTTATGAAAAGGATTTGCATATGGGTATGCATGTGTGGGTCTGTACATGTATAGCTGTGTGCTGGTAAATGTTTTAACAACTGAGTTTTGAAAAAACAAGAAAATTTTTTATGTTGATAAATGAAAATTTGTAATGAATAGCAGCAACACACTCTTAATATTTCTCCTATGTAATATTCCATACCTATGCAATAGAGGTACATAACCATAAGAACATAGATAATAGTAAAGTATAGTAAAGTAATGAGGCAGTGGTGGATTTTAAGTGCTTACTGCTTTGCTTTATGAAACATTTAGTTGTATGTTTACATAATTCAATTTTAATAATGTGTGTGGGTGGATGTGTGTGTGTGTGTGTGCACACAGATACAACTAAATAAGTCAAAAGCAGTGCTATTTAGGGAAAACGAAAGATCAGAATATTTGTTGTGTTTTCTCTAAACATAGGTAAATTAATGGCAGCATAGACTTTGTTGATTGTGACCTTACCTGGTGGTAGCTAACAGCAGGTTTCAGCATAGGATTATAGCAACAGCTTCAATGCTAATGCACAGAAAATCATATAAACTAAAAATTATGAAGGATTCATAACCAAGGAATTACAGAAATGTGTCTCCCATAAAAAGAGAAAGGCCCAACACTGATGAGTGTCTTGTCACAATTGATACCCGGTCTCTTCACTAACACCTCACCTTGACAGATTTCCAAAAACCTTGTCAGGGCACATCCTGAAGTCATTACAGACCCAGACAAGCTTTAAATTGGGTTCAAAGTGACCTCCTTCTACATTACCACCCTATTCCTAAACTGTCAACCCCATTCAACTGCATTAAAATCCCAGAGGGGAAATCTCAAAACAGAGATGAAAGATCGTACAGTATTAGTTAGTTTCAATTTGAGAACTAAAAAGGGGTTAAATGTTTCATCTATAAAAATTGTCTCATCTGGTGGGTGCACAGCAAAGACAAATCTTATAATCACCTTGCAAAACAACAAAGGTCATCATCTGCAGTGTCTTGTCTTTTCATATTCCATGTTCAAATCCAAGCCTCAGACTCCGCTGCCTCCCCTAGAAGGCCTTCAGAGAGTTCTGAGCTGAGGGGCTCTAGAAGCTCTCAGGCAGAACAAATCAATTATTTGTGGAAGTCTGTACTAGCTGCCATGCAGTCAAGTATTTGTTACTCCATCTGAGCATTTCTGTAAGATCTTTCTTCCTTTATGGGACCCTATATACGACAGAAGTTATGCCTAATTCACAACTCTTAGTCCATTCAGACGTCATTTTTACTTCATCTTGCTGCCAAGGCTGCATTTCTTGGAGACAGATGGCTATCAAACTGCTCCTCCTTTCAAAATATACACAACAGATGCCCTCACAATTCAAAGTGAAGTACTAGGCTCTTAAAGATGGGGGAGTTTATACTTTAAGTTTTAAAACTCTCTGAACTCTCAATTCTTCCAATGAAAAAATGTTTCCACTAAGCCATTCTTATTCTTCTCTGGCTTTTGCAGGACTGGGTTTGATAAATATTTTGAAATTTTTTGATAAATATTTTGGAATATTTTGGAATTTCTCACTGCACACAGTACATCTTATAATTATTTATGACAAGGATAACTTAATAAATGAACCACCAATTTGTGAAGAAAATATTTCTGATACCTTCTCAACCATGAGGAAGAGATAAAGATGTGCTGAGTAAAGATCCATTGCAAGCATGATCTTTCATTAAAGGAAAACAAAAGCAGAGCATGACAGCATCTGATACCATTGTAGGTTGTAGAGGAAGCTTGATAATTGAGATGAATGGAATCCCTGATTTTGGCCCCTGGGTTAAAAACACATTTTGTATCAAAGGTCATAATAGTTCTATAACAGAGTTATGACTCAAGTGCTCTTCAGAAGTACTGTTTATAGGAATCATACTCCCCAGCCCATGAACAATATAAGCAATTGATTTTACATGAGAATATAACCAAGAATAACTAGGAAGCTTCTAAGTGGGATGGTAACTTATGGCAGGCACATCTTTGAACACATCTCCAATTTAATTTTCAAGATACCTAAGTGAAGGCAATCCTTTTGAGACTACTTAATAACAGACTTCAAAGGAACAAGCTCAAAGGAAAATATTTGAATAGAAAGCTGGGGAATATATTACCATTTCAGAGATGACTGACACTCCATTTATATTTTACTATGTGTTATAGTAGTAATCCCCAGCAACAGAAAGCACGACTATGTGAAAAACTCATAGGTTACAGGAAATATAATTAACCTCAGATCATGCTGAAGTTGGCACCCACAGTCCTTCTAGGAATCAAGCAGAATATGACTCAATCAAGTTGCTGGCAGAAAACTAACAGGCAGGGAACTTAGGTGACACCTGCCTAGATGCAAGATGGCTCAACTGCATCAACAGAGTGTTCTGAAAACTTAGGGGGCCACTATGGTTTAAATATAGGTAATGTTCCCCAAAGGTTCATATGTTAAAGGTTCATATTTGGTCCCCAGGATGGCAGTACTGGAAGTTGCTATGGACCTTTAAGAGGCGTGTCTTATGTCTTTGGAGGTGTGTCCTCAAAGAGGACTGAGTCCCTAGCCTTTCTGCTTTCTTTGCTTCCTGGCTTATACTATGAGCACTCACTCCTACACACTCTCCTGTCACAATGAACTGCCCTTGCCAGAGGCTTAGACAAAAGGGGTTGCCCCTCTTGGACTTGATTCTCCAGAACCAGGAGCCACAACAAACCTCTCTTCATACTGTATGTGTGTCAAGTATTTTGTTACAGTGATGCAAAGCTGACTAATAAGGAACAAAATATGTCTTCAATAACTGTGAAAGTGCCTCATCAATTTCTTAGCATGAGACTCTGCTCATTTTGTCCCACATAGGCAGAAAAGTTTATAAATCACATCCACAGGGGTCACTTTCTTTAACTCTTAGTTCTTTAATTAGATTTATTCAACAGTCATTTCACTTCCTGAGGCTATAAACTACATTCTTCTCATTGGTAACAAATGTTTTACAAACATTTATGTGTTTACACGTTTGTTTTACAAAGTTGAAACTTTGCAAAACCAATATGTTTATGCTGTTACAAAATAACCCATGGGGCAGGTTACCTACCCATAGATTACCTATACGTTAGTCAGTTAAGGTGGCAAGAGAGCTGACTCAGAAGTGTTCTAGAATTATAAGTCTCAGAGGAAGAAGAAAACGGGAGAGTTGATGGAGGTAGCAAGAGATTGGAGGTAAATCATAGAATCTATTTATATAAGTATTGAAGACACAGAACAAGAAGAAAGAATAGAAAGAGAAATGTGGATTAACAGACTGGTAATCTTAAAGGAGAAATGTTGCTCATTGGGGAAAAGAAGCCGGTGAGTTAGGAAATGAACGTTGATTAGCAAGTAGGGTGTATACAACTGTGATATTGAAGGTGGTGGTATTTGTGTTCATGACAGCGTCCAAGAGGGGACCTTGGGAGGCTGCACTTTAGAATCAAGTGCACAAAAAAGGATACTAGAAATGAGAACATCAAGGAAATAAGAAAATAGAGGGCAGAGGGACCTGGGGGCAGACATAGGCACATTGTTCTTCTCTGTGTTTAGAAAGTTGTTCGTGATATTTGCAGAAAGACACTATTACATTTTTCCTTAAGGCATTAGTTCCCAAAACTGAAAGCTGTCTTTCTTTGTTCCTCCAAGTATCACACTTCAATAAAAAAAAATCACGACAGTAAATAAGATTGCCTGCATAGCTTATCTTCTCCTTGCTGTTCCCTTTCCTACCTTACAATTTAATACGTTTTTCCCTTAGGATCACATTCTCCACGCCCCCGCCCCCCATACACACACAACACACTCTGCTTACTACTCCGCTTCCACTACCCAGAGCACTTTGCCCTTCTGGATCTAATACATGGCTTCCATAAATACATTCAAGTGTGCCTTACAAATATTACCTCATTAACGAGAACCCTGAATCTCCCCTGGGTACTCATTTTCCAAGATGAGCATGTCACTAGGCTATGTTCAAGAGATCAGTCTCTAGGCAAAGAAAAGCAAGATTGAGTGTCATGTTTCCTACTGGGAACAGTTGCATATTTATAAACTTTCTAAGCTGTAAGTACTAAACATATATTTATAAATGTATTTACGCCAAAGCTATTTATGCAATTAATGATTTTTTTTTTCTCATTAAATTGAAAAGTATTCACCTGGCCAAGAAAAGTGTTCAGAAAATAATTGAGTATTTTCTACACCAGTATTCAAATGCCTTTAAAAATAACTTGTGTCATTTCAAAATTAATCATGTTTTGTATTAAAAAATTGAAAATGAGAAATTACAACGAAATCCAACCATAATCTCACCATAATCTCATTGCCAGAGACAAACCTCATAAGATTTACCCTCTTTTTTGATACCTAATCATGGAGAATAAATGGACTTCACTGTCTTCAGCAGTATCCCATACATAACAGATGAGGAAAAAAATTTATGAAATGAATGACTGTAGTATTCAAATTGTTTGTAATCATTTAAAAGTGCTTTATGTTTTTTTATTTTTTATTCTAATTTGTTATATATGACAGTAGAATGTATTACAATTCATATTACACATATAGAGTACAATTTTTCATATCTCTGGTTGTACACAAAATAGAGTCACACCGTTCATGTCTTCATACATGTACTTAGGATAATGATGTCCGTCTCATTCCACCTCCCTTTCTACCCCCATGCCCCCTCCCTTTCTCTCCCATCCCTCTGCGGTATCTAGAGATCCCCTAATCCTCCCAAGCTTCCTTCCCAACCCCACTATGAATCAGCATCCTTGTATCAGAGAAAATATTCGTAAAATGATTTTATTTTTGAAGTAAGGTGTAATAGAAGGAACATCTTAAAATTATAAAAAAATTTAAAATTTAATGCTTCAAAAAGGGGTAAAGTAAAAGAAATTGCTCTTATTATGTATTACCATTTCTTAGAAGAATCAGAAATCCCAGAACCTGGGAGAAAGAAGCAGTGGGAGAAGGAGAGAGAGACTGACTTTAGAACAAATCATATTATCCTAGATTTTGTTTAGAAATGTAGCTTTCCACTTAATATTTCTTTCTTTACAAAGGCTTTTGGGGAGTGTCCTATAACTTAGTCATGGAATTGATGAACCTTTACAGTAATAGCCAGATTTTATTCTGTTGAAAAGCAATGCTCTAATAAATATGATTCAGTCTTCTAACAAATGCTTATTGAGCACCCACATGCCAAGCAATGAGCCAGACTCTAGGGATGTAGACGTCAACAAAACAGCTAAGATGAGTAACCTCTCAGGATTGACATTAACAAAACAGCTAAATTCTCTGATCTTAGAGTTCATGAACTACTAGAATTACTAGAGACTGATAAGCAAGGAAATAAATGAACATATCATTTAAAATTTAAATTTATGCTCTGAGGGAGAAGAAGAAAGGGAAAACCAGGAGAAATGACATATTGAATGGGTCCCTCAGAAGACGTAGCCAGTAAGTTAGGCTCTCAAGGATGAAAATGATCCAGCAACGGGATGGGGGATGTGAGAGTGAGGAGAACAGCCAATGCAATGTCCCCAGTGGGGGACTATTTCCAGGGAACCAAAGGACAATTAGTGTGGCTACAACATAGAGGGGACAACCCTAGGCTTGTCTGCAGAGGTAGAAGACAGGTAGATCTTACAGGAGGCTAAATGAAACATTTGAATTTTATTCCAAGAGTGGTAAGAAACTACTAAAGTGTGATAACTGGGAGAGTCACATGAACTGCTTTGAAAGATCATTCTCACTGCTGTGGGGAACCTGACTGGAGAGAGACAAGCAGGGGGCCTTGTTGTGGGTTGTAATAGGATACAGGAATAGGCTACAGCAGGGCTTTGTCTAGAAAGGGGCACTGGAAATGAACGGGTGTGGAATATTAAAAATAAAGTCAAAATTGATGGTAGATTAGGAAAGGTAGATGAAAAAAAAGGTGTCAAAGGGCTCCTTCTGGACTCTGAGCAAGCAGGTGATCTTTATCCCTCCCCCCCCAAAAAATGGCAGGTGGTAGATGGGATGAAAGGTCTAAAAAGTGACTTGTTCAAATATCACCCAGAGGAAGACTAAAACCTCTGTCAGACTGTGAAGTTAGGAGATCACAGGGAAATCCATCTCAGTGGCATTTTTGGAAGCAAAACCAGATTTGAATGGATTAACCACTCATTGGTAAGTAGGATGAATTGCATGAAAACAATTCTTAGGAGAAGATAGGTTTGGAAATGTTGCAGAAAATGTAGAGTAACCCTGGGAATGGTAGGGTCAAACATGGTTCATAGATGTTGCTACATGTATAACTTTAAGTTGGGAAGTCCCAGCACACATTTCTGTATTAAGGGGAATAATCCAACATGGTGGGAATAATAACCAATCACACTAAATTTGGAGAAGTTTAGACAGTATGGAATTCAAAGTAGGGTTGGTTTTCAGCTTCCTTCATGGAAGAGGAAGAAAAAAGAGAAAACAGGATTCAGACACCATCTGGATTATGGGTTTGTGATGTCATCAGTCTTTCCTCTGTTGGTTTATCTTTTCTCAAGAAAGCATAAGGCAAATCCTCATCCTAAAGTACATACATGGATGTGCCCCTGAAAAGAAGAGGTAACCTGAAGAGGGTGAAAGGCAAGATGCAAAATTCTTTATAGATAATAGAAAGGAAGCTTCCTAAAATTTTAGGTAGTATTTTATTTGCATTTGAAGTTGGGGCTCATACATTTTTTGCAGTGGCATCAACTTGCCAGATGTGACTCTTATCAGTATTACTCATGAATTCATTTCACATTTATTCAGCACAGTGGTTCTCCAAGTCTGGTCTCCAGACTAGCACTATCAGCTTCATCTAATAACTTACTAGAAATGCAAATTCTTGGGCCTTACCCCAAATCAACTTATATTAGAATGCTCTATTGTAGGGCCCAGCAATCTGTTTTAATATACCCTCCAAATGATTCCAGTGCATTTGAAAGTTTGAGAACCATGAATCAAAGGAGAGCTTTCTTTTGGCAAATAAATACAAAGGAAGGAAAGAAAAGGAAAAGAAAATGTATTGGCATGATCATGGTTATGAAGACCAATGGAATATTAGAGAAGCAGTGAAGACATCCTTTATAGATATCTTGATCCTTTTAGAAAGATACATTTTGAAAGAATATTCCTTTTTTAAAATTTGCCCTGCCTTCCACCTTTCACATCTCCTCACTTCTGAATCTGAGAAAATATTCTTGAATGAAATTTTAATTTGTAACACATCTTGCACAGGGGGCCTTTAAAAAATTTACATATCTGTGCAAAGAAAAAATGTCCACTATACTCACTGCATGCTTGCCCAGTATATTTTTTTCAATGTCCATTTAACAGATGAAAGTAGTATCTTTTGATCATTTTTCTTTATTGTCGTTTATTTTCTTATCTTTTTATTGTGATTATGTCCCTAAAATAAAATGCATACAAGCAGGATGGGTAATTCATTGTGACATATGGGGAAAGGAGCAGAGCAGTTTTAATTTGAACATGTAACAAATCCACAGTTTGATTACAGGTCCATAAATAAAAATGTATGTCCCATTCATTGTCCATGATACTTGCATTCATTTCTGTCCTGGGAAGATACCTACGGATCTCCTGTTTAGTTCTGGACATCACACTTTAAAAGTGTGACCATAATGATGAAGTACCTTTCCACATAATGATAAAGTGACTTTTTAAGGTCACTGACCATGAGTAAGTGAATGTTTTGGGACTATTTGACATAAAACACAGTCTTATGTAGAAGGAGGAGCACATAGGAATGAGAGACTAGCATGACACCTATAAGTATCTGAATAGCTGACAAATGGAAGTATAGACTTCATGATCATAAATTCTTTACATAAAAATTCAAGGGTAGAGTTTATAAGGAAACAACTTTTATTATAATTGATAAGGATACCCTAATAAAATAGAACTATTTTATCTAGTCCTCTAGGGCTTTCTGGCTGAGGTTGAATGGCATCAGCTCTGGGCCAAACGACAATCTGAACTATCTCTGTGAGATCCATAATGCTCTGAGGGCTTCAAGCTGCATTTTCACAGAGATAACTCACATTATCCATTTCTTTCATTTAAATTTCTAACATGACCTGTTTTTCCAACCAAATGAGTAGAATGTAGCTCTAAGCATAGAGTTAAAGGTCACTTTTGTTTTTTAAACTTTCAATTTATTATCCAACTACTATCCAAAAACTTATATTCACATTCACAACTATTGTGAAGCTTAACATCTTTTTGAACATCATGCCTGCAGGATGGTAAGAAGAATGTGCTCAGAAACTCTTCTCCAGTGTATATTCTTGTGGTAGGACTAGTTTTGACAGAATGACAAATATAACCAGCAAGTAAGAAATGAATGTGTTGCACCAGACCTAGTGTTTGAATTTATTATAACAGAGTTCACTGTGGTTCTTTCACTAGATTTACTTCCAGCTTCTCCATGGCTGATAAAATGACTGATTGCAGACTAACAATCTTTGCTATCTCCACAATCTACTTTCCAAGAAGTAAATCTAAGTCTTAAATATCAACCTACTGAAACTGCTCTTCTCCTAAAGAGATGATATCAACCTCATGCACATGACTAACTAGACTTTCTCATCTGTAAACCTCCTTCCAGGAAGGAATCTGAAATTCTATGACATGTTCCCAACTCAAGATGGACACAGAGGCTATTGGGAGAGAAAAGATACATTGCAGAAGCTAACTAGAGAAGGAAATAAACACAGAGACATTTCCAGAAAATTCAAAGACTGTAGGAGAGAGAGAGAGTCTGAAAAGTCTTCTAGTATAAGGAGATAAAAGGGGAGTATCTAATTATCCAATTCACTCTTGCAAATATTTATTTTCATATTAAGATATCGAATCAGTAAAGAGAAATAAACATTGACCAAGGCTTTCTAACTCAATATCACCATTGTCCATATAGGAAAACAAAACATGAAAATCTTATATAAAACCCCTGTCAAGAAGGGTTGGTCATGACTGAGAGTAATTTAATGGGTTTCTGTCTCTACAGTTGCAATCTAGAAGGAGAAAAGGAACACTAGATAGAAATACTTGCCATGGGGGAAAATATTAGGCATAGCACACACAGCCAATATATACATTTATATATTTAAATATGTAAATATATTCACAGACATCTATATCTATAAATATAAATATACATTTTAATCTTCTTACAGAACTGTTTCATAGATGTTTTTCAAATGAATAAGAAGCATTCTGAAGCCAGGTAGGGTAGCACACATGTGTAATCCCAGTGGCTCAGGAGGCTGAAGCAGGAGAATCTTAAATTCAAAGCCAGCCTTAGCAAAAGTGAAGAGTTATGCAACTTAGTGAGACCCTGTCTATAAATAAAATACAGAATAGGCTGGGGAATGTGGCTTAGTTCAAGTGCCTCTGAATTCAATCCCCAGTACCCTCAAAAAATGCAGCTCTCTGAGCTTTGTTTAAAAATTTGCCTTTTCTAAAAATCCTGTTCTTAGAGAAATATAAGATTTTAATTTATTTATAATAAAATCATTAATAGCAATTTATATCAATTTATATTAGCATATTAATGTATAATAGTTATATTTATACTAAATTTTAAATTTATGTTAAAATTCATACAAAATATATGAAAATATCATTACATCCTCACACCTTATGTTGCTATAGAACTATTTCAGACTTTTTATATTGATAGAATATATAATATAATCAAGTAAACTATTTTTATCAGCTAGAAAAATCTACAGTTTCTCTTTGTCTCTCCACCCCAAACGTGACTTCATATTCATTTCAATTAAATGTGATATTGACAAGATTTTTAATTCAGCACCTGAGTATAATAGAACCTTATTAATTCAGACTAGTAAGAAATGTCAGTATGAATTAAAGTGTCTTAATTGTGAATAGCTTGAGAAAAATTAAAATTAATTCCACATATAAAATAGTTCAAACCAAAGGCCACCAATGCCATGAAGGAGAAGGGCTGTGTTATGGATTTCCCATGGAGCGAAATCTCAGGAAGCAAAGTGAGAGACATTAGAACCAAAGGAGTTGATATGCACCTACCTTATGGTGCTGGCCACTTCTAAGAGTGGCTGCTTTTGTTTGATCTCATGATACCATCCTCTGAGAAATCATATGAAAAAACTTCCTAGGATATCTGATCTACAGAAAAGTGGATATATATATATATATATATATATATATATATATATATATGTCTGTGAATATATTTACATATTTAAACATATAAATATATATTGTGTGCTATGCCTAATATTTTCCCCCATGGCAAGTATTTCTATCTAATAGTTTTTTTTTTTTTAAACTGGCTCTTATTTCCCATTGGTCAAAAAGCAGCCCTATGGGATAAATATTTCCCATATTTCTGAGTAGTGCATTTCTTTGCAAACAAAACAAAACAAAACAAAACAAAAAAACAGAATCTCACTTTGGAGTCCAGTGCTTTGGGTAGAAACAGTGGCACCCTGGGGCAGAAGGAAAGAGGCATATGGCTCAGGCATAATGTGAGATACAGCCAGGTTGAGCTTGAGAGAAGATGGCTGGAGGCCATAATGAGCTGGTGGCCCCTGCAGAGACTGGAAGAAACAAGTGAAGGCAAGAGGATCTGAAGGGCATATAAACAGTGCTCAACAGGGGAATTATTGTATATATGTGAGGAGGGTGCTAGTGTGTGCATCATGTGCTCTCATATGCATTGAAAATGACTGCTAGGGGACTCCAGGAATGATTAACATCAGTTACCTCCTAGAGGTAGTAACTTCATAAACAAAGGGAGAGAGAAGGAGACTTAACCATGCACACTTTGTTTTCATTTTTTGATTATTCTGACTATAAATGTGCTTCTTATTTTTTAAAAATTAAATAATTGAAAAGAATTAAAGGCTGAAAAGAATGAGCATTTAAACACATTTTAAACACATTTTAAATCATAAGGAAGGGGCTGGGGATGTAGCTCAAGCGGTAGCGCGCTGGCATGGCATGCGTGCAGCCCGGTTTCGATCTTCAGCACCACATGCAAACAAAGATGTTATGTCCACCAAAAACCGAAAAATAAATATTAAAAAATTCTCTCTCTCTCTCTCTCTCTCTCTCTCTCTCTCTCTCTCTCTCTCTTAAAAAAAAATCATAAGGAAGACAAAGTACAGAAATTGAGAGTTAGAAAGCAGTGGAAAAGTTAGGACATTTTGTAATTGCACTAAATTCCTCCACTTGTTCAGAGTAGGGGTTGAAGGGATTCTGCATAGGTCAAGAAACAGATCAAAATACTGTTTAAATCTAACTAGTCTAACTAGCAAATCTAACTAGCAAAGGAATACAATTAGAGATGGGGAACTCACAGGGCTGGGGGTATAACTCAGTTGGTAGAAAAGAGAGAGGGAACTCCCTCTGTACCATTTGATATTTTAAATGTCTGCATGCATTACTTGTATTAAAAACACTAGCAAAAAATAAAAATTTTCAATGCTTCAAATGCATGTGCAGTCATAATGGTGGTATACCCAAAAGATTTCAAAATAAAAAATAAAATCACCACTAACCTTAAGATTCTATTTGAAGTACACCAAATCTTACTGAAATATTTAAAAGCAATTAAGGACCAATACAAATGAAAAAAAGAATCAAATGATTATGAATCAGAACATTGCCAATATTATAAAACACTGCATAAGAGCAGCTCATTTTAAAAATGCAGGTTTACTAGAAATTGGCATCCAAAATTAACAGTTGTAGTTGACTGTAACTACAAAATCCCTTGAACAGGAAGTCAATGACCACTTACTACACCAAGCCCAGATAGCATGAAATAATATGCAAAGGCACATCTGAGCTCACATTTGAGGTCTGTAAAGTGCAATCTTCTACCAGAGAACTTGAGAAACAGCAGTTTCCCTGAGAGAGAATTGAAACAATTAAGGGCTCCTTGGGTGAAAATGGAGATCTTCTAAACCCAAATAATTAGAATGACTTACTACAAGCAAAGAGGGGAAAAAAAAGGGGGGGGGGTGTGGTGATTCTAAGAATAACACATTCGTTTTCTAAATATATCTTTTCTGGAATAAAGGTAATCAAATAGATGTTAGGGAAGCTGATATAATCTAGCACCTGTGATTTTTCTAAACCAATTTTCAGTCAAGCGTGATACAATTTATATCTGCATTAACGTATCAACCATAAGAGAAAAATAAGCTGCCAATAGACATCTTCTGGGAAAAAAAGAAGAATTAAAATAAATGGGAACAAATAATACCTTTTTCAATGAGGTATGTCTTTTTTGTGTAAACTCAGAAATAATATCCTGAACTCTTTTCAAAAAACATTCCCCCCAAATTTGACACGTATGTCAGTTACCATATGTCAGCTGAAGAAGTTTAATATCTTGGTAGTATAAAAGTAAATAAAGGCAAACAATATGGAAAAACAATTCATATATTCAATTAAATCTAACAATGCCCCAGAGGTCCATCTAGAAGGCATAGGGTGATGACTGCCATGTTAGGCCTCCCAGACCCTTGGCACTCCAGACTAGCAACACCATCATCATTAGGGAACTCGTTAGAAAAGCAGAATCCAGCCCCCACCCCCAATCCAGACTGGCTGTACCAGAATCTGTGTTTTTCTCAAGACTTCTAGCAAATTTTTACATTCACTGACATTTCCAAAGTCATGGTTTTTCAATCTTGATCCAAGAATCACCTGGTGGGATAGTGCTTACATAAAGTACAGATCTCTAAGAGCCTTCCAAGACTTATAGGATCTCCAAGGATCAGCTATGTAGACATAGGATTACCATGTAAACCAGAAATTTTACTTTGAGGTATATACCGAAGACAAATGAAAACGTATGTTCACATAAAATCTCATATTCAAGGATTCATAGAACATCATTATTCACAATAACCAAAAACAGTGAAATCAACAAAAATACCCATCAGTGGTGAATGGATAAACAAAATGTGCTTTCGCCATACAATGAAGTATTATGTGGCCACAAAAAGTAATGGCGTTCTGACACATGCTACAAATGGGTAAACTCTGAAAGCATTAAGCTAAGTTGGTCACAAAAGCCTAAATATTCCCTTTGTATAAAATATAAACTCATTTATAGGAATGGATTTTAATTTATAATGGATATCATAGCAATTTATAGTGGATAATTAATTTATGGATGGATAATTTTTATAACTTATCCTGGACACTCTATTAAAGATAGTTTATAATAGATAAATCATCATAGCAAATCTATTAGAGATACAAAGTAGATTACTGGTTGATGAGGGTGGGGAAAGGGAGAATGGGGAGTTTCTGATAATGGGCATAGAATTTCTTCAGGAAGTATAAAATATTCTAAAATTATATAGTGGTGTTAATTGACAACTTCCAGTATACTATCAAAATCAGGTGCAGTTCTCATTAAAATCCCCTTTCATCCAAACAACTGCAGTATCAATACCACCAAAGATAACAGTCAAAAGTTATCAAGGCTTTGATAGCTCAGGTAGGGTGAATAGGTAATTAGCTAACATTTTACATCTCTGTTATGAGTACTGACACAAATTTTTACCAAAACATGAGTATCTAACTGGGAAGGGGAAGCCATTCCATAGCTTCTTCAACTCTCTTTAATTCCAAAGCTGGTTTGTGTAATAAGCAGGTCACTAGAAGAGCCCAAGACTGCAATGTAAACTGGAAAGCCATATGATGAACTGCAGGTGCATTCAAAAAAAGCCATCACCCAGTAGCATCCCATAGCATACAGCTGAGTTGGAATACTGTTTCCTCCTAATACTGTTTCCAAACCTAGATGTGTGGAAACAAATAGCAAATATACATAAGGCTCTTCTCATAGACAAATGGGAGGCACAGATAAGAAACTGCCAAACCAGGGATCTTAATACCTATGGATACAAGATGTAGGACCCTGGTGGGGTGTTTAATTTCTCCTGGCAATATTTTCATCCATTTATTTTCCAAAAGAAAATCCTATGCCACAAAGGTACAATAAGATTTAAATATATTAAGCTTCTTATAAGCAGAAAATTGCCATAAAACATGTAGATATGATCATTAAATATATTATCAGAGAACAATGTGGTAAAAAAATTACTTTGTAAAACTGTTTTGTTCAAGTTCTTGCATCCTGCATTTTCCCTTTCTCCCTTGAATACAAGGCAGACAGATCATCTTATATCTTTCAAGGGCTAAAAAAAACCCACCTTTTTAATAAGCCCTCCTAAAAATCTGGGGTACAATATGCAATCCTCACTTCTCATGCTCCAGTATGCCCACTTTGCATTTCTGCTATGTATTGTATTTTAAGAGTTCACTGTCATTGTGTAGGCTTTCTCACCAAAGTGAGTCTCTTTCCTCAATTCTGCCTCTTCTTTTCATAGTATCTCTCCCTAAGTCAGCATCCTCAACCCTAAAATGGTGATACTAGGGGGATGGGCTATCAATTAAATGAATTAATCCTATGGATGCACAGAGAAGAGCACCTAGCATATTATGCTAGCACTTGATGCATGTCAGCTGTTATTATTTCATATTAATTTCCTATTGCTGCTTATAATAAGTTGCTACAAATTGAGTGGCTTCCAACAATACAAAATTTATTACATTACAGTACTGGAGATCAGAAATACAAAATTAAGATGGCAGCAGAGCTGGTTCTTTCTGAAGTTTCAAGAGAAAATCCATTTCCTTGACTTTTCCAGCTTTTATACAACCCTGCATTTCTTGTCTGATGATCCCTTCCTCTGTTTTCAAAATGCATCACTCTTTTCTTTTTTTTAATCTCCCTACCCCAGTATCAGAGATTGAACCCAGAGCCTCTTGCACACCAGACAAGTGCTCTACCACTAAGCAAAAACTCCAAATAATCTTTCCAATGCAAGATCCTGAACTTAAGCATATCTGCAAGTCCTTTTAACCACATAAGGCAATTTGTTTTGTAGTTCTCGTGATTAGGATGTAGACACATTTGGAAGGCCATTACTTTGTCTATGAAACACACTATTTCAGATTTTTGCTGTCCTAGGTTCCTCCATTTCAAATCACAATGCCATTTGTCATCTCCCTTTTAACAATCATTGCCCCTTGTTGAAAAATTTGGCAAACACTTCACATTGGCAAGAATGTGGAGCACCACACTGTTGGGTAGAGCTTCATACAGCAGCTTGGAAAATGCAATTTACACACACCCTATCACCAATCCCATGCTCAAATTCTAGAGAAACTGAGGCTCACGTGAACAAGAAAACATGTTGAAGAGAAAAAAAGAATGTTCAAAGTAGTATTACTTGTAGTTACAAATAGTTGGAATAAATTTAAAAGCCCATGAGGCAGAAACTAGCTGGATACTAACCATTCCCTATTCCCCTTCCTCAAAATAGAGTAGACTATGTTCCTTAGTTTCTAACTTGCAGTTAGTTTGGGGCCCTGTGGCTAGGTGTTAGCCAATGTGAAGAGGGCAAAAAGTTTTTAAATTCCTTCTAATTAAAAAAAAAAGTCCCATATGGTTCTGCCCTCAGGCTCAGCATCTAGCTAGAGATCCAGCAGGGAACACAGAAAAGTTCTGCTAGAAAATGTCAGTGATGAGAAGTAGGAAAATCTGAGATCCTGAGTTACCACTTGGAGGAGAGTTCTTCAGGAGAGTTGCCTAGCCAGAAGCATCAACCTTGAACTTTACATGAGCAAGACATAAAATTTTGCTGTGAGTTTCAAGGATTTGTATTGACAGAAGATGGTATTATTTACTCTGACTAGAAATTAAGTCAAAAAGATATCAGGCAAAAGAGAGTTAAGGTCAGTTGTGTATGCATACAACCAAGCACTATCAGTGAAAGTGCATGAATTAGTACAATATATGACCATAGGAACGACTCTTACAGAAACAGTGATAAGCAAAATAAGTAGCGTCTAATATGGAATAAAAATCTCTTGCATTACATTTAAAAGCATGAAGAGCACTTGTATATTTTGTTTAGAAATAGCAACATGGAAGTACAAAGAAATATGTATAAGCGATAAGAATCAAAATCAGGGGAATGGCAGCTTTAAAAGTCTGGCAGTTCCTCAAAAAGTTAAACATAGATCTAACATATGACCTAGCAGTTCCTTTTTAGATACATATGCAAGCAAACTGAAAACATCTGTTCACATAAAAATTTATATATGAGTATTCATAGAAGTATTCATAGAAGAAGCACTATTCATAATAACCCAAAAATGGAAACAACCCAAATGCTCATAAATTGATGAAGAGATAAGCAAGATGCTGTATATCCACAGAATAGAAAAATTTTCAGCCACAGAAAGAAATAAAATACTGATATATGCTATAATATGAATGAATTTTGAAAACATGCTAAGGGAAAGAAGAAACTCACAAGGGACCACAGTATACATAATCCCATTTATTTGAAATGTTCAGAATAGGTAAATACATAGACAGAGAGAATAGACTGGTGATTGTTCAGGACTGAGAGTTTGGTGAGTTGGGAGGAAATAGGGAGTGATAGCTAATGGTTACTAGGTTTCTTTTAGGGTTAATGAAAATGTTCTAAAACTGAAATTAATAAAGGTTGTATAACTCTTAAATTTCTTGAATTGTGTGAAATATGAATTGTATCTCAGTGAAACTACTATATATAAAAATCAGAGGAGTGATCATCTCCAGGTAGGTAGAGAAAGGTAATGCAGTTTGAGAGAAGGAAACCAAAAGGACAATAATATCATTAGTAATACTCTATTTCTCTCAGTGGATCATGAGTATTTGGATGTAGATTAGGCTGTTCTTTGTACTTTGTATGGCTGAATTATTTAAACTGATTAATATTTTTTATGTTTATGAAATAATAATGGTATTCCATCAAACAGCATTCTCAACCTTCTGTACGCACCACATACACTCACAATAGTTACATGAAAATGTGTGTCTCAGGACCTCCAATTGGTCTATAACATTAGTCTCAGGGAAGGTAAACTGATCATGGTTTTGCTGAACAATCCAGTTAGAAAATGATTCACACTGCTTTTCTGTTGAGGCACACCAAAATTGTGGGGGGTTTTAGCTGACTCATATTCTAGGGTTTTGGATAACCCTGTGTTTCAAAGAAATAAATGTAACTCATCACATGAATAGACTTTAAGATAAGAATCATATGATCATCTCAAGAGATGCAGAAAAAGCATTTGACAAAATACAGCACTCCTTTATGTTCAAAACACTGGAAAAACTAGGAATAACAGGAACATTATCTCAACATCATAAAGATTATCTACACTAAGCCTCAGGCCATCATCATTATAAATTAAGAAAAATTCAAAGCATTCCCTCTAAAAACTGGAACAAGACAGGGATGCCCTCTTTCACCACTTCTATTCAACATAGTTCTTGAAACACTGGCCAGAACAATTAGACAGATGAATAAAATTAAAGAGATATGCATAGGAAAACAAGAACTTAAGTTAGCACTATTTGCTGACAATATGATTCTATACCTAGAAGACCCAAAAAGTTCCACCAGAAAACTTCTAGAACTAGTAAATGAATTCAGCAAAGTAGCAGCATATAAAATAAACACCCATAAATCAAAGACATTTCTGTTTATCAGTGACAAATCCTCTGAGAAGGAAATGAGGGAAAACCACCCCATTTACAATAACCTCAAAAAAAAATATGATACTTGGGAATCAACTTAACGAAAGAGGAGAAAGATGTATACAATGAAAACTACAGAACCCTAAAGAGAGAAATCAAAGAAGACCTTAAAAGATGGAAAGATACACCTTGCTCTTGGATGGGCGAATTAATGTTATCAAAAATACCATAATTCCAAAAGCACTATACAGATTTAATGCAATTCCAATCAAAATACCAATGGAATTCTTCATAGAAATAGAAAAAGCAATCATGAAATTCATCTGGAAATATAAGAGACCCAGAATAGCTAAAGCAATTCTTAGCAAGAAGGGAGAATCAGGTAGCATCACTATACCAGACCTTAAATTATACTACAGAGCAATAGTAACAAAAACAGCATGGTATTGGCACCTCAACAGACTGGTAGACCAATGGTACAGAATAGAGGACACAGACACTAACCCCCAAAATTACAATTATCTTATATTAGACAAAGGTGCCAAAAACATACATTGAAGAAAAGATAGCCTCTTCAACAAATGGTGCTGGAAAAACTGGAAATCCATATACAACAAAATGAAATTATACCCCTATCTCTCATCATGCACAAAACTCAACTCAAAATGGATGGAGGACCTAGGAATTAAACCAGAGACTCTGCGTTTATAGCAACATAATTCACAATAGCTAAATTATGAAATCAACCCAGATGCTGTCAATATATAAAAGGATTAAGACATTATAGTGTATATATACAATGGAGCTCCACTCAGCCATAAAAATACATGAAATATGGCATTTGCTGGTAAATAGATGGAAATGGAGAATATCATGCTAAGTGAAATAAGGGAGTGATAGGATAACATAAAGGGAGGATCAGTAATGTAGAAAGAGGGAATGGAGAGGCAGAGTGGAAGGATGGGGAAAGGGAGGCAAAGCAGGATGAATTCTTAAAAAAATCATGTTATGTGCATATATAAATACACCATGGGGAACTTCACCTTTATGCATAATTAAAAAGAAACAGTCCCAACATAAATAGATGAGCAAAAGGAAGTCTCATAGAGGAAGGAGAATGGGAGAGGGGTGAGGTAACAGGAGGGAAAAGGGGAAGGGAAATGCAGGGGAACATGAACTGAAATCAAATTCCATGAATGCATGAGTTTGGGGGATGAACCCAACTACTATGTATAACTATAAATCTCTAATTTTAAAAAAATACAGCTAAGACAACCCAATGTTCACACCAGCAAATGACATGATTTTTTTCCCTACCCTCAGGGACTTAATTGGGTTTCGAGTTGGAACTTCCCTTTGTCTAATCTACCGTGGGCTCAAATTGGGTACTAGTTCATTTTAGTTGTTGGAATAATGAGACTTGAACAGTTTTGAGTAGTTTTGATTTCTCCCTATTATCTTTACCTTTTGCCATTTGGGTCGTTAGAAACAGGCTTAAGTTATCCTGGGCTTTCTTTTAACTGAGAACGTCAGTCTTCAAGCTTTGTAACCACCATCTGCATATTTTTGAAACTCTATCTACTCCAGTATTTAGACCATCTGAAAATATTCTCGAAGGTCCAAGAACTACTTTGTGGTCTTAAACATTTGTTAGCATTGTTCCTTCAAAACTGAATTCAGAAGCTCTTTGTGTTGTCATTTTTTTCATATTATTTTCTTAAAGATGGCTTTCCTTTTATCATCTGAAAAACAAATTTAATGTAAAAGTTTTTAACAAGGCTTGTCTTTAACAGCTCAAGTTTTTTTGCAAATGTTTTAAAGTTATTCATATTCCACCTTCCTTCTTTCTGCCATGTGCCATCTGTACAATTATTTATTTACAATTTCATTTAAACCAACTCACTTTAAAATTGCATCTTCAGCTATGGCATATAAATTCATGAAATTTCAGCTTTGATGTGCCTTTTATATGTTTAGTGCATATTAAATGAATGCATAGCTGTACCAATTTTAAAAGTTTGTGAACTACCTAACATATAGTGTGTAACAGACCCACCTTTTGCAGATCACTGCTTGAAAGCTTATAAGGTCAAGATTTTATTCTGAGAAGCGTCTCTATTCTCTTGGTTGTCAAACTTTGGAAAGCCTGAGACTACAGTCTTTTCTTTTCTCTGACATTTTGTTCTGTCAGAATTTTCCAACACTGAAGTGCTACCTTCCAGTGCTAAAGTAAGATTGCCACATTCAAGACTAAATCATTTTATTCCACCATCTTCCCCTTGTTGGTCAGAATAAAGTTCATGGTTATATATGTCCCTTGGAGCAGGGCTTCACAACCTCCTTTGCCAGCTGGAGGGTTCTCATAATCCTGCTGTCCCAGCTACAATGTAAATCAATTAAATCAGAATCACTTGAAATAGGACCCAGACATCATTATTTTAAGGCAGCATAGAAGACTGTAGCATGCTCCCTTAGGGAAAAAAATGCAATACACACCAAGAATATATCAAAGGTGATATTTACTTAGGCTTTATTTAGAAGATATTCTCTTTTGACATTTCTAGACATACAATGTATATCATCTAGTTGCAAAATTAACCCAATTGTTATTGCCCCAGTGGAAAAATGTTTTTGAACACAATCTAATAAAAACTTACAAAGTCCTTTCTTCACACAGATGAACATAAGATATGAAAGGTTGACCACATATGCATGTTCTCATAGATGCATGCACCATTATTGGGCATTCAGGAAGTAGTCCTGAAATAACTCTAGAGACATAGAAGCCAGCTCACAAAAACAACATCTGGCAGTCGCATCAGCAACAGCAGCAGTATAATGGCTTATATAGATAGCATGACTTGCTGCAGACTCTCATATATTCTCTGCTGCCTAAGCACTAAGCACTACTTGAATATTTTCTTAATGGCTCTGGAATATTTAAATTGAGTAAAATGAGAACCAGATTGTTTACAGAGTGCTGGCCAATGATCCTCTCCATACTAATTAATCTTCCCCAAAATATGATCAAATTTGATTCCTTGAAATGCACTTATCATTGTGACATTGAATAATGTCTCATTTTTTCTTCTAATGCCATTTACACTTAAGTGGCACTAAAACAATCATATACAGACAGACAGACATTCTCCAAAAAGAAATGTGTGTTCCAAGAATTCAGAGGGAAAAAAAGAAAAGTGATTTTCTTTTTACTTATGAAGTATAGTCCACTACAAACATTAATATGCAGGCCAGTCAAATGATGGCACAGTGAAACCATCTATATCCTTGGAGTAGGTATCAGGTTTAACAAATATGGAGTGAGAAGGCATTAAGGCCAGAAGCCAACTCCTTTCACTTTGGGGAAGGCTGCATTAGCAAGAGAGACTGGATGTCCCACAGAACCAAACAAACATGGCAATGTTTGACAAAGCTGGACATACATAGCAACTCAATCAAACTCGTATCCACACATCCATCTGTGTCTTTACTGTGTCTTTAAATTATGTAGTCCAACACCCGAATATATGTAATTTTTAAACAATATTCACATTTCAAGCCTATAAAAGTAACACATGCTCACCTATCAGCAAAACAATGCAAAGTTGGGTCACTGGAAAGTTACTAGGCTCCCCCTAGCCACTCCTCATTCCTTCAGCATTCCCTCACTGCAAGGACCAAGGAGTCACATCATGTTGTCCAAACCATGGCTCCCTGCCTGGTGATTTTGGAGAAGATAAATTCTTCGCTATGAGACTCAGTTTCTTTACTCTCTTAATAGAAACGAATTAAAGCACCTTACTCATATATGTGCTGATATGTGCAACGTATATCAAGATTAAGGGCTCTGGGGTTGGGCAGACCTATTTTGGAATCTAAGATATTTGCTAAAGGACCCCTTTCACCAAGTTTTTTTTTTAAAGAAATTAACTGTATCAACATATACTAATCACTATTCTAGTTACAACATTAAAATAAAAGATATTGTTATAAGAATGAAACGTCCAGCCACAGTCTGGAGAAAATTGTTGCAAAGTATATGAAACAAAGGCCTTATATCTGCAATAGGTATTTCAAAACCTCATAAACTCAATAACAAAAACTCTACTTTTAAAAGTGAACAAAATATTTAAATTACCACATTACTAAAGAAGATACATAAACAGCAAGTAGCCCATTAAAGAGATGCTAAACATTATTCATCATTAGTAAAATGTGAATTAAACCCACAATGAGATACTACTACTCTCACTATATGGATGAAGTAAAAAAGCTAAAATAAAAAATTCATCATGCAAAGTGTTGGAAAGCCTGTGGAGCAACTGAACTCTCACACAGAAAACAGACCAACAGTTGCTTATAGAGTTAAAGTCATATTTTGCCACATAACCCAGGCATTCAGCTCCTAGATACATATCCAAGGGAAGTAGAAGGATAAATATGAAAATATCTGTGAATCTCATAGCAGGATGATTTATAATAGATGGAAACTCAGAATCAACCCAAATGTCCATCAACAGGAGACTAGACAATCAAATTATAGTATACTCATAGAACAGAATACTACTATTCAGTAAAAAGAACATGAATGACTTTCAAAATAATTATGTTGTATGAAAGAAGAGGCAATATTATATATAATTCCATTTGTATAAGATTCTGGATGATGCAAACTAATGATTGTAACCAAAAGCAGATCAGTACTTATCTGAGGTTGGAGATGAAAGAGATCCCTATAGGGAGAAGATGGAGTAGATGTTGCTGCTAAGAAGCAAGAGAAAACATTAGTGGAGGAGGGGAGGTGTTGGTAGTTCATGATTTAGAGTGTAGTGACAATTTCATAGGGGCAGATATCTGTCAAAATTTAAATTGTGTATGTTAGATATATTAAATTGTGTATGTTATATATATATGGTTTGTTGGACAATAAGTATCTCAATGAGGCTGAAAAGAAAAAAAAAGAAAGAGAAAATATAACAATGTCTCACCTGCACAGGAATTGTGTTTTGATGGGGGTAAAGCTAGACAGAGAAGATGTAAATAAACAAATGCACAACAGCATTGTTTGTAATAGCCTTATATTAAAAGCCACCCAATGCCTACCAATAGTAGAATAGTCATGAATTATAACACATTCATACTGTGGAATTCTATTTAGCAATTAGCAAACTTCTAGGACGTGTAACATAGTGGAAGAATCTCATAGATGTTGAATGAACAGAACCAACAACAAATGAGTACTCCTCCTCTCTGATTCCAATTTTAATCCATGTATATGGAAGTTAAGGTGACAGCTAGCATTGGGGTGAGTAAAATAGAATACAGGGAGGGCCTGGGTACACAGGTGTGCTCACTTTGAGAAAATTCACCAAGTTTCATTAAGATGTTTGTCCTTTTGATCATGTTTCAGTAAAAATAATGAAATAAAAATGAAACCATGTAATATGATAGGGACTTTCTGGTTATTTTAGGTTGGACATAGAAATACCTGTGTGCAGAACACATTTAAGCTGAGACATGAATAACAAGAATGAGCCAGACAGGTCAAGTTCTTGGGCAAGAGCATTTCAGATAGAAATAATTGGAAATGCAACCACAGTAGGAACTGGCTGAGAATGTTATTGAATGAGGTGGGAGACACACGTAGGGTCATGTCATAAGAAGGCAGCCTAGTCTAGATAAGGAGTTCAGTTTGCATTCAGAGACCACTGAAAAGTTCTACATGGGAAATATATGAAATGCAGTGCATTTTGTGAGTTTTTACCTGTTTAAGATGACAATTTGTTGATTTAGTTCAGCTTGAATCAACAGACTAAGTTTCATTAGTGAAATGGTAATAATAAATTGCATATTACACAGAAAGGGCCTAACAGTAGTGTCTAGTACTTCTTTAGAAATGCTTGTGGTTTATATTAATATACTTTGTGGAATTTAAGATACCAGGAATTTCAAGATATGCCATTATTTTATGAATAATGTGTGTGGTCAATCTTAACTTTTTACATTGAAAGGTACTTTTATGAGAAAAAAGATTTGCCAATTAAAATATTAGCACATTTACCTTACTGCTTAGAGATTGTTGTTTTGCTGGGTGTAGTGACATACCTGTAATCCCAGCAACTCAGGCAACTGAGACAAGAGGATGACAAATTCGAGGCCAGCCTCAACAACTAAATGAGACCCTGTCTCAAAATAAAAAAAAATAATAAAAAATAAAAAAACCACAAATTTTTAAAAAATAGGGCTGGAGAATGTAACCCAGAGGTAAAGTATCAACATATGCCAATCACTACTCTAGTGACAACACTAAAATAAATTACATCCCAGGTTACTAAATATATATGCCAAAATAAATCTGTACTAAAATGCCTGCCCATTCATAATCTGATTGTTCTCAATCAGTTTGGGACCAGGAGTCCTCAAATCTCCTGATTTGAGAACTTATTCAGTCAATAGTGGCCACCTGGAACTACCATGTGACAGTTTTGCTGTCTCTACTCTTGGCCAAACAAAATCTAGTTTAATATCTTCATTGACAATAGAAATATAAGAGCTTGCCACCATTCCTCAGGAATAGGAGGTGAAAATGAAAATCATTAGTGGAGTATTTGGGCTTTCTCAAGAAGAAAGATGTTATTAGGATGCAGTAGACACGATGGGGCCACCTCTCCTACCTGAAGCCATGCTCCAAATCCATACATTCAAATCTAGACCAAACTCCCTGCTCTGTCCCCAAGGCTAGACCCTCCCCAGTTCCTTCTTGGAACAGTAATTACTTTCATATGTCAAATTGTTGTTCAGGTATAATTTTGTAATGGGTCCCATCTGTTACCTTCTTTGTGTTCTGAATTTTCTGTTCTTCTCACCATGCTCCCTAGTCTTAATAATGATGAAAGGGCTACTATAGCAATTCTTTTGTTTTTACCATTTGAAAATTTTCCTTTCTTCTGCCTACTATAATGATAATTAAATTCAATCACACCAAGCTACTCAAGGGAAAATAAAATCCAATACACTTCTATTCTACTCACTCAATGACGGCTCTGGCCTGACTCAAATAACTCAAACCAACCAATCACTTCTCTAGTGCTCCCTCCCTTGAGGCCAGACACACAGCTTCTCTTAATAGACTGTGAAGGTTGATTTTAAAGCAGAAAGTATATGCAACATTCAGAGAGCTCCAAAGTCACACTACCATGGAACTCCTCAGTTCTGAGTAATTGCTTTGTAAAGGTCAGTCTGATTTAATGAAAGTTCTAAATTACAGAAGATTAGAACCCTGGAGTGGATATTGTTTGGGGGTTATGAGGGCAGGCTCTGGAAAAAGACTTGACTGGTTGGGTTCAGAGAGAGGCAAACTGTTTGATTTCTTTAAAGCCTAAATTTTATCACCTGGACCATGGGGACTGCAATGGTACTAACCTCATGGGGGTTACCATGAACATGATATTTGCTACATTAAAAGTAAAATAAAGGTTCATTGTGGTAATGGTTCATTGTACATGTTAACTGGATCACGACATGCCAATCTACCTGGTTAAATATTACTTCTGGGTGTGTCTGTGATGTTGTTTCCAAGAGAGAGATTAGCACTTGACTCAGAAGGCTCAGAAGAACGGACTGTTTTTCCCAGTGGGGGTAAGTCTCACCCAATCCATTGGGAGTGTGCATAGAACCAAAAGGAGAAGGAAGGTTGAATTCCCTGTTTGAGCTGAGACTTTGACCTTCTCCAGCCCTTTGTACTACAGATTCTCAGGTCCTCAGACTAACACTGAGACTGACATTATACCTTCAGCTTTTGACTTTGGCCTTTGGAGTCAGCAGTATAAACCACTGGCTCTCCTGGGTCTCCAACTTGCAGGGTGCAGACCAAAGGACTTCTCAGCTTCCATAATCATGTGAGCCAACATCTTATGGTAAATTAATCTCTGGAGAACTATGACTAATACAACTGCTGTTACCATTACTACTGTTACTCATTCCACTATTCAACTGTAACTAACACGAGGCCAACAGTGTAGTTTATGGAGAATAACTGAGTAGTAGATTAGATACTTGAACCCTTATATCTACTACTAACTGCTTATAACCGAACAACTTTCCTGACTTCTATTTCCTTTGCAGAAACAAAACCCATGGTATAACATGAAATTAAGCATTTTACAAATAAGGGTGTTCAACATGATATGATGGTTGGTGGCTCAAAACCATTAAAATTTCAAGCGCTAAATCTCCATGGTTTTTAATCTATGCAATAAAAACGATCCTATCCAAATGAAAGACTTTTGAGTTTACCCATAGAAGAGCTTCAGTTTCAGCAAATGTCAAAATTGAGTGCCACATAATGTCATTTATTGAGTGCCTACTAAGGACCTATTTCTGTTCTCTGTGTGACTTATTCATTCTTTCCTTCTTTGAACACATTTTTATGGATTACTAATATGTGCCTGGCCCTGGGATGTAGAAAGCTGAACAAACTAGACAAGCTCCTTGATCTTGTGTGGAAGATATTTTAATGGCGAAGGAGAACAACAATAAAAAAAACAAAGAGAAAAATGAGTAAGGTAATTTCATATGATGAAAAAAATATATAAAGAAAATAAGCCAGAACCATAAAATGGATTGGGATGATGGCAGTCCACAACAATCCTAATGAAATACCTAACAGTATTGTTCTGTTTTCAATGCTTAAGAAATCAATTGCTAAATTTGACCAATTCACACAGCTAGCAAGGGTCCAGACAACCCAGAAACCACGGCTGCCACAACCAGAATCTCGTAACACACCCATTAGGAAAACTCTGCATACAGAGGCATACTCCAGATTAGTTTCTATGATTTATGCCAAATTCCACAGCATATTCCACAGTAATGTCCATCGTGAATTAATGAGGTCATATCAGTAAAGGGACAGACATGACCAGTCTCCTGTAACAAGACCTTCCAGGAAAGGTTGCAAAGCATCTAGGTCATCAGCTACCTTTGTCAATAAAATACAGTTGCCATTTCAAAAACAAATATTCAATCACTTATGTTGTAAAAAAAAAAAATTGAAGAAGATGTTTATCTGGAAAGAAAAACCAAAGAAATGAAAAAATGTGAATTCAGAATAAACAGTTCCTGCAAATACATTTCTGTTCACCCTTCTTTGTGTTAGGAAGGTTTTTTTTTTCCCTAAAAAGAAAGGCACATTTAAATGTCTTCTTTCCTAGAGAAAAAAATAAAGGTATAGATTCTTCGAAAAGGCAGCCCAAGAATCTCGCCAGCAGATCAAATGAAAAAAGACTGTCAATTGACCAAGATTCTTTGCTTAGCCAAACTTTAGTCAACCTCCTAAACCTTATCTTAGCCCACTTCCTTATAAAACCAGTTTTAGTAAAATACCCTATCGAGTCAGTTTAGCAAAAACCTCCTACCCTCAATATTTGATGAAATTTCTCATCCTCCACCATCTTCCATGTAATGTCTGAGTGACCTGGCCTGTCTTCAGCAAGAATTCTGTTAAATTGGTTTAACCAGAATCTCCACTTGCTCCTGATTTTCCTCTTGGTATTTTTTCCATCTACTGATCTCAACAATGCTCCCTGGCTATTAAATTCCCATTGGCCCATGCAATGTGCAGAGTTAAGACCAATCTCTCTTCCTCACTACAAAACACCGTTGCCAATTGGTATGCTCCTGAATAATGTCTCCCTTATTGTGCCCAACAAGTTATCAATGAATAATTTCCTCTTTAACATAACCCATCCATATGGAATAGTAGTTCAGAAGGTTGAGTCTTGGAAGAGGCCAAGTATCTGCAAGAACCAAGAATTTGAACCTCAGGGAAAAGCAAATATACATGTGCAGATGCACATAGACCCTTATGTTCCTAAGGCCATTTAATATTTAATCTCTGAATGATGGATGAAATTATAAAGTAAATACCTGATGATAATCCAGAGAAAAGACTGGAAGCATCAGGGTCTCAGACAGCCTGAAGGCAATCATCAGCTAGAATTCTGTTTGCCACTTTTTTAGGAATGCCTGAATATCCAAAAGCAAATCAAACAGTAGCAGTATCGCTGTTAAAATAGAACACAAGATGCTAGATAGTACTGCAGAAATAATACAAACAAGGATAAGCGACATCATTGCAGCAATATAATAACAGTCAGAATAACATAGTTCTATCAAAGCTACCTTCCAATTTGTCTTGTCCAAAAATTGACCTGATCTCACAAAACGTGAAGCTATATAGGATACCATAATACCAAGCCACTTAAATCACTGAGAGAAAATAGACTCTGTGTGAGAAAGCCCAAGACAAAAATATCAGGAGAAATTGAGAGATTGGATATATACATTTCATGTTAGCTTGAAACAACATGTCCTCACTAACTCACTATAAGTTCATTTCCCTGACAACATTTAGGATGCAATTTTAGCACTGATTTTCCTCCCATTAGGATAGGTTCTGAATATGCAAATGAATTTTCATTTTAACTTCTGTCTAAATTGGTATACCAACACAAATCTATTTCTTACCAAGGTTCCAAAATAGAAGCAGCAGTACAATAGCAAAATCAGGACACAAAGATGAAAAACTAAAATCAGAAGAAATGGGGGAAAGAATCTATGTATAGTGTCTTTGGTAACTTATAATTCATTTCCAGGAAAGATTGATAGTTTAAAGAACAATCAGTTCAATAAATTAAGGCTGCCAAAACTATGTGACTAGAGAAATTTTACCAGGTCAGAAATCTCTGTGGAGGCTATAACTACATGGCTCATTTCTGCTTTTATCTACCTTAATTAACATTTTTTAAAATTTATTTTCATCTTTGCCTGGCCATATCCACTGTTCTTATTTCTGTTAACAGCATTCTGATAATCCTGGTGGAGTCTCTCTGCTTCCTTTCTCTGTCAAGGTAGTTTGGGAAAGCAATTCCACTTTGACTTCTGACTCTAGGGATGGGTTGGACCCAGGTACAATTAAAAAAAAAAGCAACATATCTCTCGGGCTATAGTATTTGATCTAGGAACAGGTACTGACATATGACCCTCAAAGTCATATTGGAACAGCTGAAATTAAATCCTGAGACTTTTGTTGGAACTGCTAGGAAATGCTAAATAGCATTTTCTGCTGAATTTCGAAATCATGGGACCTAAGTCAAGAACTATAGGGGGGCTATCCTGCCAGAAAAATGGAAGAACTTTTATGGGAATGAAACCCACACAGAAACACGCAGAGATTAAAAAAAAATGGGAAAGAAATAACACCATGGTATTATTTTTGAGTTCCAGACCCAAATGTGTTTCTGAACATTTCAACTATACAAGTCAATAAATTCTTAGCTTTCCTGATCCTCTTTGACCTAGGTTTCTGTCCCTTCCAAGCAGAAGAATCCTATAGAAAACAAGTTATTTTCTATTGTATCAGACTGAAAATACGTTATTCAATAGGTAATATATTCAATAATATATATTCAATAATACCTACATTCGTGAAAATAAATCGAGAAGTAGAAACTAGGAGAAGGGAAGCTTATTTTCTTTAAATGCATTTCATAAAATTCAAATTACCCTAAATGCAGAGGCCTCTCTTGCTTTATTTTAGATTCTAATTGCATTGGGCCACAATCTATTCTTTTCTGGCAGATGCAAAGAAAATGTGCACTTAGAATTTTAATCTGAAATCATGGTTTCATTAATACAAACAAGTGAAAATTCTATGGTCTTAATTAACTCAGTCACTCAACTTCTGCAGAGATCATTTCATACATTTTACACCCAGGAGAATCTTTTCCATCACCAAATCTTTTCCATCACCATTTCCATTATAATCCGTCCTACCCCATCAAATTCAAAAGATGACTTTGGCTCCTTCTTCAAAGATATCTTTTATTCAAAGATAAAAAGGAAAAACTTCAGGCAGGAAGTTCTGCAACTTCCCCCTACCAAGTTTCCAAAACTCTATCCTATCTTATCCTTTCCTCTTGACCCAATAAAACTGCCCTACTTCCTACGGCTATTCTTTCCATGTGTCTTCTGGTTTCTATTCTCTGCACCTTCTCAATAATATCAATTACCAATCCTCTCAATTATATTTTCCATCTACTCCTTCCAACTGAATCATTCCAATCAACTTTTAAATACGTTCAAATCCACTGATCTTTGTATGAATTGCTACCCTCAACTCCTTATCTTCATCTCTCTACACTTTCTATTTTTAAATGCTTTTCATTCTTTCACATTAAATTCCTGAAGGAGCTGTCTTCATGCGATATCTCCATTCACTCATCTTTTACTCTTCAACTCACGGTGTCCTCCAAGGATAAATGGAAAAAAAAATGTCTGTTGAGATTAAAGAAGATAAGTAGGTAAAATACTTTACACAGACTCTAATCCATAGGAGAGTGTTAAGTTATAGTATTATTTATGCATTGATTTGGTTAGATTTATTGAGCAACTATAGTGGAGAATTCTATATGTGGCTCTTTATATTAAAAATGTAAAATCTAACCTCTTCTCCAGAGCATCTTTCAGCTCCATGGGAAAGACAATGGAGAATAGAAAGAAAGCAAACATAGTTACAAGGCACAATGATGTCATTTCTCAAAGTGTGGATAAAAGCAAGGACAACATAAGTGGAATCACCATAGACAGTCATCCACTATTGGAGGAGGTACCATTCACATGGGCCAGATACAAATATCTGCTTAAAGTGCAACATGGAGGCTCTGAATATAAAGGAACTGAATGATGAGCCTTGAGGTTCCAACTAGGATATGATGGAGCCCTAACAGATTCAATAATTATAACAATCCAAGGCAGGAAAGAAAGTTCAGTGTTGCTTATCTGAAGTCACTAAAGACCACACTTCCACCTGCCCTCATAGCTCTCCCCAAATTTCTTTTCTTTATCCCTTTATGGACACAGAAATTAAGAAAGAACTTTCTACACGTCTGCTATTCCAGATGAGAAGTTAATATCTGGGATCTGGTGTGAAATAATCTACAAGTCTCCTATCCATTACCAATGGTGATGAGTTTCTTAAAATCCACCCATATCTCCAATGCAAATCTTACCAGCTAATATTTTAAGAGCACAACAGTTTGGAGCCCAGTAAACTTGGTAAACTATGGGCAATTATTAATATGATCTCATCAACTCTGGATGCCCATCTTGTTCTACAATAGTTTGAAGCACATAGTCAATGTTAAAATACTTCCCCCTAATAAGAAAAATCACCTGAACTTATATATTACTATCAAGGAAAATACCTGGGTTATTTTTGAAATCCAAGTACAGGCTGCTGACAGATATCCATTCCTTACTTCTTCTTGACCAAATGCATTTCAACACCCAGTTCAAATGCACTAACAGTTACAGTTTATCCACATGCTGATAGGATAAAGAATATATGCTTCTGTGCACTCAAAATACTTCTTCCTCTTTTTTCTTCATGCAAAATTATTTTTAGTTTGGTGGTTCCTAGCAAGACCTAGAATCAAAATCAATTTTAATATCCATGTCAATAGGTATAACCTTAATTATGTATTCTCTAACTTACCCTACCATCATGATATCTCTCCCAAAAATGATTCTGGACATGAACTACATTATTTGGTACACAGAGTTCTATTAATGCCTTGGAAGAGACAGCTTACCAACTGGTCCTTAGTGCCCTACAAGAATGCAATTGCATTACATGGGTAACTGCTTTACTCCTGGGAATATTTTCTCTCTGTTTCATCACAAAGTCAGCTGTAGCCTTACTTATGTTCCATTTTTCAATATTAAATGCATTTAACAGCTGTATGCCTAATTGTATATGACTTCAGTTTAGCACCTATACTTATATTGTCTTGTTTATTTGAGTACAACTTAACACTCTGGCTCAATGCCCTTTTATCCACTTTCCATGTGGTGTTCTTATCTACCTTAATGCTCAATGGACATACTCACAATTGACTAGCAAAAGATAGGTGAGTTCTTTTGTTTTCTTGTATCTTATTATGTTTTCCCAACTTGTGAAATATCTCTAAAGTTTTGCAGACACATGCTAAGGGGACAATATGTATGAATGTAGCAAGCACTGTTATTTCTACTGATATCCCTACTGATTTCCAACAATAGAATCTGCGTTCCTGAGAGGTTTCTAAGTGTCACAGATGGTGAAAATGAACAGGAATTAGTATTCCCTGGGAATAATATTCAACCAATGACTGATGGGAATTGTTGTATAAGCATCTCAGCTCCCTCTTCTTTGAATAGACTAATTGTGAGACATGAGTTTTACACCACTTTCCAGTTTTCCCAGCTTACTACTCCAATATTGATAGCCTTTCTGTTATGATTTGAGTGTATGCATCCTTTCAGAATTCATAAGTTGGAACGTAACCCTGAACTTGATTGTATTAATAGGTGAAGCCTTGAGGAGGTGACTAGGTCATAAGGGTTCCACTCTTATGGATGGAATTAGTGCTCTTTTGACAGATGGGTTCACTTTTTTTTTCCTTTCCCCCCTCTGCCAGGTTTCATCCATCTCTGTTGGAGGATACAACAGGTGCCATCTTGAAGAAGAGCGCCAGCCCTTACCACTCAAGCTGCTGGGGTCTTGATTTTGGACTTCCCAGCATCCAGAAGCAGGAGGAATAATTTGCTATTGTGTGTAATAATCCAGTCTAAGCTACTTTGTTACAGCAGCAGGAATAGACTGAGCCATATTCCTTGCTTGAGTCACTTTCCCTCTTTCTTAATAATACACTATAAAATTTCCAAATAAGCTACGTGCTCTTGAATCTTCATCTCAAGGTCTAACAGGGGGAAATCTGAACTGAAATAGAAGGGGTCAAAGGAATATTTAAAAGTTGAGAAAATATTTCTACTTTCATCTTTCACACTTATGGGAGAGTAATTCGAATGAATAAAGGAAAGCAGCACAAAAGACCATTTATTAGCCGGAAAATGCAAATAATAACATATAATTTATAAGCTTACTAGAAGGATAGAACAAGAGGGGGTACAATGCACATAACATGATCTCTGACTAGTGATAGATGTTCACAGGATCTTAGTTACTGTTAGTGCCATTGTTCCAACTCTGAGGCAAATTTTTTATAACCAAGTAACTTACTAAGCTGCTAATCACAAAAGGGTATTTGCATACACACTTATATACGGTGTATAACAAATAAGGAAAATAAGTAATGCTTTCACTGGTTATTTATTTACTATACTTTTTATTGTTGTTTTAGAGAGTACTCCTTCTACCTATGGAAACATTAGTGTATAAGTCAGTATTCTGTATTATGCTGGCAGCAGCCTCACACATTTTGTGTTGACCACATTGCTTGTGTCTTGAGTGTTATCAAGAGGCCACCTTAAGTGACTGACCTGTCTAAGTTTGTGTAGGTACACTCTATGGTGTTTGCACAATGACCAAATCACCTAATGATGCATTTCTCAGAATGAGAGCCCTCCTTTAAGCAGCATAGGACTGTACAGGGGTAGTTACCTCCTCTCCTTCAAATGTTATCTTCTCAATGAGAACTACTCTGACCCCCTATTTAAAATCACCCCATTTACCACTACCCATCCAAGCCCTCTGATCCCCATTATCCCACTCTATTTTTTCAAAGCACAAGTCACCTTCTGACGTTCTATATACTGACTTATTTTGCATATTGTACACTGTCTGCCTCTCCTTCCACCATCTGCCTATTATGTTCATTGATATGCCCTACCTGCTTAAGTGTCACCCCAAATAAGCATAATGGTCCTCTACATCCATCTGATGATTAAAATGGGTGACTAGTTGGGAATAATCATTGCAATATCTGTTTCCAGTTTTTTTTTTATCTAGCCTGTCAAAGATTAAAGTAGACATGAATTGACAACACCCTAATAGATCCAATTACCTTTATATATTTTGATTTTACCAGTTAAGTGAAAAACCAAACATTTTCCTGTTTTACAGAATTATATCTACAGTCAAATGCATACTCTGGTCTAGATAGAAAAGAAGGTGCTCGACAATTGGTGGGCTGTGCTGTGTGTTTCAAATAAAATCGCCTTCTATTCTAGGCAAATAAAAACACTAGGGACAGCTCTGGAATTTTCTATCTCATTTGTTTTCCATTAGTTTTTAGCAAGGTACAGTGATATCATTATTCTTAGTCGCCTTGGGTGATTCCAATATTGATTTTGAGACTTTTCCAGCCATTCTATAGAATGCATATCATTTATAAAGTTCTACTTCACTACTGGGAGCATAACTGCATTCCAAATGTTTTATATTTTCCAGATGATAATGTCATATAAACTATGAAAACATCCTTTTGAGTTTTGATAATCCCCACCTCGAGCAAACTTAAGACTATATGACTTCTTCTTCTATTTCAGTTTAATTCAAGAAAAACATGAGTATTTTTTTATAATTGGCCATTGTCAAAATAATATTGGAAAAGTTAGTTGCTGAAGCCAAATTATCCATATATTTTCACCAAAATTCCCAAATTGTTTCCTTTTAAATGCACTTTATACTAGCACAGCTGACTTAGTGGCTACTCAGCCACAATGGACAGTTGCCACAAGGAAACATAGTCAGTGGCACCAATTTTGCAATTGTGTACATGTGAGTGTGTGGGCGGGTATAATATTTTTAAAAGAAATAAGCCAGAAATATGGGTTTTCTGAGAAATCCCATACTATGTATGCCAAACAGAACACATCTATGCCACATAATTGAAAACTCTGCTCTAAATTGATAAAGTTAAATGTTTAGTACCTAGTAGAATGCACAGTGTTCTACACCTTCCAGTTTTAAAAGTACAACTGAACTCTATTTTAAAGATCAAAATTTCCAGTTCCTCACTTCCTGATTGTTCATGAGTTCACAGTTGTTCATTCATAAGTGATTCTGCCAACCAGTGTGGACTCCTAATATGCCAACACAGGTATTTTCCATAGGAACCATAGACAAGGCAATAGTCCTAGATAATACCTTAAACTTCCATCACAGTAATCACCCTAGAATCTTCTGTCTGGGACTCCTTCTGCAAATAGGCTCAACCAGAAGCCTGAAGAGATCCTGAAACTCACACTGAGGAATCCCTAGCTTGACCACTTACTATGATTCATTTCGCTCCCAATCCTTCCTATTTTTTTCTCATTGTATAGTATACCAGTTATTATAGAAACAATGGTACCAAGAACTTGGGCATAACTTAATAAAACCCCAGCTCTCAGTATAAACATCAACTGATAGGAAAGTAGGCGTCCTATCATCCAATCAGACATATGTGTACCAGGTTTGGAACAGCAGAGCCATAGGTGTAAGTTACATGTAGTAATTAAATAATTATTCCTAATGGTTTTCAAGAAGCTCAGTTTATTTACTCTATGGTTGGAAAGCAGGCTTAGCTTATGGCTTGTTGTAGCATTTTTCTCTCTTTGTAGTGCCTTTAGAATCTCTACCTTATACCCATATCCACTCTTAGAATTTTGGTCATACCCTAAGGAATGACTAGGGGGTAATTAATCATCTTCACTTATCTTTCATAGATAGGAAATTTTTAAAAACTACTGTTTCTGTGGAACTTTTGTTTTTTAAGGAAATGAATCACTTCTAGGTTCCATTCCAGAACTTCAAAAATGTGGCAGTATCCTTTTGCATTTGTAGTCATGTTTTATAGCCTAAGTAAAAATATTCATTTATACACAAATAGGTACTAAAGACCTGACATGTGTTATGCATGAAGTTAGGTGCTAGGAATAAAAAGATGAAGAAACAATATACCCGCTTCAGAAGAATTTCCAGTCTGGTGCAAGAAAAGAGTCCATGAAGAAAAGACTTATGAAATACTCTGATGCATGTTTGAGTGGGATAAGCGAGGCCATATGGGAGACTTTTGGGTGGTGGTGGGGAGGTGGTAGTTGGGTATGAAGTTTTCAATGAGGAGGTGATAATGAGATGATTGGATGTTCATTTTGGGGTTGGGAATGAAGACAAAAACAGAAGGCTTACACAAGATTTAAGTGGGAGATGCTAGGGGGAGTAGTAGTGGGCCCAGTGAAGGATATAAACACACACACAAAAAAAACATTATTTTAACACGATGAGATTTAGAGATTACTTGACTGTGAGAGAGAGGGAGAGCAGACTGTCTGGAGAAGGGGATAGGACATACCATAGAGGTGGCAGGTATTTTGAAAACCCTTAAAAAGGGGAAAACAAACTGCAATCACTAGGATTTGTTCCAGAACCCTTGCAAATACCAAATCCATGGATGCTCAGGACTCTCATAGAACATGTCAAAGTATTTGCATATAACCCATGTATAATTCCCCTATTCTTTAAATTGTCTCTAGGTTATTTATACAGCCTAATACAATATAAATGATATGTTAATAGTTATTGTACTATATTGTTCAGGGAAAAGGGCCGGGAAAATATCTATCCGTGTTCAGTAAAGGCACAACTTTTCCCATTACTTTTCATCTGTGGTTGGTTGAATCCACAGATGCAGAACCCACAGATATGGAGAACTAACTAGACTGTTTAACTCAATGCACAAATAATTGTTATTCAAATATTACTGGAAAATTTGTTTGTTCTCATTTCTCTAAAATTTACAGAAAAAAAGACCACTGACCTAAAACACATATGTATGAATGAGGAAAGCTCTATTCTGCTTCTATAAGAATTTTTTCTTTAACCCCCCCCCTCCTCCATGCATGTTTTAATTTTTAGAGATTAAGTCATGTCCATGTAGCAACTGTTCCTACTTTGGAGTAAGAATCTTTGTTTTAAAAAATGAACTATAAATTTCATTTTCTTCTAGGAAGTTTGGTTTACAACTCAATGGAGCTAGAATGTTAGGCAAGGGGGCAACTAAGTTGGCATTTTAAAACAATTAGCTAGAAAATCAATCTCATACAAACACCATTCGCATGACTCAAGTGCCATCTTTAGAAGCAGGTCATAGGAATTTTCACCAAGAAAATGGCGCTGACATTTCTTAAATGGAATGCCAACTTTGAATGTTAATTGAAAGGTATAGCCAACAATAATGGAGTCCATCAGAGATCTTCTCTTTGAAACCAAAGGTGTGTTTGCCTTTTTCTCTTGTACACCCTCCCTCTCTCAACTTCACCCATTCCATAAATTGCCATTAAACTTAGAAGGGTGATAGACCCAATATTGTTTGCATAAAGTACTCAGTATTTAGTTGAGGATGGAATATGGAAGAGAAAGGATATTAACCAATGTTTTTAAAGGACAGAGGTACACTTCCTAGCCAATTTACCTTCACCACCAATGAAAAGAATGGTAAAATTGACAGAGGAAATCCAACAATAGAACATCTGTTTCAAAATGTGAGTTAAATGTGCTTTCTCTACAAGCAACCAAATATTTTTGGTTTTGATCATGGAATTAATCAGAATACTGAACAATGAGCATTTACCTTCCCTTTTCATGAGGAAATCTGCATGAACAGAAATGCTGACTCTAAGGATTTGAGAGTATTGAAGAGTCAAAGTGGGTTGATTCATCCAGGGATTTTTAAATTATTGAAGGTTCAAGGACTCCAAACAAAACTTCTTTTGTATCCACTGAGTTTCTGTATACCACAGTGTTTATGGAATGTGGATGCAAATGATCCAGAGTTTCACTGCCTCTCTACCCTATCTCACTGGATGGCTTGTTGTTCAAGCGTCCTATTTGAGAGTGCTTTCATAAAGAAAAATTAACATATGCAGGTGAAATACTTTGATGAGGACTCAATGCTTCTTATTCAATATATTTAGTAAATTTTACTATATTACTACATAGTAAAATGTATTTACTATAACCACAGAAGTATTATCAGTTTTTCTTACATTGCAATTGCTTGAATAGCTAATTATGTATGCACCTTCATGACAACCCAGAAGCCATGTTTCAATTTGGAATACTTGAATTCCAGAACATGTCAAGGCAAGGAGAACCAGCTTCATTTCCTTTCTCTTTCCACCTGACCTCCAGCACCTATGTGTAGATTACATGCTCACATATCTGAACCTCAACCATATTTCCCATATGCACTCCTCTTCAGCCCCTTTTGGATCAGAAGCTCTATGAGCAGTGAATTCTAAGGTCCCAGGTATTCAAAGCAGGGCCCAGAAAGAGAGCAAGGCCTCCAGGTGGCATGTGGCTCTTTGATTGATACAGAGAAGCATGGCTGTACAGGGGCACTAAGGCTAGAAGGCAAAGTATCAGGACTCCATAAAAAATAGTGAGCAAGGCAGGGTCCTCTCTTGGTGATTTAAGATGATTTTATCTGTACTGTTTTAAGTGCAATTGGAGAATAATTACGTTTTCTCCTTCTATTTACAAGCCTTCTTTCCTCAGGGAAAAGTTTTATAAAGAGTCATAAAAACAACAACATGAATGTTAAATCACTTGGATAGCTACAGATATTTCTTATTTATGATGAGAATAAACACTGATGCATTTTTTTTAACATTTTGTATCAAAGTATCTAAACCAAGAGTCCAGTGTTCATGTGGGTTAAACGCAAATATGACTATACGATTTGCCAAATGTAAGGTTATTTGGGGAAAACAGTCAAGACTTATGTTGCTGCCAATCTGTTTCCAAACATACCTCTTGTTTCTGCTAAACTGTTTCTTTTGGATTATCCTTTTCCTGGGTCTTCTCTCCCCTGGAAATGGGACCTTTCCTTCCTAATTCCTGCCTGTACATAAGGACCAATGCCTGAAAAGCCACTTCTTCCTAACACATCACTACTGACTTCAGAAGAAAAAGGTGTCTCCCACATGGAGTACCCATGTTGCACCTTTTAATGATGCACAGCGCAGTAAACGTTTTGTTAGGTAAACTCCTGCATCACAGTAAATGTTCCCTATAAGAGGGAGGGAAGGAGAGACGGCATTCAGCCCTACTTGCCTCTAAATCCTGGGGTAACAGACAGTTTTACTATCTTTGTTTTAGTTTGATTTGGTTTTGAATATTTAGCATCCATCACATCATCTCTTTCATTTATTTCATCAGAAAAGCAGGAATGAACCTGCCTGATCTTCCTGAGGCTCAGTTGAATGGACCAGGTATTGGAAGGAAGGACAAGCATAACTACTACTGGACTATGACCTCACCCTAAGCAAGCTGTTCCTGGCTGGAACATCTTTCTGATAACAGGTATCTAGACCCTGGAACTGTCTAAGATCTTATCTGCTTCCAATCTTATTTTTGTAGGTTTGTTTTTGGGAATTCCCCACCCCACATTCCTGGCAAATCTTTTAGCTACCTGCTATCCTTCTAGTAAATTCCTTTTACTGGATTTAGGAGCGTCTTTCATTTATATCCAAACTAAGAGTCATTGCTAATATACTTGGTAGAGACCCTAGCATAACAGGTAATCAATGAATGTTTCTTACACAAATGAATTATTATGGCCTGAATGTGTATCATTGCCATAACTGTAAAGGAGTGGGATATTTTTTCTGATTCATAAAACAATGTGTTATCAATGACTAAATCTTGAAAAATTCAGAGAGGTATTTTTTAATTGTATTTTTCCCACCCAAAGATTATTTTTTTTTCAGTTTTCTATTTACCCATATGATATTTCCATTTCACAAAACGCATGAATGATACAATATATACAATAGAGCAACTTGGTTATTTCCACATAAAATCATAGTGAGGATTATGTCATTATGTAATCTTCAAAATGATCAATTTTGATACCTATAGAATAGTGTATTATTTTTAGAGCTCATAATATCTTCAGTTTCTAATTTTTAGTTATGTATATCCTAAATTTTTGTTCTACAATAAACAATCTTTTATATAAATTTTGCTGGTTACTTCCTTAGCCAAGACTAAACTAAATACAGAATAAAATAAGAAGCAAAAAAAATGGTTGGGTCAAAAAGTTTGAATTTTAAAAAGCTTGTGACAAATATTTTCAAACTCTTCTCTAGTAAGGTTGCATCACATAAATTTCCCACTGGTACTGAATGAGAATGTCCTCACTCTGGATACTATTACTTTTATTAAAAAAAAAAATAAATATATATAGATATAAAATAGAGGAAACTTAGCATCTTTTCTTTTAATTTGCATTTCTGTGATTAATGGCGAGAACATTTAATAAATATGTATATTGATCCTTTTATTTCTTCCTTTTTAATTATTCAGATATTTAGACATCTCTATCAAATGGATTTGCAAGAGTTCTTCAGCATGTTATTGCATTAATTTATGCTTGGTGACAGTATTGCTCCCCATTATTTTGTTCCACACTAAAATGTATATTTTTTGCACATCAAAGTACAAAACATATTTGAATTTGTATTTTGCTTTGTGATTCATTCCATTGATCTTATATTTAGAAAGTCTTTCTTCTAAAACGAGTTAACTATTTTCTTCTACCTTTGTTTTCTGCCTTACATATAAACTTTTCAATTTATTTGGAATTTACTTTGGAAGGTCATATCAGCAAGAGGTTCTTAGTTCAATGATTTCTATATACGTAGCCAATTTCCTTGAAGTGTTTTTCAGGTACACCTCACTGTTCCACAATATTTTCTCCACCACACTTCTGTTTCTAAAAACAACCTGAGTCTCTTTCTCAACTATTCTATTTCATTGATCTATTTATCAATTCTTACATCAATACTATATTGATTCAATGATTGCAGTTTGATGATGAGATGATTTCTTTTTATTTCAAAAGCAAAACCACAACCACTTCCTCCACATGCCCCTGACATCTCCCTCCCTCCCTCATCATTCCCACCAACCTTTACCACCTCCAATCACCCACCTACACCACACTCTTTCTGCACCCACCACCCAACTCTAGCCTCCCCTCCACCTCTCACTAACAGCTCCACCATCTCTGCAACACCCTCACCACTCTCTTAGACTGTTTTTTTCGATTTTCATGTAGTTATTCTTCCAGAAGTATGTTAGAATCATTTTGTCAAGTGTCCCTCAATTCCAATGTGATAAAATCATGTAACTGATCTGGGAAAAACAACCATTTCATATTATCTGCCTTTTCTACCCAAGAATAGATGTGGTTTTCATTTTTGTTTTCTGTTTATTAGCTTTATTTGTCGTCAGGAAAAATGTATCCCATTCTGTATATACTCTTATCTATTCCTTAATATTCTCAAGTATTTCATGTACTTTTCCTATTTTTGCTATGTAATTTATATTTCTGTGGTTTCATGAATAGGATCATTTTCCTTTCTACTTTTTAGTTGGTAAATATTGCCCTTTTGGGTAGCCACTGATTTTTAAAGGTGTATGTTTTTGTCACCTTTTTTTTTCCTTTCTCTATGACCACAACACCAAACAAGAACAAATTAGAGAAGGAAAAGTTTATCTGGAGCTCATAGTTTAGAGGTCTCAGTTCATAAATGGCCAGCTCCACTGTTGTGGGCCCAGGGTGAAGTAACACATCATGGGGAATGGACCCAGAAGAAAGTTACTCAGCTCCTAACTGATTAGGTTACAGATCTCACAATCTAATTATTTCACCTCAGATTACTCCTGAGTTAACAGGTGATTTGGGGAGATACCTCATATCCAAACCATGTCAATGTATTTTACAATTATCCACCTTACTGAAATCTCTTATTAGCTACTTTAGGTTTTAGTTGATTCAATTGTGTACACACCACTTTTTTTAAAAAATCAAGGTACGACTCTCTGATTATTGATTACTTGTGTGAAAAATTTTAGTTTGGCATATGGATTAAATGATAGTTTATTATTTTTTAAAATTTTCATTTTACAAGAACAAGAGGACATGAAATTGAAGCCACTCGAAAAATCCAAAACATAAGATGTGTTCATGTGTTGAACTACGTTAATTTCCTTTGGGCACAATCTTGCTGTATAAAACTACCAGAAAAGGGTTCTCAACTAGAGACATCAAGTTACTTCTCCCTTGGATAAAACATATTAAACAATAAAACAACTAAGATTTTTGACAGAAATACACCAGAAACTTGTTCTCATATAAAGATAATTTCTCTCCTACTTTACCCTCAAAGGCAACAGCCAAGATGATTACAAAAACAGAACAGAGCTCATTCAGATATACTCAGAAAGAAATTGTATGCTGTTCTACACATGAGCAGATTCCTTTTCCCTAGATAGGCTTCTTATTTTAAAAGATCACAATAATAATAACTATTGATTATTGATTTAACAAAATAATTACTTTTTTCTAATAAATGTAGGGTTCCATGCTACCGGGAAAAATTGGGGAGCTATAGTAATGGTTATAAATAGGAACTAAAAAACTAAATAGGAATTAAAGAGAGCTTGGTGTACAACAGAAGCACAATAAGTAATTAATTGTATTATGTTTTATTATATATGATTATTATTTATTATTCTTGATTTCCCAAAGGTAAAAAGTATAGTTCCCAATTGTTTTCTCAGGACCCACCATGACAAACATACCCTTACAATATATATTTACAGAATAGTTGTTGACTGATATGTTTTTACAAAAACCTTAGTTGCCAGAAAATATTTTGATTTGATTCTTAACTGCTAACCTAAATCAATTCTTAGAAGGTACACTTGTTAAAGTCAAAAATACTCCCATTTGAAATCAGAATGAAGTTCTAATTTTCTCTTTTTATGCTAGTAAAAACACTTCAAAAAGTATAAATTGGCACAGGAAAATGCATTAAGACATATTATTCATTCTTTCATTCACCAAACATTGATTGAGCATCTTTTGCATACAAGACACAAAATGAACAGATATGACAGAGTTTAGAGGCATTAAATAGTCAAACAAATAAATAGGAAATTATAATAGGAGGTATGTGCTATGGACGAAAAGAAATGATGAAGATTTGGATTGGTAAGGAAGAGAGGCCAAGGATGTCCAAAAGATAAGTGTGAGTTGGACTGGCAAAACATAGGAAGTAGGACTTTGTATGTTAATAAAAAAATAAGAGGTTACTGTAACAGCAGCAAGAGGAAAAGATGCCCAGGAAAAGTCTGGCCAAGTACCTGGGACTCTCAAGAGTTTTTAGAAATTGTCTCAGGTGTATGAATAGTTTTTATGAAGGGAACTGAAATGATCCTGTATTGTCCAGGTGAACCAGGAAGCAGGGGTCTAGTTAGTAAGTTATGCTAGTGATCCAGGTGAGCTATAATGATTTGAAGTTCAACAATGGTGAAAGGGGATGGAAAGATGAACCCATGAAGATCAGTTTAGAGATACAGATAGAAGGTGGACTTTCTAAGACTATGATGGTTTGGGGCATGGAGGGTAAAGGTAACAGGGTCAGAGATTATCCTTGAATTTCTAGCAAGAGCAACTCCATGGAAAGTGGCACCATTCACCAAGATACGAAAGACTAGAAAAAGTGTTAGGTTTACTGCTATTGTTCCTGGTGTTTGTTTTGCATTGTTTTTGTACGGTATGAAAAAGGGTAGAAAGCAGCATCAACAAATCAGTTTGGGACAGGGTACATTTGGGATACCTGAGAAGACCCAAGTCCTGGATTGTCTCGGTTTAGGGATAATGACATACAAGAGACATATGAATGAGGTCCCTATGAACCCTGCTATTTCCTATCATAATTGGGAATGTAAAGCTTCAAATACGTTAATTGGATTACATAACAAAGTTTTTTTTTCTGAACCCATGTTATAAAATCTTTACCTTCTGGGGCTGGGGATGTGGCTCAGAGGTAGCGCGCTCGCCTGGCATGCGTGCGGCCCGGGTTCGATCCTCAGCACCACATACCAACAAAGATGTTGTGTCCGCGGAGAACTAAAAAATAAATATTAAAAAATTCTCTCTCTCTCTCTCTCTCTCCTCTCTCACTCTCTCTTTAAAAAAAAATCTTTACCTTCTGTTCTATGCTGACATAATATTAATGCTGTCTTTATCACTATGAATGTTGGTATACTGGACTGAATAGTGCCTTTCCAAAATTCATACCCACCCAGAACCAGTAAATGTGACCTTATTTGGGAATCAGATCTTTCCAGATGTAATCAACTTAAAATAAAGTCATACTGAATTAGGGTGGGTCTAAATTCAACATGAATGATGTCTTTATATAAAGGGGAAAATTGGGCATAGGGACACAGAGAGAAGACGCCATGTGAAGTTGCAGGCAGAGATTGGATTTATATTGTCACAACCACGGAACACCTCAAGGTACCAGATTCTGAAAGTGGCTGAAAGATTTTTCTCTGAAAGAGAAAATCCCCTCCTAGCAGTCTCGGAGGGAATATGACCCTGCCAACACCTTAATTTTGGATTTCTAGCCTTCAGACATGTAAGAGAATAAATCTCTGTTATTTTAAGCCACCCAGTTTTGGGTAATTTGTTATATCAATTCCAGGAAACTAAAATAGTTGAAAGGATCTAAAAAAATCCACATTTGAACCTGACTTGTATAATAAGGGGTATATAGTATGGGCTCAATAAACATATATTGCCCTTCTCCTAAAAGGCACTGCTATTTTTTTTTATTTTTATTTTTTTTGGTGGTGGTTTATGAAAGTAATCCCCACAGTTGACTCATGCAGAAAGGTCCTACTATTCCTGAGCCTGTTTCACAGGTGGAGAAAGTGAGGTTTAGGAAACTTAATTAGCTCGCCTAAATGGCAAGGCTAAACATGGAACTTCTGTTTCAGCTCTATGTCATCACCAAGTTGACCCCATAACCCCCAAACACCTGCCTCTTCTAACTGCAGCATTTCAGTAAACTCCAAGAGAGTGAAGGAGAAGTGCTGCCAAATTGGATTTTCAATGTCTGCAGTTAAAACTCATATTAATGAAATAACAAGTTGCAGAGAGCTTTACCTACACACAGAGGAACCCCCAATTTTTTATTATAAGGTCAGTGCCATCAATGAACCTGTCATCAACTCCTATTGCTTCCATGAACACTGCTTCTGCTTTGCACATATGTATTCCAAGTCAAGGTATCATCATCATCAGACTGGACATTATGGCTTTAATTTATTTAAATGCATTTTCCTCATGCAGTTCCCATTTCGTTTTGATGATACTGACTCATTCTTGCCACCTAACAAGACTATAAAAATAAATAGTGTAAGTGCAGAGGAAAGTATCTCTAAACTTCATATTCACAGACTGATGCCCACCCTTCATATTATAAAGAAAAAATAAAGGCATGTTCTAAATTTACCTTTCCTCTCTAACTCAGTGGGTTGTGCTGCTGAATATAACACATATGCAAATATAAGGTGGGGTTATAGAATGCAAAAATTCATAGAATTCTTGTGTGTAGGAGGGGCTTCTACATAGAATATGTTCTCCATAAGGATTCAGGTAAGAGAAACTGCACACTACCAAACCTAAGAAGAGAGAAGGATGTTTTAAAACATTTGTGAGTTACCTAAGACGCTGTGGCAGTTTCTTGGTAGAGCCCTGTGGAATGCCCAGGTTTCCCCATTTCCACAAAAGTATATTCAATCTTCCAGGCTGACATCAACTATCAACAACACTCTCCTCTGGTTTTGTGCCAATTTCTATTTTTCTTTATGACTTTGGCCTTAAAAAGACCACCACAAATAGCCCAAGGCTTCAAATTCTCCTAATTGGGATCTAATGTTGGCAATTAACTCACATCCCAAATATCAGGGAACACCACCTCCCCCTCCCCACACACTCCGCTTTAAGGATAATCACACTTCTTCAAACTGGGCACTGATGATCCCCAGACTTTTCAAGTTTACCCTCCAGGAGGCTGACATGGCACACAATTTTGACAAGAGTTAAGAACGGAGATCATTTTCCACACTCTGCCCACAACGGTGCCCACAAGCAGAAGTTCTTTTTCTTTCTCTATTACAAACCACCACGCGCGCACAGGCACACCAAGGCAAATAACAAAGGAAAACACAGCCCCATAGAGGCTCAGCTACTGCATCTTGCAGTCCTCACCTGCCAAAAGACAAAAACCATATAAAATCCTGCCCTGGCATCATATCCAACACTCCTCCGGAGAAACAAGCACCGTGGCACACCACCCCCACGGCCCGGCCGTGAGCGGCTGTATACACAAAGAACTGGTGCTGGGCTTGCTAGCAGTTCGGGGTACCAGCGCGCTTCCAAGGCTGGTGTCAGGGGTTCTCTCCCACGCCCTCCAGTCCAGCAGAAAGGAACTATCCTTTATTTGACCGGTAGAGAGCTTAGGTTGGATGGGAGAGTATGGGTTGGGGGTGGGCGGTCCCCAGATCCCTTCCCTCTGGACAGTGGGTCCCTAGCCTTTGGCATCTCCTAGGAGATGCAAAATTGTGCTGTCAGAGAGGTCCCCTTCTCATCGTCTTCTGGCAAAGCAAGATGCCCTGGGTACCAGCCGTGCGCATCCCTGCGAACGCCTCTCCTGGCACCGATATCCACCCAGGCAGCCCTTCCAGGCGCGCCTGCCTACCTGGTGGCTGGCTGTCAGCGAAGCGGCAGTGGCTCATCCCCTTCTCCTCCACTGCTACATGGCTCCGAGCGCCATGTTCCTGGTCTCCCCGGGCGCACGCTGGGGAACTACTACAGCTGGGTAGGGGCAAGGGGGGCGGGGGCTGAAAGGAGGGTGGGGGGCAGAGCCAAAGCTTTCTACTCTCCACCCAAACCTCCCCCAGCTACTGAGCATGCCCAGCTGCCTGGCTTCGCCCCTAGGAGGACTGTCCACGAGCACACGCAGCTGCTCCGGGTTTTCGCGGCAGCCGGCTGGAAGCAGGCTGTAGCAGCTGCGGGGGGTGTGGAGGGGGGGAGTGTGGCGGGAGTGTCTACACTCCGGAGCTGGAGAAAGCAGCCAATCCAATCACACTTTCTTTCTGACCTCCCCGCGGGGGCAACTTCTGCACGCCTGGTCCCCACACACTCGAGATTTGCCAAAATTTTGTGCAGGACTACTGCAAGGGCTGAGCTTTGCTTAAGGGGCGAGCAAAGGTGGGTAGGGGGGAGGAGCTGAGAGGCAGATAGTTTTGCCAGCATCTTTACCAACACCAGGACCGGGGCTTCACAAACTTTAATAAACCTGTGAATTAAAACACAAATTCGGATTCAATTGGTTGGGGCTTGAGATTATGCAAACCAAACTTCTCAGGTGATGTTGGTGCCCTGCTGCTGGCCCTCCTATTGCTCGGAGAAACCCCCATCCGTGACTTCGGAGTGATCATATCCTTCAATCAGCCAGCCCAGAAAGGATCTCTGGTGTACAGAGACGCCTCCTGCCTGTCGTGGCAACTCAAGTGAAGGTGTCCCTGGGGTTGCTACCCCTTTGCTGAAACGAAGTTCAGTAAGGTCAGAGTGACTTCGTTCACAAACTGGTGAATTTGTGATTTCAAATGTAGTGCCTAGGGAAAGGTGAGTTCCTGGACCACTTCATGCTCACTTTGCTAGTTCACTAGTAAACTCATTGTTAGGAACTGTTTCACTCAAGACTGAACAAGTGTGCCTTGCAGATACCTGTGCCTTTCCTGAGCAGGGACAAAAACTCAACACACATCAAAGTGTTAATGTATTGCACATGTAACATCAAGGTTGGGCTTGCCCATGTGAAGAGACTAACAGATTATGAGCACAAGTAGGGTATTTGGGGACCAAGAGATGACAGGTTTTGTTTTTGTTTTTTTTTTTTTTTTGTTATTGAACCATGTTTGGACTGAAGCTTGCAATGATGTCTTGCGTTTCAATTATAATCCCCCAGTTGTCTATACCCTTCTCAAACCCTTGAAGTCTCCAGCAATATCAAGAATATTTACTAATCACATTATGGGGAGAGAGACAGAGACATTCACAAACCAGCTGGGAGGTTTCAACCTAGGAAATGGAGAAGTCACGTGCCTGTCCATCCTCAGCTATCCCAAGAGTACCCTTATAAACTAATGCATGTAGTATCTAATTCCATCATCGATCACCAGAGTACAAAATAAGGATTTTTATCTCCTCATACCCTATTTTATTCAATAGCTTTATACAGTTTTCTGGTTAATAGTATGATATTCATCATTTCTCCCTTGTTGGTTTTCCATTCATTCATACTCCAATGTAGTAGCTGCCACATAAAAATAGGAACTGTAGGATGAGTGAATGATTACTTTTCTCCCCAAATATTCCTAAGTATAAAGAAGAAATATGTCCTGGTATATCATATGCTATCATTCTATTTAAAAGAAATGAGTCTCTAAATCCATCACTTTATCTTCAAAATTGCTCACATAGTGCTAACTCCATACTCCCCAACCCCATTTCCACCCTCATGTTATTTGTATAAATATTTTCTATTTTTTTTATTTTCTTATATGTGCATTCATATATATGCAACAACCAAAAACATTTTTGTTACTATGCAGTTATTGATTGATTGGTATCAATTAAAATTTTGACTTGAATTATTGAACTTCAATCATTTATAAGAGTCCCTGTTGTATTTAAATGTGTTCATGCAGTTGTTTCTACTGCTTAAATACAATGACTTGTTAGTTGCCTCAAATTCATTTAAGAGGTCCAGAAAATAAAAATTGCAGATGCATATAATACTTTTTCTAACACTGCATTGCATAAAATCATAAGATTTTTGTGCATAGTATGTCATTTCTTCAGAGTTTAGCATGCAGAATACAGATTTAGAACCAACACTTGTAGGTGGGAAATATCAGAAACAAGAGAGGGCAGAGGGAGAAGCCAAGCAGGCAAACAGTCTTGACCATCCCCTCAGGAAGCTTGGGAGCAAAGGAAATCCTTCAGAACAGCTCTGAGTTGGTCTGAGATGGTTGGTTCTTTGTATCTCCATATCAGTCATTGAGTATGGGCTGCTCCTGAAACAGGCATGAACTTGAGACAGGAAGTTGTCTGAAAATGTAGCAATCCCTAAAGAGGATGACAGCTGATGGTTTTCTGTCAACAGTAGTTCCTGTAGCTGAGGTAATAAGACTTTCCCTTAAGGAATATCTGGGCAAAATATTACTTTATCCACCACACTAATGTAGGGGCCATGTCAAAATAGGAACTGTAGGATGAGTAGATCCTAAATATAGCACTTTTGAATACACAAAGTAGTACTCTGCTGATTTGTTAAAAGGATTAAAAAGCTTTATTTTTAAGTAAATAAATGACTTTTTCTGGCTCAGAAATTTTAAAGTTACAAAATAACCTATAATCAGCAATGGAGAATATATTATCTATTAAAGTATCTAGCTATTTTGTATATGATGTGTTTAACTATGATTTACTAAGTTGATATGTATTTGTTCTTTAAGACATGGTTTTCCCTACTATCAAAAAAATCTATTTTTTTGTCATTTGTAATTTGAGGGGAAAATAATTGTTGTTAAATAAGAGAATATTTTTCAATAAAATAAAGCACCTGACTAGTCAATATTTCATGAGAAACTAATTTCAACCTACCTTATTACCATCAAAAACTGTAAAAGGGGGAAGAGAACTTAGGAGAGTGGGGGAGGGACATATTAAAGGCAACACACTGGAATCAAGGTCTGTACTGCCCCAGTTTATTTTCTTAATCCTTCTCCATGCTTTCCAACATCCAACAACAGATAGCTGGATTATCTGAAAAATGAATCATGATCATGCTTCTTATAAATGATTGAAGTTCAATAATTCAAGTCAAAATATTAATTAATCCCAACCAATCAACAACTACATAGTAACAAAAATATTTTTTGGCTGTTGCATATATATGAATGCACATATAAGAAAAAAATAGACCAACTAGAGAGGCATGGGACATTGGCTTAGATACTGGAGGTGAAGAAAGTAGAAATTAATGTTTCAGGAAACATAAACAAAAACATAAGAAGAATAGGTATCTGAATAACTGCTCCCAGGAAAGAGAAGAAAAGTTCTACAAATATTTTTCCATAGTTTCCATGAAAGGAAAGATAATGTAATTTAAACAATGTATTTTTAAAAACAAGACACACACACACACGTTCAAAGAAGAGATAAGACCAAAACGAATGAGAAATTGGGGGGGAGGAGCATGGAATTGAAATCGTTAAATGGAAGAAAACAGGAAATAAAGACTAAACATAACTGAAAACACAGTGATAGATGGACAGGCACAGAGCCACTAGCCAATAAATTATAAAACCAATTATAAGAAAATTATATGGAAGACAAAGGAGATCCAATACACATACAACCTCTGCTAGTACCAGCTTGCAAGTTTGTGGGTCATAACTCTTCCTAACTTGGTTTCAGGAATATCATATTGGTAGCTTGAAATTATCTGTTGTATAAGTTTTTATACCATGTAAATTGACAAACACCATAAACCAGGGGATTTTGTTTGTTTTCAGATAAGCTGGTCTTTACACATTTACCAGAATACTAGTTTTTACAACCTTTGCTATTAAGGAAAAAAAGGAATAAAATGAAAGAAAAAGAAAGAAAAATAGAAATATAGAAGTCTATTTTCTGAAATAAAGTATAATAGTTCTGCAAAATAAAAAGAACACAATTGTCTCCTGGAAAAAACAACCAATACAGAAAAATTAATGTCAAAATACATTGTGATCAAGTTATGGAGTCTTAGAGACAAACGATGGTTAGTACATCTAGGCAACTTACATATAAGAAAAAGAAAATTAGGCTATATTTAAATTTTTTCAGAGCATCAAACAGTGGCCAAGAGAAAGAAAGGGTGATTCAAGAATGCTTGCTTTGCCTGTTCTGGTATTTAGGTTTTTAAGTCAACAGTCAATTATTCTCAAACATACAGTACATCAAGATATACAGCAGATATAAACCCCACAAAATCTACTTAAGAAATTGACACAACGAAAAGATTTTTTTTATATCTTTTGAGTGGCAAGTCCACGGTCAAATGTTAGGATTATCATATGTATTTAAAAATAAATCTAAGACTTAAAAATTGTGTTTTCGGGGTTTGAAACAGAACATAAATATTATAAACTTGAACAACATAGATCTTATTGCACATCTTACTAAAATGGGTAAGTAGAAAGAGGACAATTATGAAGGAATTTGAATACAACAATTTCCTCATTTCTTTCAGCGTGAGAGCAATAGATATTATTAAAGTTAAAATATGTAGATCCATCTCCCCCAATACTTTTTGACATTTGATTTTCTTATGTTTAAGGTAATGTTTTATAAACATCTCTCTGTGGGGGAAAACATTTTTTTTAAGTTTAGAAATTACTACTGACACATTTTAACTACTTTTTATTTAATTTTACTAAGATTAAGCACAATTTAGTTTTAAAATAACATATATGGTACCATTCATATGGGAAAAGCATTTCTACCAATTTATCACAATTGTTATAACCTTACATTTTATCTGTCTCAATAGGAGGATTTGTGGAACATTATAACCCAGGGACTTTATGATGGAAAGATATTTGGTTGATTGTTTACTTCTTTTCTTTATTTTTTAAAATTTAAAAAAATAATAATTTGTTTTAATTTGTTCTAATTAGGCATACATGACAGTAAAATGCATGTTGACACATTGTACACAAAAAGAGCACAATTTCTCAATCCTCTCACTGTACATGGTACAGATGCACATCAGTAGTGTAGTCATACATGTATATAGGGTAATAATGGCCATATCATTCCATGGTCCTTCCCAGTCACACACCCCCTCCCCAACCCTCCCCACACTCTGCTCAATCCAAAGTTCCTTTATTCTTTCCTACCACTACCCCTATTAGGGATCAACATCAGCTTATCAGAGAAAACATCTGGCCTTTGGTTTGGGGGTTTGGCTTATTTCCCTTAGCATAATATTCTCTAGCTCCATCCATTTACTAGCAAATGCCATAATTTCATTCTTCTTTAAGGCTGAATAATATTCCAGTGTGTGTGTGTGTGTGTGTGTGTGTGTGTAGATACATAGATATACATATATAGATATATATATATAGTATATAGATATAGATATATCTCACAGTTTCTTTATCCATTCATCTGTTGAAGGGCATCTAGGTTGTTTACTTCTTATTGTTTAGAATTGTTTGAAAATTTTAATAATGAGTATATGTATTTTAAAATGTCATTATTACTTTTAAAATCTCAAAATACTGGTTTTTCTGACACACTAAGATATTATAAAATATAAAATGGAATGAAATGGGTAATTTAAATGAGCCTGGATTAAAATGATTCATTTCAGCTAAAAGAAAAGTCACAAATCACCAATATCATGAACTAAATAGGGGAAATAATTGCAGATCCTGAAACCATCAAAATGTTAATATAATTAAACACCTGGCACAGTTTTGTACTCATAAATTCAAAAACTTACGTGAAATAGACAATTTCTCAAAGGCATGAACTGCCAAACACTCAATTATGAAACACATAATCTGAATAGTCCTAAAACTATTGATAAAATTCATGATTAAAACATTTTTACAAAAGGAAATCTCTAGGCCTAGATGATTTCACTGGAGAAATATATCAATTATTGTAAAAATAATTAATGCCAATTTTACATAGTCTTATCCAGGAAATACAAGGTGAGATGAGCATTAGATTGATACAAAAAAAAAAAACAAACAGTAAATTAAAAATAAAATCCAGAAAACAATATGTCTTATATGAACTTAGATACAAAAATACTTGAAAAAGAAAAGATTACCAAACTGAACCTTACAATATATTAAAAGAATTATGTGTTATTATCAAGTGGGTTTTCACAGAGATACAGGGCAGGTTTAATATTCAAAAGTTAATTAATGTAATTCACTATACTAACAAAATTAAAAAGAAAATATCAATTGATGCAGGAAACTTCTTGACAAAATTCAACACATGCTCATGACTAAAAATCTCTCCCAAAATTAGGAACGAGGGGAATTGCCTCAAGTTTATAAAAATCACCTCAACCCCCAGCCCCAGCTAATACCCAACTTAATGGTGAAAGATTAAATGCTTTCCTGCTAAGACATGTAACAGAAAATTATATTCTCACTGGTTTTAACATAGTACTGAAAAATTCAACCACTGAAATGGATAAAAAAAAAACACACCAGATTGGAAAGGAATAAATAAAATTGCTATTTCGCAATTATGTATCAAATAAAAAAAACAATGCCAAGGAAACTACAGGAAAACCCCTAGAACTAATAAGTGAGCTCAGCAAGGTTACAGGATTCAAGCTCAACCCCCCAAAAATCAATTGCATTTCTATACACTATGAACACACAGAAAATAAAATTTAAAACACAATACCATTGATAACTACTCCAAAGAAATGAAATACTTAAGTATAGACTTCAAAAATATTTATAGTATCTGTATCCTGAAAACTGTGAAATATAAATTAACCCAATCAAAGAAGACCTAAATAAATAGATATACTGTGCTAAGAGTTAGAAGGCTCAGCAATAAATATCTAAATTGACCTATATCTTTAAAGAAATTCCTAGAACTATTCACTTATGCTTTTTTGTAGACATAGGCAAGTTTGTTCTAAAATGTCTATGCAAAGGCATAGGCTCTAGAATAGCTAAGCAATTTGACAAAGAAGAATAAAATGGAAGAAATTATTTTACCCAATACTAAGATTTATTCTACAGCCACAGTAATTGACAGCATAATGTTGGCAGAGGGAGAGATGCATATATCACTAGAACAGAATAGAGAACACTGAAATAGACCCATACAAATATGAGACTCTGATAGTTGACAAAGGGGAAAAAAGCAAGACAATGGAGCAGAAAGAACAGCTTTTCAGGAAATGGTGCTGCAATACTTTGACACACAAAGGCAGAAGATAAAAAAGGAACCTACTAATAGCAAACATCATACTCAATGGTGAAATAGTGAAAGCTTTTCCTCTAAGATTAGGACCAAGACAAAGATGCCAACTTTTACCACTTCTATTCTTCATAATATTGGAAATCCTAGATGCAGCATTAAACTGGAAGAAATAGCATCCAAATTGGAAAGCAACTAAAATTAACTGTTTGCAGACAACCTGATCTTGTATGTAGAAAAATCTAAAAGGTATACACTTAGACACATTCAGTCACTATTCAGAATTAATCAAATTCAACAAACTTGGAGGATACAAAACACAAAAATCAGGTGCATTTCTATACATTGTCAATGGACAATCTAAATACAAAATTAAGAAAACAATTTACAATAATATCAAAAAGAACAAAACACTTAGGAATTAATTTTTTGAGGAGATGTAAGACTTGTACACTGAAAACTACAAAATGTTGGTGAAGAAATTAATCACATATATAAATGGAAAGACATCCTATGTTCATGGATTGAAGACTTAACATTGTTTCAGATACATCAGTACTACCCAAAGTAATCTATAAATTTAAAATAATTCCTACCAAAATTCCAACATTGTTTTTGCAACAATTGAAAAATCTGTTCTCAAATTCATATGGAATCACAAAGGACCCTGAATAGCAAAAAAATATATATATAGAAAAATAGGAACAAAGTAGGGAAATTCACACTGCCTAATTTCCAAACTCACTACAAAGCTACAGTAATCGACAAATACCTAGGCCAATAGGATGGATCAAAATTCCGAAATAACTTCTTTCATATAGGCTCAAATGATTTTCAACAAAGGTACCAAGACCATTCAATGGGGAAAGAATAGTCTTTCAACAAATGGTGCTGGAAAAAGTGAATATCCACATATTAAAGAATGAAGTTGTATCTTTATCTTAGACCATATGTGAGAATTAACAAAAAAGGAATCAAAGACTTAAATATAAGAGCAAAAACTATAAAATATATTAAAGAAAACACAAGATAAAAGTTTAATAGCATTGGATTTGGCAATGATTTCTTGACTATGACACCAGCAACATAGACAAAGAAAAAGTGAGATCATTTTTAATTTTTAAATAGTCAAATCTTTTATTCAGAGGACATAATCATCAGGTCAAAGGTAGCCCATAAAATGAGAAAAAAATATTTTCAAATCACATCTAATAAGGGACTCTTATCCAGAATACATTAAAAACTCTTAAAGCTCAAAAACAACAGCAAACAACCCATTTTTAAAAAATGGAGAAAGAACTAAGACATTTCTCCAAAGAAGACATATAGCTCACCAAAGCACTTAAAAAGATGTTCAACATTACTAATCAAAATTTTAAATTGAAATCAGAATGCAATAACACAGAAAGTAACAAGTATTGGTAAGACTGTGGATAAATAGGAACCCTTGCATACTGCTCGTGGAAATAGAAGACTGCAAGTTTCCATGGAAAACACTATGACACTTTCTCAAAAAATTTCACATAGAATTACTATAGGATCTAGCAATTCTATTTCTTAGTATATATCCAAAGGAATTGAAAGTAGGGACTTAACCAGATATTTGCACACCAATGTTCACAGCAGCATTATTTGCAGTAGCCAAAAAGTGGAAACAATCTAAATGTTCATCAATGGATGAACAAATATGCAAAATGAGGCATATACATACACAGGAATATTCTTCAGGCCTAAAATCATGAAATTCTGATACGTTCTCCAACATGGATGAACTCTGAAGGCAACAGGCTAAGTAAGCAAAATATAAAACTATAAATATTGTATGATGTCAGTCATAGAGGTACCTGGAATAGTCAAATTTATAGAGACAGAAAGTAAAATAGTAGTTACAAGCAGCTGGTGGAGGAGAGTCATGCAAAGTTATTTAATGAATACATAGTTTCACTTCGAGGGGATTAAAATTGTCTAAAGATGAAGAATGGTGATAGTTACAGAAGAAGATGATTATATTTAATGCCATTGAAATGTACACGCAGAGTGTTTAAAATGTTGAAATTTTTATGCCTATTTTATAATAAAAATCACAAATAGAAAAAAAATGAACCTCAATCTAAATTTCATATCTCACAAAGTTAACTCAAAATTGACCATGGGCTTAAATATAAAAACATAAAAGCTCTTAGGGGAAAAATAGGAAAAAAAATCTTCCGGTTCTAGGTTTGGAGGGTTCTTGACCTTGACCCCCCCAAACCATACCACATAAGAAAAATATTGATAAACTGAATCTCATGAAAATTAAAAGCATTTTCTTTTACAAAGCCCATGTGAAAAGGATGAGTAGACAAGCTACAAATTGAAAGAAAATTTTGCAAACATATCTGACCTATAACAGATATAAGAACTCTCAAAATTCAATAGTAAAAAAAAATTAAATTCAAATAAAAAGTGGTCAAGAGATAAGAGTAGCCATTGCATTGAAGAGGATATATACATGGCGAATGGGCACACAACAAGATATTCAAAGATATTAAGAAAATTCAAACTGAAACCACAGTGAAATGTCCCTAAGTAACCATCAGACTGACTAAAACAAAAAATTAGTGACTACAGCAATTCTGATGAGGAGACAGGAAAACTTGAATATACTCATATTTTGCTGATGAGAATGTTTAATGACACATACACTCTGGAAAATAGCTTGGTAGCTTCTTATAAAACTAAATATGCAACTACACATGATTTTACATGCCTGTCATTCCAGCTACATGGGAGGCTGAAGCAGGAGGATAGCAAGATCAAGGGCAGTTTGGGTAACTTAGCAAGATCCTCCCTTAAAATTAAAAATAAAAAGGGCTGGAGATGTAGCACAGGGGTAGACGTACCACTGGGTTCAATCCCTAGTACCACAAATAAAATAAAATAAAATAAAAATGCAAAATTAAATATGCAATTAACAAATCTAGCCATTGCATTCCTGAAATTCAGTCATTGTTATGGACCAAAATTCTCTTGTCCCCTAAAACTCATAAGCTGAAATCCTACCTCCTAATATGATATTATGAAGTGGGGTCTTTGGGGGAGAATTAAGGTTAGATGAGGTCATGAGGGTGGAAACCTTGTAAATGGGATTACTGTCTTTATACAAATCTTGAATAGAGCCTGTTTTTCTTGTTCATCATGTGAAGTCATCTTCTCAAGATGGCTATTTATGAACCAGGAAGGGGGCCCTTACAGGCTCTGAACCAACTGGTGCTTTGCTCTCATACTTCCCAGCCTGGTGCTTTGCTCTCATACTTCCCAGCCTCGGAAACACTGAGAAATGTTATAATCTGCCCAGTTTATGGCATTTTAATACTACAGCCTGAATGGACAGAGGCAGAAATTTATCCTAAAGCAATGAAAACACACATTGCATATAAATATGTACAAGAAAAGTCATAATAGCTTTATTTGTGAGAGCCAAAATCTGCAGACAGCCTAGATTTCCTCCAATAGGTGAATGGTTAAGCAAACTGTGGTACAAAATTACCATGGAAAGCAATTCAACAATAAAAAATATTGATACATGCAACAACTTGGATGAACCTACTGGGAAATGTGCATAGTGGAAAAAAATCCCTAAAAGGTTACATGCTGTATATAACCACTTATATAACATTTTTCAAAATAAAAAAAAATTAGAAATGCAGAACAGATTTGTGGTTGCCAGGATTTAAGGAATGAGTGTGAGGTACAGGAGGGAGGTGGGTATGGTTAAAAAAGGGTGGCAAAGGGATTTATGAGGTGACAGGACTATTTGTGTCTTGATTGTGGTGGTGAACACATGAACCCATACATCTGATTCAGTTGTATTGAACTAAGTACACACACACACACACACACACACACACACAGAAAGGAGTACAAATAAACTTGGAGACATGTAAATAACATCAACAAATTGTATTAACGTCTATCCTGGTTGTGATAAGGTATTATAGTTTTAAAAGATGGATGGGAAAACTGTATAAGAGACTGATCTCTCTATTGTTTCTTAGCAATAATCTATCTATCATTATTTAATAAACATTTCAACTAAAGATTATTCCTATAATCTATTATCTCATCCGTATTCAATAGGCAGGAAATCTGTGCTGTCCAACTGAACTTTTTTGTAATAATGGAAATGTTCTGTATATACATTGTCTAATACAGTAGCCACTAGCCATATGTAGCTGCTAAGCACTTGGAATGAGGATAATGTGACTAAGAAGCTTAATTTAAATTTTGTTGAAGTCTAAATAGAGATGTGTTAATAGACCCCATGTTGGGCAGCACAGTTCTGTATGTCAATCACTAAGGTAGGGTATTGGTAACTCCCAAATGAACTTTTGTCTTCCAGAAGTTCAAAGTCTATTTGAAGGCAGCTAATAAAAATATCAATAGTATAAATCACATGTGAGAGTAGGATTATTGATAAGTACTTTGAAAGCAAAGATAAAGACACCTTACCTAGCTGGATTAGAGAGATCATGAGGAATTGCTTACATATGCAGTAAGGCTGAGCTGGGTCCCTAAGGCAATTTAGTCAGGTCAGGTGATTGAAAGCATGATTTTGGAGAGATACCTGTCCCAGATATTGGGAATGGGAGTTATAAAGGCACACTGACAGAGCATTTCAGGAAAGGCAAATGTTTAGTAAGCTTGGAGGTCTATATAATAGGATGGGGCTAGATGGTGAAGGTAACCATCAGACTGACTAAAACAAAAATTAGTGACTACAGCAATTCTGATGAGGAGACAGGAAAACTGAGTATACTCATATTTTGCTGATGAGAATGTGAAATGATACATTCACTCTGGAAAATAGCTTGGTAGCTTCTTATTAAACTAAATATGCAACTATGCATGGTTTTACATGCCTGTATTTCCAGCAACTTGGGAGGCTGAAGCAGGAGGATAGCAAGTTCAACTGAACTTTTTTCAGATGCCATAATATGGCAGTTGAATATCATCCTGAAGATCATAAAGATGCATTGATATAATCTGAGGGTAACATAAGAAATTTTACCTATTTCAAATTGGGGGGTATACTGGGGAATGAACTCAGGGGCATTTCACCCTTAGCCACATCCCAAACCCTATTTTGTATTTTATTTAGCGACAGGGTCTCACTGAGTTGCTTAGCACCTCACTTCTGCTGAGCTGGCATTGAACTCATGACCCTCCTGCCTCAGCCTCCAGAGCCGCTGGGATTACAGGCGTGTTCCTGATCTCCTGCTCCTATTTCAAATTTACCTATAGAAAATATCATTCTCTTCCAAATGGACTGGAATATAGCAAAGGTAGGGAGCTAGTGTAGCCTCTGACAAGAATAATCAAAGGAAAACATGGCAGTGGAAATAAAAGCAGGGTGAAGGAACTACATTTAAGAGGCATTAAAGGAGAAGGAGCAGGAAGATGTATCTAAATGGATGTAGCTGATAAGGGTAACAAGTAATCTAGGTCATTTCCAAGCTTTTGACTAGGATAATTTCATGGGCGATGTTGTTATTGGCAGAGATAGTTAATAAGGGAGAAGAATGGGTTTGGAGTGACAGATTTAGAAATTGATTTTTTTAAGTATGTTGAAATTGAGGGGCCTCAGAAAACTCCAAGTATTGGACATGTCAAGGAAGTGGTGAGAATAAATCTGGCCTAGGCAGGGAAATGTGGAAGACATACAAGTTTGAGTACTATCTGAAACCACAAACAGAATTAAAATTACTCAAGAAAATGATATGGAGTGGGGACAGCCAAAGAATGTAACTCAGGTAAGCCCAACATAAGGGGTAAGGGGAGGAAGAAGTGACCATAAAGAATATTGAAAAAGTGCCCAGAGAAGTGATAAGAGGAGAATCAGGTACAGTCCTAGGAAAGAAAAACAGCAGGAGGGAGGAATCTACATGGACAAATATTCATAGAGGTCTCTCTTTTTTTGTTCTGGCTTGAAGAAAACTAAAATTAAAACATTTTGGGATCTGCATGTGTTATAGATATTGATAAAACAGAAAGAAGAGTCCAGAAATAAATTCAAGTACATATGGGAATTTCATTTGTAAAAATTGTGGCATCATAAATCAATGAAGAAATGGTGTATTTCTACGGATTAAACAGTATAGCTAAAGTTCTACAGAATTGAGCTGTATGTAACTGCCAGTGGCCTGAAGCAACAGTAAATTACTTGATCCCATTTAGTTAACTCTATCCTCTGAAAGGGAAACCCCTGTACCATTAAGGCCATAGACTTCAGTGGGACTCTATGAAATCTGTATGAAATCCCCTTGAACGATTTAGGTCAAACCTAAATCACTCTAGAGCAAGGTTAAGGATTCTGGATGAGATTCCCATATTTGGGGAAACTGAAACATTCCCCGCTTCTATATTATAGCTCGTAAAGTATGAAATGTTCCAGCCAAGCAATTAAGGCCTTTCACTGTGTACGTCGCTAATATACATGTGCCTATAATTGCTTCTATCCTGCAGAAATCCCTGAATGCTGATGAATATCAGTACCAGACTTTTTTTTCTGTAAGAAGAAAAATATCATCAGCAGCATCACCATGTAAAGACTTTCCCCTAATGCATTTCCAAAGCATAGTTTCCTTTTGAGCTCGAAAGAGGGAAGATTAAGTACAACCTCATCCATCAATGTGTTTCTATAGTGTCTTAGTCATTGTCCCTGGGCCATGCCCAGGTGATGAAAGATTATGACTCACTTGTCATTTAGTAAAGCTGTCAACAGGACTGCAGCATAGATTCTTTTGGAGAGCCTATAGGGCAACTCTATTTGCTCTGCAGAGACCTGGTGATTTAGAGAGGATCAGAGAGTTGATCAGAGATTTGAAGAAGTCATCACATGCTCACACACAAAAAAAGCAGGTTCTCTGCCCATTCACCCACCCTGTCCTCATTTTACCTTGCTTTTTTCGCTTAAAGCACATCCTCAGTGATTCTACCTAAAGCCTCAGTTGCCTCTTGGAAGAAAATTTAATAGGTTTCCCTTTTTCTGGAAAACCCAACTCAGTCTTATGAAGATCCAGCAGGGATTTATTCAGAGAAAAACAGATGAGAGAGTGCTGCAGTTTCTGCTCTGTAGCTGGTATTGTGAGTTAAAGCAAAAGCTATTGCCAGGATGAAAAGCCAGCACCATGTGACCATCTATGCCTGATAGAATATAGTGGAAAATCTATTATTACCTTGATGGGACAAACTTTATTTTTGTAACAAGAGCCACTAATAAAATATTGGAAATATTTCTAAGGATAGAAAGGACATTCATTTTCTTTTAAGAACAACATGACTTATACCATAGTAAAATTTAAATGTATGAGAGAAAGAAAAAGGTATGAAGAAGGAATGGGTAAGTTTCAAGCCTGAGTAATATTTAGTAGCAATGTGACCTAGAGCATGATACTGATGCTTTATAAGCTAATTCCCTTATCTGTAATATACAAATAGAGATGTGTTTCAGTGGTTAAGAGGCCCTGTTTATTTCATAGCTATTCCAAGTATCAGGGAAGTGTACTTTGAGCAGGACAGATGTCCTAAAAGCAAAGATCATAGTCCTGACCCATTGTCTTTAGTTAATGATTCTGAATAAATATTTAAGAGTAGTTATCAAACATTTGTATATCAAAACCATCTGAGAGGTTGATTTCAAATAAAAGGTGTCTGGCTGTATTTCATGCCTACCAATTCACAGTGAACCTCTAAAACACAAATTTGATGTGTCATATGCTATAGTATGTCACCCAGATGCCTCTGCCAGGAAGGATTTGATTTCTAGCCCCTGGAGGTGTGGTCAGCACTCAGCATCTTCAGATTGTCTAAGCCACAAAGAACAGCACTGTCCTAGGTACCACAGTTCTCCCTGGGGCAACTCAGATGCCATGACTGGCAGATGGGGAGATACCCAGGACTGGTCATCATGGTCCAATAGTACAACTCAGATGGGCTACTAGCTTCAGAACTCTGGGGACACTGGCCAAGGTTAATGTTAGTCTGTATCACTCTCTCCTTGACCTCTGCTCATTCCTGCTTCCTTCCCCTCCATCTTTAGATATTTTGTTCCAAGGATATCCCTTAATGCACATTCTAAATGCCAAACTCTGTCTCAACCCAACCTGCTACATTTAAGAAATGGGAATGGGAAAGCCAGATTGACTCAAACTCGCCCTCAACCTAAAAACCTTCTTAGGTTTTCATTGGCCACAAATTAATTTGCCCAGAAGTTGAAGCTCTTTGTGATTATACAATAGCAGTTTTTCTTTTCTGTTTCATTTCTTGTATGTGTTTCTTAATTTTCAGTCCAAAAGGCCAGACTGTTTAAGTGTTCCTGTGACATGAATTTACTCTTGCTTTCTCTGTTAGAATTCGATTAGGTCACATAGTTTCTTTGAAGCTGTTTCTTGAACCCCAGGGTTTCCCTCTTTCTCACTCTGACCTCATCCCTGCTATAATTTGTGTTATTTTTCTGCCCATATCACCAAAATGAATAGGAAATCTCTGCATTTTCTGTTCACTATTACTGTGAACCTAAAACTAACCTAAAACTTAAGTTTATTAAAAAATTATTTTGGATAATTTTAGCAATAAATTAAATGTCTAACTTTACATCTGAATTACATATTTGATTGTAATTTGGCTGTTTTGATCATTTCAAACTTATGCAAGAATAGCCAAAACATTCAACTACTTTTTTTAACAAAATTACTATTATATGCCTATTTAAACATATTCTGGATATCAACATCACAAATTTAATTCATTTTTTATTCTCTTTACATCATTTCAATAATTCTTAGATTTAGAATTACCTTTGGTTTATATATTCCCCTGTGACTTCCTGATATTTTTTTTATTAACTTACCAAGGTTTCAGTAATCTTACAGAAATCTGGAGAAACATTTATTTTCTTAATTGAGTTTTAAATCCTTTACCAACTTTTTAATTCTACAAACGTTTCAACAAAATTGACACAGGTTCATTCAAAATAGTTTCAAAATCATAAAGCTTGTGTATCTTAGAGTTTTTCATATACATATTAAATATATATTTTAAAGCACTCTAATCATTCACTTAGTACTTTTCTCAAAAGAATATACCTCTATCCATACGTGGTGGCACACATCTGTAATCTCAATGGCTTGGGAGACTGAGGCAGGAGGATTGAAAATTCCAAGCCAGCCTCAACAACTTAATGAGGTCCTTAGCAACTCATGAGACCTTGTCTCTAAATAAAATACAAAAAAGGGTTAGAGATATATTTCAGTGGTTAAGAGCCCTGGGTTCAATCCCTGGCACCAATATATGTGTGTGTGTATACACACACACACACACACACACACACACACACACACACATATATATATATATATATATATGTATGTAATTATTTCAAAGTTACCCTTAAATTTATTGCTCAATTTAAGTATTTATAGACTGTTCCACATCTGGGACAAGGAGACAAAATGGGCTAATAGGCATTTATGATTGCCACCTTATAATTTCTTAAATGCTTGAAGTATTGTATGCATTCATATACATAAACAATGCATACTCATATAATCAACTCCAAGAACAAGAAAAATAATTTACCAGTGAGCAGAAGGCATTAATGTCCCACGTCTGTTAAACTTGGTTTTCTCATTTATTTCTGTTGCCATGTTAACTCTGTAGCCATGATGCTTAGTTAACTCTGAGAACTAAATTACTGAGAATGTTGGCATAATGGCTAATGATCTTATCTATACATCAGTGGGTCAAGATAAACCAAGGTGTCAGCATGTTTAAAGTAAGCATGAAGATTTGTCATGTGCACCCAGGACTTGGTTTGTGATTTGCCAATAGCTGGTTTTATGTCAGGGATATGACTAATTCCAAATAAGAACTCTGGACTCAAAGGCTTAATCAAGCTTTTCTGGACATGCACATCTCTCATGCTTCTCTGTAGTTCATGGCCTAAAAAAATGAATCTATGAGATACCTGCAGAGGGAGGATAAGAAAGCTTTCTGTTGACTTTTTAAACCTTTATGCATATAGAGTTGTCCCTTGGTATCCATGAGGGATTGGTTCCAGGACTTCCGGTGGGTTCCAAAATAATTGGATGCTCTAATCTTTTATATAAAATGGTTGTGTAATGCATAGGACCTACATACATCCACTTACAAGCCTTAAGTAGTCTCTAGATTACTTATAATATCTCACACAATATAAATGCTATAAAATAGGTATTATAGTGCATTGTTCAGGAAATTATGACAAGAAAAGTTTTGTACATGTTCAATACAGATACAATCCCCACCCCAAATGTTTGCAAATGATTGAATTTGTAAATAGTTGAATGTGGGATTACAGGTGTGTGCCACCATGTGGATGAGGGCCTACCATATATCATTTTTCTATTATTTCCACATGCATCCCTTGTTATAATAAAACTTAGCCACAACTAAAACTGCTGAGTTCTGTTTGTTCTTCCAGGAAATTGAGTGGCCAAGGAATTGAGTGGTGGAAGAATCCCTGAGACAATATTTTAGAACACTTCCTCTTGCTTTCTTGACATTATCCCCTTATCCCAAGATGAACTACCATCCTGACTTCCAATGGCATACAGTAGTTTTAATCACTCGGTTCATACTTTTTAGGATCTAGCCTGTTTCATTCAAATATGTTTATGACAGTCAGATAATTCATCCATTTTCATTGTTGTAGAATAGTCCATTGACTATGCCACAATTTTGTTTTCATTCTTCTATACATGGAAATTTACATGATTTCCAGTTTTGGATGACTTTCAATATAGTTACAATGTATAATCTGGTCTGTTTCTATTGGTAAATGTGTGAATGTACTAATGTTCGCTATATGGATAGGAGTGGAGTTGAATCATAGTGAATGTACATGTTGTGCTTTATTTAGTATATACTAACAAAAATTTTTCAAACTTGGTTAAGCTACTACCAGTGTGTGAGAATTCCAACTGTTCCACATATTTTCCAATACTTGACATTCTTTTTATTTTCAACCCATCTCACAAAATATGTAATGTACCCCACTGAGGTTTTAATTTGCAGTGCCCTGATGACTAAAGAAGTTGAGCACATTGTTACATGATTGTTGATCATTTAGCTATAAAATATGTGAACTATTTCTTGGCCACTTTTTTTCTATGAGTTGGTGTTTCTACAAATGATTTATAATTCTTTACATATTCTGAACTGGATTTCCTTTATTGGATATGTATTACAAATATCTCCTCTTAATTCTGAAATTGGCCTTTCCATCCTTAATAGTGTGCTTGATCAACCAATCTGCTAACTTTACTCCAATCCCCTCTACACCATACCTCATTCAATATTTATTAATTAACTGTTGTGTATCTGAGAACTTTGTAAATATTAGAAATAGATAATAGGCACAATGGTTCCCAATGATACTCTTTCTAAAGAAATATAGCTTGCATCCATCTTTAGACAGTTCATCTTATTTAATGATATGGAAACATGGAAACATATTATTCTTGGAGCTAACTTTTCTGAGCATATCACTTAGGATCCAGTTTTTAAGGAACTTTATATAAAAAAAAATTTAAAAAGCAACTTTGTTCTATTCTACCATTGAGGACTGGAAGATAAAACAGAGGGCAAATACTATTGGGTGTATTACAATCATGTCACATCATCATTTATGTATGATTCCCCTGGCCATAAAAGTTTCTACTGTAGCTCACAAAATAAGTAAATATTATCCTGATTCCAACAGCCCCACAAGTAGTTCCAAAAACTAAGATCCATGTGTAATAGTTTATTTAGAACATGGACCCAGGAAACAAGGGTAGGGGAAAAGGGTAAGAAGGGAAGAAAAAGAAGGTAGTTAGTCAATAATAGATATGCTATCAATCCAGTTTCTACTCTGGGAAATCGTATCTTTATCTCAATAGGGAACCATGGAAACCAGTGTAGAACAAATGCCTCTGAATAATTTACTTGATAGCACAAAGGAACTGGGGTATTTATACATGGTCTCCTTTTGGTTATTGTTTAAGGGCTTCTCCTGAGTTGGGAAATGCATGCTAATCTCCTAACACCTCCAGCATGCCCTATCTTAGGAAAGGCAGATTCCGCTGCCAGATCAAGCAAAAATAAAAATAAATCACAGGTGCTAAAAGTTGGAAGGCATATTTTTGGGGGCTGAGTTATATAAGTTTAGTTTTATTAGATAGAATGCAGAAGAGGAACTTGAAGAAGAAGAAAAATCATCTTAAAGTATAAAATAATATGCACAAAACTTCATTTCCTTTTGGCCTTTTCTTCATATAAAAAAATCCTATCTGCCTAATGATTGTACTGAGTGCTATTGCATTTATTTGGATCTTAGTTGCACATGACTTGTGCTAGAATTATTTATTTATTTTGGTACCAGGGATTGAACTCAGGGGCACTCAACTACTGAGCCACATCCCTTTCCCTATTTTGTATTTTATTTAGAGGCAGGGTCTCATGAGTTGCTTAGGACTTTGCTAAGTTGCTGAGGCTGGCTTTGTACTTGCAAGTCTCCTGCCTCAGCCTCCCAAGCCACTGGGATTACAGGCATGCACTATAGCACCCAGCTAGAATTACTTTTCATTAGTAGGACACTACTCAATTTTTTAAAAAATACAAATAAAATACAAATAAAAGGCTATGAGAAATAAAGACTCTCCAAATAAAAATGCTATAAAAATATAAATTTATTTTCTCTCAAATTTAGATGTCTCATGAATATCCATCTACGATTAGAATGATGCTCCATGGTGAAAGAAACCCAAGCTACTCTTATCTTGCTGCCCTGTCAGGCATAATCTCTATTCTCAAAATTACCTTATACTTTATGATGATTACTAGAGTTCCAGCTATTCAGGTCTTTCACAACTGTGTAAAGGAAGGAACTTCTCAGAAGTTACACACCCTAGCATGGCTTACTTCTCATTGGCAAGAACTTGGACACATGACCAGACCCAGCTATAAGGGAGACTGGAAAAGAAACTTTATTTCAAATGACCATATCCCCCAATAAATTAGTAGCATTATCTCTGAAGAAGTGGGACAGGAGATATTTGGGGTAGCCATTACTCTTATCCTCACAAATCTAAAAACATGAAATATGAATTTTTTAAAAATCTAAAATGTAAGTAATCCTTAGGAGAAAGTTTAGCTTAAAACAGATAAAATTGGGATAAGAGAGAAAATCAATTTTTTTTTACTTCCCCTGAACTCACCCTTTGGTCAAAATCTTTATCTTTATTTACATTAAATAAATATGTAAAGCCAAATTATAATAGGCAAACAGTGTGGACCCACTCCAGAGGTGTGTGCATGTGCATGTTTTTATATACCTGTGAATATGTATAAATTAGAATCGCTCAAGGAGTTCTTTCATTTTTTTCAGCCATGTTATAAAGATGATTATGCAATTTTAAACCACATGAACAAAAGACAACATAAGTTCAATGAGCACAAAGGGAGAATTTCTCAAACATGAATTTGTTTTCACAGGTCTTATTTCTCTTCAGTGTGATATTCCAATTCAAGACATTTATTTGATTCCTGAATCTGAGGTACTCTTGGAGCCATAATAATATGATAAGTATTTTTAATACCCATAATAACCACAAGCATAAATACTTTCTCAGAAACCTGAATAAAATATTTTTGAAAAAGAGTAAGAAAGAACATTTTCAATGTAGCTTTTCCTATCACTGTAAAAACAAATGCAAGGAGAAACAGACATCTGACATTATTATTGCTCGAAAATTCAGAGACAGATTTCCTGGTTAAAAATAAAACCATAGGTCTCTTCACAAGAAATAGAGATAGAAACCAAAAAATTTGTGATTCTCCTTGGATGATTGTGATGGAAAATCAGAGGCACAGATTTTTCATATTGATTGGCCTTGTCTTTCTGGAGACCAGAAATGGAATCCATCTGGACATTTGCGAAGGGAGAGCAGATGGAGTTACACCATGTGACACTAAACAGCTCTGTCATAATCCACCAATGGTGTTCTTTGCAAGAATAATATTACTGTAGACTTGAGAAATCATTTTTCTTTTATGCTTTAGCTTCAAATTTTCTATGGCTTGACTTCTCCATATTAAGAGAGAAAGTTTCTTAAATATTCTCAGTGCTTCCTTTTTTTTCCAAATTTGGAAATTAAGGAGAAAAAAGATATCATGACTTTGTATCTAGGAAAGTACTGGAGCAATTAATTAAAAGTTCATTTGTGGGCACCTTAAAAATTAACATGCATTAATATCAGCAACAATAATTTTCTTAAAAGAATTATACCAAGCAAAGCAAATGGATGGTCTGAATTGCATAATTATTTATCACACATGAAATATAATATTTCACTTTTTTGTTGTCATCTTCTTCCTCAAAACTTCATGCTCATAGATGTTAGATCTATATTACAACAGCCTTGAGGACCTAGTTAGCATTTCTTCCTCCATTATAGCTTTTGCTATACCATCTGCCTTTGTTTTCATGATCTTTAATATTGACCACATGCTTCTGTTTCCTGGCTATCCATCTCAATCCTACATTACACACTTACTAAATAGGTCAACTTTATTGGTTTTCCTAGATCTCCAGATTAGTTCCTTCCAAGTTTTAGAAAAGAGCCTTCTCATCTACTGTCTTTTCTATTCCCCTGAGATTATTTTAAGTTCAGGTTTCTACTCATTTCATCAAGACACTTAACCTTTCTTTTGAAACTTCCTTTCTATGCTGACTAAAAGGGCCATGTTTGATCATTCATTCAACAAAGTTTTAAAAATTCATATAGCCCATTAATTATATACCCAATTTCAAGGACAGAAAGTCATGGGAAAATACTACATAAAAAAGTCACTATCTGATAATCACAAATGCACAGAGGCTGGAGCTTGGGGTGAACAACAAAGCTTTACTTTTCTCACCAATTGTTTTGAGTCCATCTTTGTAGGTATCAGGTAACCTGTCTCCCTCATCCATACTTCTTTCCTGATCACTCCCATGGTTTCATTTTTCCATTATTCCATATGTTGGCCATGAGGGTCTCACTTCTCTGTCACTAGGTTCTCTCTGGTCATTCATCTACCTTACAGAGAAGAAGAATCTTTATCAGGTCATTCAGATATTATGAAACATCTGGGAATGGCCTTAGATCTGTCAGTTACTTCCTAGAACAATGCTTCTGAGTTCAACCAAATGCCCTCCTATTAATGTATATCAACCCTATTCCTTTTCCTCACAAAGGCATAAAATTAAGAAGCATGCATTTGCTGCTTTAGCTTTACTCTCATGCTTTTAGAAAACTGAACAACCACTACATACAAATTACTGAGCTAGTAGTGGAATAAAAGGAATATAAGAATGATAAAATAAGATGAATTCCTTGGTATCAAGGAGGATACAATGCAGATGATGAGATCAACTTTAAAAAAATAACTAATGATATAAATGTAAAAATTGCAATGATGAAAAATGGAGTTACATAGTTTTTAATAATATGTAACAGGAATATTTAGACTAATTGTGAGAGTTTGGGAACGTTTTAGAGAGAGTGACTGTAAAACAGATCTGAAGAAGAATAATCATTAACGGAGATTGCCCAGGGTTGGTTTTTTTTTTTTTTTTTTTTAAAGAAAACAAGCATTCTGTAATGCAACACAACAAGAAATTAAGAGTAATTGAATGTAAGAAGGGCTGCATGGCTGGAAGGTTGGAAACAAAAGGAAGTGTATTTTATGGTAAAATGGGAAATATGGGAAGTGGGAGAAGTCTAAATCATGTAAAATCTTTAGGGTTGTATTGACTTTAAGAGAGATGAAAAGTCATTGAAGGATTTTATGCAGAATATGTATGCAAAAAAATTATACTTGGCTTGAGGAGTGGAGAATGGATTGAAGGAGGTCCAGAATGGATAAAGAAGGCCAGTTAAGAGGCTCAAGGAATAGTCCAAGTTGGAAAATAAAGTAGCCTGGACAAGAGCTATGCAAACCGAGATGGATAAAAGTAGATTGGAGAGATGTTTAGTAGGTACATTTACAAAACTTGCTAATGATTTGAATGTAAGTTCTAAGGAAGAGGGAATTATCAAAGACAATTTTAGGGTTTCTTTCTTGGGGAATTGGGTAGACGTGATTTAACAGGATGTGGTTTATAGGGAAGATATAGTACGTGTTGGTGGATTCTATTTTTTTCCTCTTCTGTAGAGAAATTTGGTTTAATTCTCTGTGTTAGGCTCAATTTCACTGGAGCAGACCCTAAGACAAGAATTGGAAAGCAAGTCAATTGGTGGGGCAAGTAAGAAAGGGAAGGAAAAGAATCTAATACCTGCTGATGTGTATGTTACCCTAAAGAGGAAAGGGTACTCAGCTCACTGGAGACCTCTAGGAGATGAGGTAGAACATGCCTTTGAGTGGTCATAGCTGGGGGTGATGAATATGGAGTATTGATCTGCAAAATCATACCCATTATTGGTTTAAGGACTCTCTCAAGTGCATTAACCTGTGACACTTCTATCTTGCCCTACACTTTTACTGATTATGCTCTGGAAACCACAGAAAGATCTCCAGCCTTCTCAATAAGACATCAGAGTATATTAGAAAGGTGAATGCTGAAGGGACATGGGCAGATCACAGACAGTGTATGTTACCCTCTAATTTTCTCCTTCAATAGTTTTAATTTAACTATTTCTCTGAGTTTATTTATTCCATCTTGATACTGTTGTCCTTTTCAATTCCTGCTCTATATCTCAATTTTTCTTTTATTGAAGATATAGGGAAGATAGAGTACATGTTATAGGGAAGATATAGTACATGTTGGTGAATTCTATTTTTTTTCCTCTTTTGCAGAGAAATTTGGTTTCACTCTCTGTGTTAGGCTTAATTCTGCTGGAGCAGACTCTAAGACAAGAATGTGAAAGCAAGTCATTTTTTTTTAGGGTAGTGAATGTGGAAAATAAGAAAGGAATAGGGCAATTAAATCAGTGATCCACAAATTCTTTGACCTTCAAGTAAAAATCTTTCTATCACTTCACACACATAACTTTATATCTTTATTATAATGGGACGGAAATATATTGTGAAATCACCCATGATTGTATGCTAGTTGTGATGAAAAGCTAAGAAGGTAAACTCATAACCAAATATACACCCCATAGGTCACAATGAAATAGCACTCTGCGCAATATTGACTTAAAATGCACAAATGCAGCTGTCAGTGCTTTGATCTTAGGCTGGAAAGAGAAAACAAGAAGTTGAATGCCTTAAAGGCCTAAATTTAAAATTACTCCCTATTTTATCAGTGACTCCAGTGATAGAGCACAAAACATGTTTTAAAACATTTGCTGATATCTGCAGGTTGGCAGCAACTGCTGGTGGCATATTTATATACCACTGGGCATAGACTAAATTCTCCATAAATATTTTGTGACTGATGGATTAAAATCTCATATAATTTTTGAAGACATTCTTTACAGGTCTTAGGCCAAACCTTTCTATTCTCTTGGGCTCCCATTCTCACCCATCTTTCGAACATGACCTGACATCTACGTTTATAAAGTTCAAGGACATCTGATTTGGGCTACCTCCATTTGCACTTTGTCCACCAGAGAAATTTCCATAACAATCCATGATTCTTTTTCTTGAAGCCCCACTCTCCTTCTCCTGCCATTAGCTCTCTTCTACCTTTGTCCTCCATGTCAAGCTTTTCCTCAACCTAGAGCCCAAGTGTCCCAAGGTGAAAAACTCCAATTTTCATTGTGTTGCTTCCTTGATCCCTTAAGACATCTCTGGAGAATAGTAACCTCTACCCATACCTTATAGCCTTTCGTAACCAGCCCATGGTGTAGCTCCAGTTGCTTCTACACAATAACAGAATGCTTTCTGAAGGAGCGCCAACCAGAACTTTGCAACTTCTCTTCTCCCCACCCCAATACTAATTTCATTGCAGAATGAAATTGATCAAAATATACTATGTACAGATATAACTATACCACAGCAAATTCCAACTTTATGTAAATCTATAAAGCACCAATTAAAAATAATAAATGAATACAAGGAAGATCAATAGAATAGGGGAAGGGGAAGAGGAGGAAGGAAGAGAGGAGGGAAAGAGGAAGCACTGGGGACTGAAATGGAACAGATTATACTCCATGCATCTCTCATTATGTCAACAGGAGCCCCACTATCATGTATAACTATAATGCACTGATAAAAATACTTGATTAAAAAAATCTCACTTCCTCTTTCATCCTGACAATTCAGAGCCTTCATCTTTGGCTCCTTTTCTAATACATTTAGGGTTTCCCCAAAGTTTTCTTCTGTACTTGCCCTTTTTCTTTTTTTCTCGAAATTCTCTCCTGGAAGATCTCTTATTCTTCGATAAAATATGACTCCAGATTACCTATGCACAAAACCTCAGTAAGAGGTTTTTGTGAGACCTCCTTTTTGCTTGCATATTCTTCTCCTTTGCTTCTTTGTATCACTCCTTATGCAACCTACACTCTCTTAAAAACTAGACTCTTGCTGTTTCTCTAGCAAGTCATGAAATTTCCTACCTTTGCCTGTGCAGGTTCCACTGCCTATGGTTCTTTATCACCTTTCCTGCCATATCTACTTTCCTAATCCTGTACATTCAGTTAGGTGCAGCATGATATTTATATCTTTCATAAAATCTATCTAGACATCCTTCAGACAGAGGTCATTTACCCTCAGACTACATCATCTGATCTTGCACCATAGTATGCATCACTTTCCTCTGTGTTCAAATGAAGTGATTATGTGATATCTAATCATACTCCAGCATGTTCCAGCTCCTTCTATTGACTCCAAATCGATCATAGGGATATTCCAGGAAATGGCAAAAAGTGCACAGCACCCTTAGGAATTGACTTCCAGATTATAACAGACCACCCATCTCTTCTCCCATGTTCACACTTTCCCACTTCCTATTGCCTAAGCCCCATTTATTTAATCATATGGATTTCTGACACTCCACTTGATGTGACTTTCCACTTTTGCACTTCAGTTGGATGTGCTTTTAAATCACCTCTGAACAGGGTTTATATTACTCACCAGATGGATGGGCCAAAGATACTTCAAACCTCATCCTGAGACCTTCTAACTTTCTTGATTCCACATGTGAACAGGGTGGCCAGATGATAAAGAGATTGAAATCTGCTTGAAGTCAGGTACCAAATTCTGTATGCTATGCCCATTGCAGTTACTAATCCTTTAATATAATGGGTGCTTGATTTAAAAAAAAAAATTAACAAATCTATTACTTTTTACATAATAAGTGTAAGAAGAAATGGAATTTAGGATAGGGTATTGTAAAGGGCATAATAGGAGGAAAAATTATATGCTTTGGGGAGATTATCTGAGAAAACAACTTCTATAGGACGTTCTGCACAATTGAAGTAATCAGATACATACAACACATTGGGAAATCAAATAGCTTAGTGATATGAATATTCTACTATCCACTGGTGTGTTATAACTTCTCTATGCACTATTTCTTCAACGGTGTGCACAATACTGTATAAAGTCAATATGTAGTATAAATTATATAGGGTCAGTACCTATAATTAATACAGAATTAACATCTAATAAATACACTCAATAAATGTTAATTATTATCATCAAAGGGATGAGGGTCTTGAAAATATAGAGGACCTAAGAACAAAAATTAAAACAGAAAGATTCCTTCTTCTTATTTTTACCTAGCAGTGAACTTGCATAGGGTTTCTCTTATAGCCATAATAAAATGGTAAACACTATTTAAAATTGATCCGACACCTAACCTGTTATGTAAGGGACCCAGGCTCTTTTATGTGTTTCTCTGTCAAAGTCCTTAGGATCTGCTCATTCAGCCAGTGGATGGGAACAATAAGGTGAATATTGAAAGTACTAGTTTATTATGCATCAAGACTAGAGGTAACACTCAAAGCCTCTACTCACATGCCATTGGTCAGAAGTCATCACACGACTGCAGCAAGCTGAAAGGGATTCTAGGAGATAAAATGTACCGTATGCTAAGGTAAAAAAGAACATGGACAGAGGTGGGAGCTTACAGGTTTGCTCATCAGTGCATTTTATACACATCTGCCCTCACCACCTTCTCCACCATGGGCCCTCTCTCCCTCACTCACTCATATAGGGCCATATGGGGTTCATGGGTTCTGGGGGCCAAGAAGCATACAAGGAAAACAAGATTTATTTTTTCCCATTTCAATTAGTCAACAGATGGCGCTTTTTATGCTCTGGGCCATGGAATACAAGGAAAGATAGACAGATCCATCCAAAATAAGGGTTCTGAACATAAAGCTAAGAATTTACCTTGAACAAATACTCAGAAGAATGAGGTGAAACAGTAAATAAATGCTTTCTTTTTCTTTCTCAATATTATTCAATAGAGTTCTCTGCCCAAATAGTCCAATATTTTCAACTGTCACTGCCTAACACTTAGGAAGCTATCATTTTATCCCAAACTAATGAAAAATTAAACAACAATAAATGGAAACTTAACATTAAGGAAAACATCCATTTCAGGTGGTACTATTTTCATACACAGAGTAGTACTTAACATAAAATAAGCCCTTATTATGGTCCAGACATTATTGTATTATACATGTATTCACACTCATTTTCACAATTACCCTGTGAGATATATATCATTACCTTAATTTTAAAGAAGAGAAATTATCCCTCAGAGATACTAGGTAAGTTTCCAAAGGTCACACAGCTAATAACAAGCAGTTATTTTATAACAGGTAGTTATTTTATCTCAGATAATCTTGTTCCAGAGTCTGCACACTTAACCAATTCAAAAAGAAGTTCTCTTCCAACCCCACTAAGATTTGAAATTAATTAAACACAACAAAGAACTTTGGGTTCAATAGAGTTACTTCATGTACTCCCTTTACTTAAAAAAAAATTCTACACAGCTATCATATTTGATCATGAAATATATTAGGTAAAATATTCTGATAAAAATAAAATGCAAACTCTGGACTAATAAACATGTTTGTTGTCATCCATGTGAGATAGTCTATAAAAAACAATCATACTCATGTTTTTCCTTTATTCTTGGTAAACAAATTAACATCTGTTATTCCAAATAGGGAAGTTTAGTCAGCCATGACGCTTCTCAACAAATATGTTCTGGAAGGCTTTAAAAATATATTTATTTTGGAGGCTTAGGAAAACTAAAGTAAGCAGCTGGCAATGCCTAACAAGGCTCTTTTTCCCCTCTCTCCATTCCCAAGAAGATTCTCTTTCAAAGAATTATTCAAATGAGTATAAAAAGAAAACATTAAATCGGATAAGTCAAGAGAAACAGAGGACTGTAATTCTACAAGTGTTAAGATCACACATGAGATCTGGTTTCCCTAGACAAATGGAGGATTTGAACAATTTCATTATTTTATTTTGACTAGTAGTAGGCAAGGTCATTAGGACACATTCCCTGAGTTCCTAGGCAAAGTAGTCCTTCTCTCTGCATGTTGGTATCAAAGGATAAAACAACTGTGCCATGGGACATGTAAGGTCCCAATCCTTCCCTGGCTGCACTTTTCTAAGCCTGGTTTGATAGATACAGCATCATGGTGAACCAACACTAGAACATAAGCGGGTGAGGATAGGGACTATGGGTTATTTCCAGAAGGAATACAAAGAAACACAAGGGATACAAGGGAACTTTGGGGAATAACAGATGTTCACCATGTTGATTATGGTGACTGTTTTCAGGTGTGTGTGAAGGTGTATGTACATATACAGACCATGCAGTTAAAAATTTACCAAATCAGACATGTATTGCATTATCTCTCAATAGAGCTGTTCAAGATTTCTATTTGAGATAATGAAAATGTTCCAAATTGCTCTGTAATGACAGTGGCACATATCTGTGAATATACTAAACCCCATTGGATCATACATTTAAATAGGTGAATTACATTATGTGCGAATTATATTTCAGTAAAGCTGTTTAAAACATGCTAGATAATTCCCAAACTAGGGCTTTATAATGGTGAAATGTGCAGCCACAATGAAGAGTTAAGAGCTGTGAATAGCTGTGTCGAATTATACAGCATCAATTTTTTAGAAGCTGAAATTATAAGAAATAAAAGCATAGAGGATACAACTTGACATGACTACTGCCATCCTGGTCATAATTGCCATCTTGCCAGCCAATGACCCTAGCCTGCTTCCCAAACCCTACATGATAAACAAGGTCATTAAGATAGTCAGGTCATTGAGTGTTGGTCTAGCCACTAATGTCTAAACTGCTTCTTAACTGATGATGGGCACATTAACAGTTTTTAGAAAGGTTAGGTATATTCTGCTTGGCAATAGCTCACCTTTGTCTAGCTCAGCATACAAATCTCATCATTTGCCTTGTGGTGGAGAGACCCTTCTATCTTTCTGTAACCTAGGACACACTTCTGTTCATAGTTTCTAATAAATTTCATTTTGTGTAATCCTGGATCTGTCTGCATCTTTCTTTAATTTTCTAAACACTTCCAACTTGGGTGGCTAGTTCTTTTACACTAGAACTGGGCTTTTCCAAATCATAAAGAAATTGGTAACATGACATTTTCATATACTTCTACTATTCATGAGAGATGAAATAGAAAAAAGTACTTATAAAAGCCAAATGATAGCTTACACACACACACACACACACACACACACACACACACACACACATACTACTACTACTACTACTACTACTACTACTATTACTACTACTATTAAAAACTGAGCATTAGTTTTTCTAGACAAGTACATAAGAAACCTTCACAAAAGATATCAAATATTAGACATCAAAGAAAATATGAGTGCCAGTGGTGCACACGTGTAATACTAGCAACTTGGGAAGCTGAGGCAGGAGGATCTTGAGTTCAAAGCCAACCTCAGCAATTTAGCAAGGCCCTAAGAAACTTAGAGAAACACTATAGCAAAATAAAATACAAAATTGCCTGTGGATATGGGTCAGTGGTTGAACATTGGTTCAATCATCGGCACTTAAAAAGAAAATGTGAATAAATTTTAAACTGTAAAAGTAATATAAAAAATATTCTTCAATCATATTGCAAATAAATCAGTACTAAATGAATCCAGAAAACATATCATTTGAAAAAAAAAACTTAATCATCTTGTAAATTGCTTTTTTATCAAATCTCACACTTTAGAATTATAATAATGATCAATAACAATGCAAATCAAATATCAGATCATACGGAAAATGATATTCAGAGGCCAATTTATAGTGATATATACTAAATCTGTAAATAAGGAAAAATGAGTATAAATACATAAAGAACTTTAAAAAGAACAAAAATAAAACTAAAGATAATGAAAATAAATATTTTAAGTTAGTAAAGGAAATTATATTAATATAGTTCACTAAATTTAAATTTGAAACAAAAAATACAAATATAATAATAAATCTATTGTCCAATCTGAGACAGAGAGAGAGAGAGAGAGAGAGAGAGAGAGAGAGAGAAATTGTTACCTGACTTTCAAGAAAAAAGGTAAAAGGTAAACACATGCAAAATTTAAAAATTACAATGGGAAAATAATCACAGGTATGGAGGTAGCTTTAAAGAAATATATCTTATGTTTGCATATCATGGTCAGATAAAGAAGTAAGGAGAATGAGAACTATGATTGTTTTGTGCAATTATCTATAGTAATCCTTTTTGTAAAATTTCACCTTCTATTTGCCCTAACATTCTGCAAGAGGCATGTCAAATTCACATTAGCAAGAGCCACATCCAACCTATTCAGGATTGCTTATGTCTGGCAATTCCAAACATTGATCTGGATACCAAGTCTAATGGAACTTTGCACATCCTTGGCTGGACAGGAGGGCAGGAATGTCTGCATTTGTTCAACTGCTTAACAATAGTGCTTGTGGCCTGGGCCAATTGGAAGCTGAATATGTTAAATATGAACACAGGAGTGAAAATGGAATCTTAAGTTAAAGAAAAAAAGATTGACTATAGGTCTATCTGTCTCCAAATACGTTTCCTATCTCCTTCAATTCCCTCTCTTGTTCTACTAGGAATTAGGGGTGACTGAAGGTGACCCCTACAGACTGTACACTCTGAGATGGGTCTGCCAATTCCTGGTGGGATTTCAAGGCGAACGCACTGAAGGTATTTGGAGAGCTGGAGGATGGTACTTTCTCTCCTCCTTTTCTCCCCTGAGTGGATGCATGTCTTAGTGACTCTGTGTCCTGAGTAGTTCCAGCTCCTCTCTGCCATAGTGATTCCAAACTGTACTAAAACCCCTGTCCCCTGAGTTTCAGTAATGCTGCCTCCTTCCAATCTCTTGCCAATCTAGGAGTGATAACAGCTTCCTGCTGAGGCTAAATTCAAGGTTATTTCATATTCCCCTGTGCTTCCATCACCTCTGTACAAGACCCACTCACTCCACCTCTGAACACTACCACTGAAACCCGTAAGTGGGCTTTACCCACCCTTTTAATTAGCAATACCACATCAAGAACTATGTTATATCATTATATATGCAAAGATATGAGTAGACATATATGTATGGTTATTCTTTGTGATATGGTCTACAATAGCAAAACATGGACATAGAGCACTGATAAATAATGGTTCACTCATGCCATGGAATATCAATAGGCATTAAAAAGAATACAACAGACGTTTGTGATTTAAAGTAGAAAAATTGCTAAGATGTATTGTTAAATAACAAAGGAAAGTATATAGCTACATGTATACTACATGTCTGTTAAGATCTACTCTCTGCAAATTTCAAGTTTTCCAAACATTATCAACTGCATTTACTATTTACCATATATTATTATCGACAATAGTTACCTTGCTGTGCTTTGGAGTTCTAAAAATTATTCATCTGGAAAACTAAAAGTTTGTACCCTTTACCAATATCTCTCATTTCCTCCACACACACACCCAGCCCCTGACCACTACCCTCCCTACATGCTATTACTCTATATTCAATTTTTGAGGTTTTATATATAAGTGATACCATGAAATATTTTTCTTTATGTCTGGCTTGTTTCCCTGGGACACACTTGGCAGATCTTCTTTCTCTCTTCTGTGCTTATGGACACATATTTTTCATTTTTACTTCTACATATCACAAGACCCTTTTTACTTGGCAGAAATATCACATGCCCAACCTTAGCTGTAAGGAAATCTGATAAACAATCTTTAACCTCTATAGAACTTCTATCTGAAGTATGTTTTGTGGACCAATGATAATTCATGGACTGTTTATCAGTTGTTCTTGACAAGATAACTTCAGAAATATAAAATATCTCTTTAGAAATCTCTTATCTATATGACAGAGTAATCTTATATCTATTGAATATAACAATTTAAAAAATCAGGCCATTTTTTTGTTTTCTTCTTTATAGTTTTTAGTCATTTATTTGATTGTATTTCATCAATATAAAGATGTGGGAAACATATGATATGATGTCCTATCTGGAAAAAGAGGAAAATATTTGAATCAGAGATTTACTCCAAAATTGCATCAGAATTTAAAATCTCAGAAAGAAAAAGCAATGGTAATAAAACATAAAGATGAATATTTAAACCAGATAAATAAATAACTGTAAGTATCATTGAAAGATAGAATGAAGATTTTAAAAATCCCTCTTTTTCTCTGTAAATGAGTGTGATGGCCAACCTCTAAGGTGAACCCCCAAACTCCCACCTCCTACTCTTTATGACATTGTGTATTTCCTCCCATACCACATAGGGCTGACTTGTATAAATGACAGAATATTGAGAAGTTCATTGCATGTAATTTCCGAATTAGGTCATAAACATACTGCAGCTTCCATCTTGCTCTCTTGGAACCCTAGCTCTGGGGAAAGCCAGAGGTCATGTTCCAAGGATGCTTGTGAACCTCCAAGAGGTCCATGTGGTGAGGAGCTTAGGCCACCTGCCAACAGCTGGAGCCACAGGGACCAGTCAAGTGAACAAACTATCTAGGAAGCAAGTTCTCCAGCCCTAATCCTCTGCTGTCGGAAGCCCTGACCTACATCTTGATTGCAATCTCCAGAGAGACCCCAAGGTAGAACTAACCAGCTAAGCTCTCCCAAATTCTTGACCCATGGAAACCGAACCAGGATATTTTGTTGAACAGCAATATATATGTTAAGTGAGGTAATTTATTACACAGCAATTGGTAATTAGTACAATGGGAAATCTTTATTTTAGTATATATTATGATAAAAAATAATATGTATTTTATTGAATATTATTAAATGAATAGACCGCCAAGATCTGTGTTGATTTTTGTCTCTTAGATGAAGAATACATATATTTTAGTCTAATTTTTAATTATTATATTCTACAAAATTATTATGCTATATTTGACTATTACATATTTTAATTTTTGCACATAGACATAAATATACAAGAATATGTGTGTGTGTATATATATGTATGTGTATATATATATATATATATATATATATATATATATATATAAACTATAGTCATAGCTCTTAGTCTTCTTGGCTCCTTCATTATAAAGGAGATGTAATCCTAACTAAAGAAGTCAGGTTAAGGAGAATTTTCCTTAGTAAACATTCTGAATATGGTAATTTTCCAACACAGGACATAAAAAAGCATTATGATGTTCTGATTTACTTTTTAATTCTGAGTATTTGAGCATGTCTATGTTCTAAAAAATCTTTTCTGCTTCACTTTTCACATCCTGTGTCAGTTTTGAAAGGCATACAAGAAAAGAGCTCACCTATTATCACTATAGGGTTAAAAGAACCACTTTGTATGCTAGAGAACAAAAGAACCAGTCCACATTTATGTTGACCTATGCAGACTAATGTAAGAATAAGAATCTTCCAGTAATAGCAGCCAATGCACAATCTGTGTCAAGTATGGCTCTCGAGGATGTGCATTTGTGTTTTGTATGGCAGGGCTGGAGAGAATGAGATTACTACTTAGAATGCCATGCATCCAGGGTACGGTAATATTCATGAATGATCATGTACTCAGAACAGAACTATGAGATGTCTAACTTATCATGGCCAAGATTTGTGCAAATTAAGTGGTTTTCATTTGAAAGTACTTCAGCATCTTGACTTTTTACTGACTTTCACCACATAGTAGTGCTTCTACTAGCCTTAATCATCTTTCATATACATATAAAAGCAAATATTAATAGTCCAGCAAGAAGTGCCAGAGAGTAAAATTTTACATACCCTTGCATTGTGCCAAGTAGTTTTTCTATCTAATGACTACTTCTTAAGAGCAAGAATAAAATCAGAAGGCATATGGCAATTAGACATCACTAGCAAATTAATTTTTGTTCTTATTAAAAGTGGCATATCATTTTTCATTTCTACTTTTAAAAGTCTTGCCTGTATTCTACTTACTTTAGTTTCACTAATTTAAGCTTTTGCTTGTTATAAACAGTACCATAAAGAAATGAGGAGTAAAGAAACTACCAAAATTATTTATTTAAATCATAGTAAACAAAAAACAGACACATTTTGAAGTCTGATGATTAAGTAACAGCACTTGATGGTTTCATTTTGACCATTTTGAAAGCATATAAGCCTTATTATATTATATGGCATGCCTGGATAACAATGATAAACCGAATTTCACTTTTTATTCGTTAAGTGGTGGTAAATGAATTAGCGTTTTTAGAATTGTGAGTTTAAAAAAATTCTATACAAAACCTACTCTATTCTCTTAATTTCTGGCATGCATTCAGTTTTTACTTGTAAAGGAAAATGGTTTGGAGTTGATGAGAGCAAAAAATTAGAACAGAAAAAAAAATGGTGGAAGATATGATGAAGTAGATATTATGGGGGTGGCTCTGGGGTTCAAGTGATTTGATAGGAAACAGGAAGAGTGCTACAGGGCAGATGGTGTCCATTCTCATCCTTGGTAACTGTATGAAGCACTTTTCTGGTATTTTCAAGTCTCCCTCTTGAACTTCGGACTTCACTTCTTTTCTAGTGCTAGTTCTACAATGTGTTCTTCTACCCACATCATGGTTATTTTTTGTTTTCAAATAATGAATTAAATTGATTTAACAGAAGGGGGAGGAAAAAAGACTTTCTTTTTTTTTATTGTTGGTCGTTCAAAACATTACATAGTTCTTAATACATCATATTTCACTGTTTGATTCAAGTGGGTTATGAACTCCCAATTTTACCCAGTATACAGATTGCTGTATCACATCAGTTACCCTTCCATTGATTGACATATTACCTTTCTAGTGTCTGATGTATTCTGCTGTCTGTCCTATTCTCTACTATCCCCCCTCCCCGCCCCTCCCCTCCCCTCCCCTTTTCTCTCTCTACCCCTTCTACTGTAAATCATTTCTTCCACTTGTATTATCTTGTCTTACCCCTCCTTTCCTCTTATATGTCATTTTGTATAACCCTGAGGATCGGCTTCCATTTCCATGCGATTTCCCTTCTCACTTCCTTTCCCTCCCACCTCTCATCCCTGTTAATGTAAATCTTCTTCTGCTAAGTGAAGCTAGTCAATCTTTAAAAAACAAATACCAAATGACTCCTTTGATATAAGGGGAGTAAACAAGGACAGGGTAGGGACGAAGAGCTTGAGAAGACTTTCTTTTTTTAAAAAAAGTAACACACTTCATGAATCTGTAAATATCCTGATGTAAATTGTTCTTTTTTATGTTTACTTTTTATTAGTTCATTTTAGTTAGGGTTCATTTTGACATCATTATGTAAGCATGGAATATAATTTGCTTTAATTCAGTTCCCTTTCCCTCTCCTACTTCCTCAACCCACTTCTCTCCCTCTACTCTAACCTCTACTCTAACTCTATTTATTTAAATATTTATAGTTTTTATTTTTTTAACTTAGTGCCTTGTGTATATACAAAAAGATGAGATTCACTGTGGGATATTCAGATATGTACCTAGGAAAGTTAGGTCAGATTCATTCCACTGTTCCCTGCCCCTCCTCACTCCCCCTCAATCCCCTTCCTCTGTTCCACTGATCTCTCTTCTATTGAAAAATGTTCTTGAATACATCAATGATGATGAAAGAAAGGAAATGGTATTGGGAGAACATCTTCCTAGTCTCAGATACTTCCTCTGTGTATTCAGTTCTTATTAAATAGAGGATTCTTTGAGGAATCACCGGTTTAGGGGTCAGAGAAGTGAAATTTAAAAATCAATGAATAAATAGTGGATGAACAGCCCCATGTATGATGCAAAAGCTCATTTCCTTTAAAGTGTTTCCTTGTACTCATGAATATTTTCATCACTTCTTGTACTTCTGAAAAATTCTTATACTTTTCTTTCTTTCTTTTTTTTTTAATACTGGGGATTAAACCCACCACCTCATACAGGTTAGGCTAATTTCTCACTCCTCATACTTCTAAATCCTACTGATTTAGACATTCTTAACTCTCCAAAGATATTGCCATCCTGGCATCTAGAAAAGGTACTTTCATATACTGTTCACAAATCACATATTAGTCTCTTACTGAGAATGTGAGCTTTTGAAAAGGATGGATAGTTTTTTATTCATCTTTTTATTCCCAGAACCTAAGAACCTAATTTGGTCCATAGCAAGAACTCAACAGATGTTTGTTGAATTTATTTATATATCAATTTATATTTATAATGTTGATTTTATTATATCATATTGAATACATATATGTTGAATTTATATACATTGTTGAAAATGTATATTATACCTTCTTTGAATTAGTAGGCTCTGATTTGAAAATAAAATAGTAATTGATTGTTAAGATAACTGCATATTTCATTAATTATTTGATAAAGATGCTTCCTGTCTACCTGATATCCCTTGCTCAGGAGCAATAGCTGTTTTACTCAAGAACTTTCAGAATGTAGTAATGACAGGACTTTGACAAGGGCAAGGTTATATGCCCTGCCTAAAATGGGAGATTGGGATGGCAGATGAAAAGCTTATCAGTGGAGACTGCCTAATACAACTGACAGAAACCACCTAACATTATGGCTAACATCTTAGGTTAAAAAAACACCTAATTTATTAGAAATGTTTTGTTTAGCTTTTAGTATCAACAAGAATTCTGAATAATTGATTTTGGAAAATAAATAGTAATCAAGGGAAGCTAGGAGTCTGGGAACATGGTCAGGGCAACATCACCAGCTCTTCTCAGGGTACCACCCACGACTGGGCACTTCTCATTGAACTTTTGGGCCCAATCCTACAGCTGCAGTGGCCAATGGTCTGGGTCTTTCAAAATCCTGGGTCAGACCATAGTTCCAAACTAGTCAAGTGATCATACCTACATGCCAGGAGAGAAATGAAAGAGAATGTTTGCCCCCTTTATCTTCCATGGCTGAAATTAGGCTCTGAATTGCACTTACTTTGGAATGATTCTTAAATGGAAAGGGTATTTGCTTGCTAACAGCCACATGAAAATAATAGTTATAGTGAGGATGGAACCCACATGATCAGCATCAGTGCCCTTATAAAAGAGAATCTGAAAGGTTTCCTTTACCCTCCACCATGTGAGGTTTCAGAGAGAACATGGCCATCTATGAACCAGGATACAGGCCCTCAGCAGACATAAAACCTTCCATCACCTTTATTTTGAACTTCTCAGCCATTAGACCTGTGAGAAATTAGTTTCTGTTGTTTATAAACCAATCTATAATACTGTAGTTTGATATAGCAGCCAGAATAGATTATAGCAATTCCTCCTTCAATGCAAGAACTAAAAATTAGCATTCAGATCTACCTATGTGCCTCTTCCCTCTCCCATTCTCTTCCTTCCTAAAAGTATCCCCATCCTGAATACTATTTTATAATTATATAAATTTTAAACCTGTCTTACTGATTTATCAAAAATGAGTACTATTTAGTTTAAATTTCTTCACAAAGGCACCATGTTCTTTGTGTTCTTCTGAGACCAGCTTTTCTCATTTAATATTGAGTTCCTAAGATTCTTCCATGGGATGAATAATTTCTATGCTTTCCCCCATACTTTTGCATTATTAACAACATTTGCTGTGAACTTGTGTGTATATATTTTCCTAGTACTCATTGAGAAGAACCTCTGTATGTATGGGTAAAATTGTTGGGTCATATAGCATACTTACTTTCCACTTTTTATGCTAACACCAATTTCTAAAAATGCTTGTACAACTTTGTAGACTTACAAGCAACTGAAGAGAATTCTACTTGTTTGCCATACTCTCCAACACTTTATATTGTCATTGACAGAACACCTTCAGGTTCTGAAGCATCTTTAAAACTTTGAGGTAAATTTCAGACTCAGAGTCCTTATCCCATCCAAGGATCTATGTATGTATTGATTTTATACTTTGGCTTCGTGGCAGTGCCAAACTTCCCAGCTGCCTGTTGATTTTAGGAAGCAGCTAGTCCATTTATCATGCTATGATAGAATGCCAGAGACTTGTTAATTTATAAAGAACAGAGGCTTATTATGGTTCATGAATCTGGGGGCTAGAGAGTCCAAGATTGAGTAATCAAACCTAGGGCTTCTTCATCTCATGGCAGGAAGTGAAAAGGTGAGCAGGTGCACTTAAAGAGAGATGCAGTGGAAAACTTGCTTTATAACAACCCACACAATTGGGTCAGAGCTAGAACTTACTCCCACAAAAGAAGCATTAGTCCTTCTTTAAAACCTACTGACCTCTTCAAGGCCTGTCAGCTCTCAATACTGTTATATTGGGGACTAAGCCTCAATGAGAGTTTTGTGGGACAAACCATATGCAAACTATAGCAGTACAACAGGTCAATACATCTTATTACAGATGATGTTAACTTGGGTCACTTGGTGAGAAAGTGTTGGCCCAAATCATTGTCTGTTATAAAGCTAATCTTTTTCCCTCTTTAAATAATAACTATCCTGGAGGAGATATGTTGAGAGTATGCAAATATTCTGTTTCTTCTCAAACATTCACTCATTCATTTCAGCATCCACTCTCCATCTGTGCCTTCAGTGATTACTTTGGTGTATGCCTAAGTGTAGGTTTGCATTTTCCTCATTTATTTTATACCTATCAATCACAATAATATAAAATATATTATATTATTTTAATATAGCTCTATAAATTAAGTACATTTAATATGGACATATGTTTGTATATTTTAAAAAATTAATAATAATATTATTATATACTCTAAGGAAAATCTGTTCCTGCTTCCCCATTTACTTATATGTTAATTGCTTATTTATATTAATATGAAATCATGGATATTTATTGTATTTTATGGGTTGCAAGCCAATCTTATCACATCAGTTTGTTCCAGCTTTGGCCATGAGGTATTCATCCCGTGGTTCCTGTGCTCTAATAACATAACTCATTTTATTTCAGGCACTCTCTTTATTTGCATTGCAGTAAAATATACTCCAGTTTTATTTTATACTTTCTCCTCACCCTAGAATCAATGGTGTTTATAAGATACCTTTGTTCCTTTCATGGACAACAGTGTTTAGAAACCAAGATCTGGGCACTACAGGTGTTCATTGCAACTACAGGGTCACTGTTTATAGGCCCTTCAATGGACAGAACTGTGAATAGGGGTTGATAGCCATTAATGTATTCCCTTAGTTTTAAATTAACTATTTGCTTCATATCTAAATCTAACCCATTTTTTAAGTTTCAGTTTTTCTTTTCTTTCAATAAATCAACCCCAATACTTCAAGCTAAAAGAAATATTTCACTTTTCTGAAGTTTACATATATCTTTGATTATAACATTTATTACTTTTTCCTTAGATCACATTAATCTAGTTTTCTACATTCTAGTTGGTGCTGAGTTATAAGAGCTCTGAGAGAAGAACCAACTTTTAGTTATTTTGCATAAAACTTTTTATAATTTTTTGCATGTAGTATCAACAATAGAGTCATCTTTTATCAAAAGTTATATGTTTCAAAATAGGTAATTACTTTGTGTAAATAAATAAATTTTGAAAAATATTCTATATCTTCTAATTAGAATCAGATCATTTAAGAAGAAACAAAATTAGCAAAGCATGTAGAACAGTATGTATAATGCTATAAGTATAAAATATATGAATTTTTCCATCTTCCTTTACAAAATTCTCTTCTCACAGAAAGGATTTAATGATCTTCTGGTAATCTAAATTGATTAGTCCCTTCTAAGGAAGCAGCTAGCTTTTTTTTTTTTTTAAGAAAAGGAAAAAACAAGTTTTATTGCTTTGCTAGCAAAGGAAAAACACAGGGGACTCATGACCCAGAGGCTGTGATTCTGCCCATGAACAGGAACAGGGGGCTTTTAAAGAGGTGATTCAAAGGCTACATTCCTGTGTTCTCTGTTGGAGCTGTAATCCACTTGTTAATTTGGGAGATATCATTTCTGAAACCTTCTGGTACCATGCCCCAAAGTCTGGATTGCTTTGTTCCTATGATGGGTGTGTACTACTCATGGGGAAGACTACCCATGACTACCCATGGGGAAGAAAGGTAATCCTGTTTCCCCTGAGATTAGGGAGGGAGAAAGATTAGGAAGGAGCAGATACAGAGGAAGAGAAGGAAACAGTTCCATTTTAAAAATAAGTTTCAGTGTCAGAGCAGCAAGGGCTCTATTCAAAGTATAAAGTGGACCCTTTACACTTCCCCACTGTCAATTTCTACATTCCATTTCTATGGAAAAATGGGCAACCATATCTCCCAGTTACTTCCTGCTGAAAGGGGGCAAAGTTGGAGGTAGTAACCCAAAGTCCGTGTTCTCTTTCAGGTGGGGCATGGACAGTTAAGGATATTCAGCATTAGAGCAATTCAGAGGTCTACAATGGCAGACAGCAGGTGACTATACAAGGCAAACATGGGGCAGAGATCACCCTAAACCAACAATAAACAAGATAGCAAATCATTACATTTTTGAAAACAATTAGCACAAAAGCAATTAGTATCTCAGTCAGTCTCTGAAAACCATGAAGACAGTAACTCATATCAGTGGAAAACAGATCAAGTTTATCAATGTAGGAGTTAGGAAGATTTATAGGTCTTTGAGGCTCAAATTAATTCAGGATTTCTTTATGATCATCATTATTGTCACACAAGAATCCTTCCTCTATAGCCTCCAGCTTTACTTACTTTTGGTAGGGCTGACACAAGTATAGATCTTAAGTTAACAACAACAACAACAACAACAACAAAACCATTGTTATTCCTTTTAAATGTCCATGTAGGACTGTGCTCAGGGTATACTCTCCTGCCAGGTATTTAAGACCAAATTGGTCAAAACTGACCTTGTTCCTATCTACACTGAAGAGTCAACTGAGATACCTCAAAGATCACTCTTTGGGACAGGTGAGAAGCCTCTTGGCCCCTTTAGCTTTCCTCTACCAGTGGTGCCATCTGCCAGGATGGTCCTGTTGACCATGTGTGGCTTCTTTTGGAAGCATCAGGAGCATCTCCCTCTCTAATGATACTCCTCTTTTCAGAAGGTGCAGTGGTTGGTTTTCTGTTCTCTAGGATCCTCTCTCAATTTCCTTGATCAGCAGATCAGGTGACTCACCAGAGTTGCAGGGCCCATTGAGGGGTCCCATCATTCTCTGGGTCCTAGTTGACCTTTGCGGGTAAGGGCCAAAATGCTGACTAGGAAGCTGCTAGCTTCTTATCTATCAATTGCTTATTTATATTAGTATGGAATCATGGATATTTTTATGGGTTATAATCCTATAGAATATTATATTTTATCTTATCTGTTATATCTATGATATTTATTGTATCTTAGAAAGTAAAAGCAAAAGCCATTAGGGTTGTATTTAAAAAATAAACTTAGGACAGAATCATTTCAATATTATAACATTCACTTTAAAAATAAGTTCATAATATATATTTTGCTTTTTTAATTATGAGAAATAATCAGCAATGGTACTTTTCTGTCTCTTGAGACTCACTTTCCTCTACAGCATGTTTGATAAGCCTTTCGATATCTTTTTTTCTTTATGCATGTGTTACTCAGGAACTTAGCTGCATATTGTCATGTCAGAAACATAGTTTTGAGAGAGGTGTGTGTATGTGATTGTGTGGGAGTGTTTGTGTGTATTTGTGCATGTGAGTGCATGTGCATGCAGGAAGAAAATATTTGGGGGTGGATGGTGTGGGGACTGATCCCAGGACCTTGTGCATGTTAAGCACCTGTTCTTCCACTAAGCCACACACACAACACTGAAAAAAAAATCTTTTATCATAGTTCTAGTTTTCCCTTTCATTATCACTGGATTTTCAAACTGTATCACATAGATCATTTTTCACCCTTAGGCCAACTAGAGATTCATTCAGCATCTATTCAAACATTTTATTATTTTGTGATTCTAGTCTTGTTTCCTGGCACTAGATCATATGTTATTGCTGATGACAAGTTTAATAAATATCATGGCTCTAAGAAGTGTCAGAAAATGATCAGTTTGTTTTTTCTGCCTCTTCTTCTCAGAAGCAGGGTCATTTGACTCTACCGTAAATCCTTAAGAACTAATTTCACAACACTGTGTATTTACAACAACTGTGTTGCTCAGAATCAAATCCTTCCTACTCCAGCACTGAATGCTCTAAACCTCTGTCACTGGTTCCCAGTCTTCACCTCAGTTTCTGTTCTCTATCACAGCAAACTGCTACCTAAGTCTAGGACCTGGGTATCTGCCTTCCTGCTATAAGTCAATACCCCAGAGACAAGGAATTTGCTCCCTGGAAATCTTCTCATCAAATCCTGAGACACCTGTCTGAATTTTCCAGAATTTCCAGAATCACATATAATATTAAATGTATTCAGACTATTCATTTGATTCAATTTAACTCAACAAAGATTCATTAAGCAACTTCAGTGTAAAGCCCTGCACTTAGGGTATAGGTTTATGAAGGATGAATGAGAAAAAAGAAGACTTTCAAGTAGTTCCTAGCCTTGTTGAGAAGAATGAGGGAAAATGCACTACAACAGCATATATTAAGGACTAGGCATACATATATCTCATGAGAGAGAGAGAGAGAGAGAGAGAGAGAGAGAGATTCAAAGAAAGGAGGTGTCACCTATCTGGGAGGTAAACATGGTAGCCAAAGTTTTCATGTGAAGCGGCTACATGAGCATTATTCTTTAATTTCATCCTTTGGCAATTAGCAGGTATGGTAGATTACATTATTAGTTCCAATTTTTCCCTTTGGAATATCTTCTTAGGAGAATTTGCCTCCTCCATTCCTTGACACTGGATTCAACCACTAACTTAGTAGCTCACTTTTGCCAATCAGAAATTAGTGAACATAAGTCAAGCACAGTGTGGAATGCGATTTCACATGGAGCTCCTGTTATTGTGCTTTCACCGTCACCATAGGGCTTGTTCAGTTTAATCTGTTGGTCCCAGGAGGGGATTGAGAGACATATGAAGTAAAGATGCCCCAGCTAAGCTACCTTGGTTAGGCCATATGGCCTAAATGGATGAATCTGGAGACTCTCATGCTAAGTGAAATAAGCTACAACCCCCAAAATGTAAAGGGCAAATGTTCTCTCTGATACATGGAAGCTAAACCACAATAAAGTGGGTAGAGGAAGAAGAGAAGTTCAGTAGATTAGTCACAGGGGAATGAAGTGAAGGGGGGCAGTTTTAGTAATAGGAAAGACAGTAGAATAAAGATAACCTTATTTTTCTGTGCATACTTATCGAAATACCTAATGAATCCCATCATCATGTCTACCCACAAGAATGGGGCCCCAATTAGAATAAGATATATTTCATGCTTATATAATTTTATCAAAATGGATTCTACTTTCATGTGTAACTTAGAAGAATAAATAAAAAAGAAGTAATGAGTTCAGTCAATTCTCCAGGTAAACATAATAATGACCCAAAGACAAGACCCTATGATAAACATACTAATGGTGTTTATTGGTGGAATGATACAGAAAAGTCCTTATCTATATATTTTTCTTGGTATTTATCTGGTCTCTTTTAATGACTTATTCATGAAACTGGAATTTGCAAATTTATTGGTCAAAACTGGCTGAAAAATGAAGGGTGATACCATCAACTAAAATTAACAGAGTATAAAATATTCTTTTCTAACATGGGGAAAGGTTAGGTCTTTTGTGTGAGTAGTTTCTCCATATGAAATTCCCAGGGAAAAAATGTCTGTTAAATATAAAACCAAAATTTAATTTAAATAAGGGAGAAAAATAGTCTTTTAGGGATCTATGCCTAACTTTCTTCATTTCCACTAAGAAATGTTTAAATTGTATCTTCTGATTTTCAGTTTCTTTCTAAATATTAGTATTATTTGGTAATGAGTAAGAACTATAACTGTATGAGTATCCTCTGACAGTTCAACCCTTTGTGTTCTCAAAGCACAGATATAGGTGCTGGGGCAAAGACAGAATGGTTAGGCATGGATGTCAGTTAGACATTCTAGAAAAGATGCTCACTGGACGACCACATGGATAGGTACCAGGGAATGTTTATTTGTATGTCTGAATGTCCAGGGATGTGTTAGGGCTGGAAACCTTTGGATGTAGTTTATAAGTGAATATTTAAGCCAGAAAAGCAGGCAGCACTGAAATGGAAATGACTAGAATGAGTGCAGGAGAGATCCCATAAAATCCCAGTATTTAATCATCAGGAGAGAGAAGAAAATTCAGCTAGATGACAAAAATAGTGGTCAAAGCATTTGAGGAGAAACAGTAGAACATGATATCTTGGGAGACTTTCAGCAGTTTCAGACATTTAGAAATAACTACAATGTCACATGTCATTTCTGTGTTTGATATCAAGTCAAGATAGGTATAATAATTAAAACATGGAGCACTAACTTCAAAAATTACTTTTAATCCTCACCTTACCAACTCAAAGCTCCTTACTATTTATGCTATTTTGTAGAAGAGGAAACTGAGAGTAAGAAGAGTTAGCTTACAAGCCCAAGGTTGCACTCTTTACTGTGTTTGAGTAAAGATTTTAAGTAAAGATGCAATCTTTACTGTGTTTGAGTGAGGATTCTAAGCTAGATTTCTAACTTGAAGCTGTGCTCATGTCTTGTCAGAAATAGCTCAGGGGCAAGAACTATGGGATCTGGAGATTGGAAGGTATTTGTGCACACACAAGAGCAGTTGCAATGGTATGGTGGAAGGGGACCAGTGGGTGGATGGATGGTGAAGAAGGGGCAGCTATGCGGACTCAATATTCTGGAGACACTTACCAGCAGCAGGGAAGAGAAGGGTCATGTCTTGGGGAGGCAAATGCAATGTTAAGGGAAGGGCTTTCTTAGGAAAGGAAAGAATATTGTAGTCTTAAAAAAAAAAAAAAAGGAACAACCCAGCACAAAGAGGTTGGTAGAAGTTGTAGGGAGAAAAGAAATCAGTACAGAAAGTGCCATGCCGTTAAAAGGGATGGGAGCAGTGCTTTCTGTCTCAGGAGAGGAAGGAGGAATGGATCCTTCCTTGGTGACCTCCATTTTCTTATTAGTTCATTTTAGTTATATATAATAGTGGGGTTCATTTTGACATAATTATATAAACATGGAATAAAATTGGCTCCAGTTCCCCTTTCCTTCCCCTCCTCCCATCTCCTGTTCTTTTTCTTGGCTCTAAAGATGTCACCATATCTTTCTTCTATTTATTATAGTATTTTTTTTAAATTAGGGCATTATGGATACACATAAAGGTAAAATTCACTGTGGTGTATTCATAGGTGTGCATAGAAAAGTGTGATCAGATCATTAGTGGCCTCAATTCTTTTAACTGAGCAGCAAACTCGAAGAGTATCAATGGTTTAAAGAAGCTGGAAGAGGAAGCTCTCCTGAAGTAAATAAAAGGAGTGTTGGCCTACAAGGAAATACAAGCTCTGACTGTTTAAGAGCATGATGGACATACTTGTACAGCCTTTTCTGGTTTTTTGTTTTTTTTTGTTTTGGTTTTTAGTTTCTTGCAGTCAAACTAAATGGAAACACAAGTAGAAATAAATCATTCTCTCTCCTTAACCTTGACCCTGCCTCAACCACTAAGAGGAATTGCAGTCCTTTGGAAGTAGGGGGAGAAAATTCTGCCTTCCTACCTGTTTTTCACTTGCTCTGGTATATGAATCTGTTCAGTGAAAAGTGCACTATCACCTGTAGCCCAGGCTCTCCAGATGAACTCTCCCAGGACCAGTATCTTTGGGAATCCTGTATGTTCTCTGCCTGATCCCCTTGTTCTACCCAGGAGAGAAAGATGAGTTCCTATTAGGCTGGAAACCAACCATCTGCCCCTCTGTCCACCGAGTCATTCCAGACATTCAATCCAGATGGATAAACAACCATTCTCATCTCGTCTAGTATCTACTGATTTTATTAATTTTAACTGAGGCAAAGTGATACACAACGAAATGCATAGATTTTACAATGTATTTTGGAAAAGGTGTACTCCCAAGTATCCCACAATTCTATCCAGATATAGAATATTTTCAACCATTTAGAAAGTTCTCTCTTGCCTAATATATCCCCCAGAAATAATCAATATTCTGATTCATTTCATCATTAATTATCTCAGCCTGGACTAGAACTTCATATAACTGTCTCTGCATCAATATCATTTTAATCAGATTTTTATTGTAAATACCATATGAACCCAACTTAGAATAGGAACGTTTATTTTAAGCTCAAGGTTTCAGAGGTTCAGCCCCATGGCCAGTTGACTCCATTGATTTTGGGTCCAAGTTGAAACAGAACATCACAGCAGAAGGGTGGCAGAGCAGGAAAACTGCTTGCTTCATGGTGGCCAGGGAGCAGAATGAAAGCAAGGGGGGTGCCAGGGAACAGTATACAATACCCAAGGACATGGCTCCAGCAAGCCACCTCCTCCAGCCATACCAGCCCAGGGTTCCACCCAACACAGTAGTCCTTTCACATTAGAATGGACTGATGAGGTAACAACTTTTATAATCTAATTATTTTACTTACCTCTGAAATTTTCTGCATTGACACAGGAGCTTTGGGGGACACCTCATATCCAAACCATAGCAAGTATATACTATTTTATGTAAGTCTGCTTTCCCTCTACACAACAATTATGAGATTAATTCACATTGTCATGAGCAGCAATACCTTGTTCATTTTTTTGAGAGAGAGAGAGAGAGAGAGAGAGAGAGAGAGAATTTCAATATTTATTTTTCAGTTTTCGGCAGACACAACATCTTTGTTTGTATGTGGTGCTGAGGATTGAACCTGGGCCGCAGGCATGCCAGGCAAGCGCACTACGGCTTGAGCCACATCCCCAGCCCCCTTGTTCATTTTTATAGACAAGTAGTGTACTACCATATGACTATAATACCTTTACCCATTCTCCTATTAATAGGCATTTCGCTTGATTCATATTGGGGTCTACTATGAATAAAACCTCTGTGAACAATTATGTACAAGTCTCGTTGTGGACATATATTAATTCTCTTGGAATTTCTAGGTAGGATAGTTGTGTGTATAACTCCTTTACAAATTGCCAGATCTTTTCCCAAAATGCACCGTTTTACCCTCCAACTAACAACGATGGGATTTTTGGTGGTTCTGTATCATTGCCAACATTGTTGTCAGTTATTTTGATTTTATATTCTAGTGGATGTGTACTCAGTTCTCAGTGGCCTAAGTTTATCTGTCAGTAATCTTCAGAAGAGCTTTTAGAAATAGTATTTCATAAATTATTGCATATTCAAAACAGGTTGTACCCCTACTCTGGAGTGGCAGTTTGAGTTTTTCTATTGATGACAGCACTAAGATTGATGGCAAAGAAACCATGCTGTTAGCAAAGGGGGATGATCTGAGAAGCAAATGGGCACAGAGCTTGGTGAGTGCCACACTGAGCAACCCAAAGGAGTCGTCTTGCTGTTCATAAAACAGGGCTGCCATTCTTTACAGATGGCATCCTAGGCTGGTATGGTTCCAATTGTTAACTCCCCTGCTTTTCAGCAGTGCTAAGGATTGAACCCGTAGCTCCACTCATGCCAAGCAAGCACTCTACTGCTGAACTACATCCTCAGCTTTCACCATCCCCTTTATAATGTGAACTCAAAGCCCCTCCCAGCAAGAGATTTTGTGGCTTATCTTAGGCACCTTAGCAGAGGTGACCAACTGCCAAAAGCTCAAGGCCAGGTGACAAAAGCTCAAAAGGCCTTGAACATCCCCCTCTTCTCTTTCTCTCTCTCACCTCTACCATTTGAACAAACCTAACAGTCTGCTTACCCCAGCTGCACTATTTCTAATCAATACCTACCCCAGTTCTCAGAAATAGGAATGAAGCCATCCTTGAAAATTCCAGCCTTTTGCTGACCTCCATGATGACCACAAACAGGAGTAGCCCAAGATCAACAAATCAGTAGATTTATCAGCAGTAAGAAAAGGCGATTGCTTTAAGCCAAGTATTAATAAACCATGGCCTGTGGGCCAAATTTGCCCTGCTGCTTGTTTTTGTGAGCAAAGGTTTTGGTTTTTGCTACCAGGGAATGAATCCAGGGTGCTTAATCACTGAGTCATATCCCCAGCTGTTTTTGTTCTTTTTTTTAAGAGATTTCTTTTTTAATGGACCTTTGTTTTGTTCATTTATTTATATGCAGTGCTGATATTTGAACCCGGTGCCTCACGCATGCCAGGCAAGCACTCTACCACTGAGCTCCTGTTTTTATTTTTGATTTTGAGACAAGTTCTTATCAGATTTCTTAGAGCCTTGCTAAGTTGCTGAGGCTGGCTGGCCTTGAACTTGCCATCATACTTCAGCCCCTAAGTTGCTAGGATTGCAGGTATGCACCACCGCTACGAGCGTGAACAAAGTCGTAAAGGAACCCATCGGTCCCAGTCTGTTCTTCCCATTATGACAAAATACCATAGACTGGGAGACTTAAACTGACATTTCTTTCTCACAGTTCTGGAGGCTAAGAAGTTCAAGATCAAGGTCCTGGCAGATTCGATGTCAGCTGAAAGTTGGTCTCTTCTTTAAAGATAGCTCCTGGTTACTGCATCCTCAGGTAGCAGAAGAGGTAAATGCAGTATTCTCAAATTATCAAAGTGACAGAAGAGTGGAGGGGTGAATATGCTCACTCTAATCCTTTTGTAACAACATTAATCCCATCCATGAACATGGAGTCTGCATGGTGTAATCACTTTCTTAAACCTCCACCTCTTAATACTATTGCACTAGGAATTAAATCTCATCAGAAATGTTGGAAAGGCCCAAACATTCAAACCATAGCAACAGCCAAACTCCTTTGTTTACATTTTGATTATGTCTCCTTTCTTGCTACAATGACAGTGAGTAGTTGTAACTTATTGTCTGACCTGAGAAGCCTAAAATATTCAAATATTCACTACCTGGCCTTCTACAAAAGAGCTTTTTTTACTCTACTTTTTTACACCATTGAGCTTTGGGATGGTTTGTTATTCAGCAATAGCTAACTGATACATATGATAAATGTCAGTCAGATAAATACTGAGAGGATTTTAAATAGTTTGCATTAAAATAGAAATTATTTTTTGTTTCATTTCTTATATAGAATTGATGGCCTCAAATTTAGCCATACACAAGTCAGAGAGAACTCCTAGTCTTACTGACCTTACAATTTAATGGGGAAACAAATTTAAAAAGATTTAGGGGGCAGGCATGATGGCACATCTCTGTAATCCCAGCAGCTCAGGAGGTGGAGGCAGGAGGATCATGAGTTCAAAGCCAGACTCAGTAATTTAGCAAGGCACTAAGCAACTCAGTGAGACCCTGTTTCTAATAAAATACAAAATAGGGATAGGGATGGGGCTCACTGGTCGAGTGCCCCAGAGTTCAATCCTCAGTACCTGCCCCCACACACAAAAAGAGATTTAAAAAATAGTTAAATGGGTACATGGATTTATAGAGAGACCAGGTGACTTAGTCATCCATAGACAATGTCACATAGAAGCTGATATGAAAAACAGATGCCGTAGGCACAGAGGATCATGATCTGCATGAAGGTGGCATAGAGGATTATCTTGTCTCAGAAGAGGGTATATGAATCTCTCAGGGAGCTTGCTAGTGCAATGAAAGGATTCTGCATCCCATCATGGTGACAGTTACACAACGCAATATGAGTCCTAAAACTCATAGAACTATATATCAAAATAAGGGTCGGTTTCACCATATGTTAATTCCAAAAATCTCCACCATTTTATTGCCAGTATGGGCAATAAAATGACTTAGAATTTAACAAAGAAGTGTAGTACTTCATTATCACAGATGAAAGGTCATAACAAGCTTACCTTCCCCGATTACCTTTTTAACTTCTAGAGGAATATTTAGCAAATTCGGAATTCAGTGTGAAGCTTTCACAGCCCTAGAACAATCACTGCTATCCAGTCTACTAAGAGAAATCAAAAAGTTTCATGACAAAAGTAAGTGTTCCTTGTGTCTATATGTGGACTGCACATGAGCCATATGAGGCTACGACATATACCAGCTATCTAACTTTCTCAGGAACATACTAGACATTGTCCTTTCTTCTAATTTGGAGCATCACCACCTTCTTTGGCCCCAGAAACATACACAGATTTTTCAGAAGGTCATTTATTCTGTCCAAGTTGATATTCTTGGGTCCTACTTTCTGGGCCATTTTCATATTCCATTGACCAAAGACAAAATATTCATGTCTGATAAAGTCTTTGTTTATGCTCCCCAGTTCAATTCCTGATAAAAATGTTTTTTTTTTTTAAACCAAGTCTCTGTTTTCAGCATACAAAAAAAAAAAATCTCTACTTCCTTTCTATAAGCAGGTTATGTTGTCCACAGGTAATGGTGAGTACTTTGATTGGCCAAGGTTTGAACTTTAAACCAGAGGTTTACAAATAGGCTGTGAGGTTGCTAAAGGCAATCCTTTGGTGTCAGAAGAAAATATGAGAAGTGATGAATAGTTAATATATGCATTGGTCTTGACTCCTTCCCTTGACTTACATGTCAGATGATCAGAATCATATGTTATACGTAGACTGACAGAAGTTCAGGTATCTTGCATGCTTACCCAACTTACCCAGAGGAAATATTTAGCAAATTCAGAAAAATCCTTTACTGAATTTCACTATCATTTACATATTTCCTATGCTTGATATGTCTCTCCTAGAAAATACATACCATTGGGATATTGGGAATGTTGCCCCTACTGGGCTTATGTGTGTCAGGATATGTATCAGTTTATAGGTGCGAGTACAGGTAGTTTTGTAGATGATCTTGTTACAGTCAAATAAAGTCATCTAAAATGGACAAGTGACTTAAATGGTTTCCTTTCAGAGAAACTTGAAGTCATGGCAAACAGAAGCCATCCAAAAGACCCAGTATATATACCTATGTTATACCAGTACCAGTAGCCTACCTATGTTAGTGAGTAGGACCCAAGACTGATATATTTAAGATAAAGAACTTTCTATAAAGGACAGTATGAAGACAGTATAGATGAAGTGATTGCTGGAAGTTACCAGAAGGGAGTGGTGGAGTGGTTCAATTCTCATTAAAGAAAGGAATATTAAGCAAAAAAAAAAAAAATAGCTCTTCTTAATGAAATTCTCTCAGGTTGGCATGCAAGTCACAATATTCAGATTGGTTCAGTCCTTTGTTACCCTGAAATCATTTGAATCCTGCATGCATTTACTGTTCTGATAATTTAAATGGGTTTATGTTTTCTTTCTTCTGGAATATTATTAACTTCTGGAGTGGCACAGGAATATTTTGAATATCCATGCTTCTCAAACTAAGACCATGCAAATCAAAAGGGATACTGATAAGAATCAGATTCTCACTAAGCAGCTATGGAGCAGAGCCAGAGAGCATATGTTTCTAGCAACCTAGGGGGTGATACCAATGCTGTTGGTCCATGGACCACACTTTGAGTAGCACTGGTCTAGCACTAGATGGGTATGTTTATCAGAATAAGAGCATATCATAATTGTTAATTATGGGTTCTCTATTATAAAGATTATTCCTGTGACTGACTTCTCTAAGGACATTCCCTATTTTAGTGAAGTTGCTTCACTGTCTCTTTTCTTTCTTCAAGAGGGCAGGAAAAGAACTAGAGAAGGAACCATGTGGAAGAATAACACATTCCTCCCTAGCCCACTGCAAAGTGGCTGCTAGGTAACTTGAAATATAAATATAATAACTCTTCCAAATGGCAATATGCTAATGAATTATCATCAGCAAACTAAATTACAGGCATAAAAAAGCTTTCTTGGAAAAGTACTGTTGAAGAAATTTCAGCATACATAATTGTTCTTCCTTTTAAACCTTACTTATTTTGCAAGACACAGTTAAATCCTCTCCACTCTCATGGGCCCTGCTCATATCTATAATACACCTTGCCCTACCGATTTAAAAATATAATCCTTTACTGAATTTCACTATCATTTACATATTTCCTATGCTTGATATGTCTCTCCTAGAAAATTTTACTCTTAGAAGGTCAGGGACAGTAATAATAACAACTACATCAATTAACATAAATTAAACATTTACTCTGTGGCAGACACTAAGCATAGATTTTATATAGATTACTTCATTCCATACTCTCAACAACTCTATTGACCTTATATTACAGATGATAAAAGTGAGATTTATAGAGAATAACTTACCAAAGGCATTGGTGATGATACAAGTTGCCACACAATATTCATTTCCTTTTATGTGATAGAACCACAATTCCACTGGGGGGGCAGCAATGCAGCCAGCTAAAGAATGACCCTTCCCAACCTCCCTTGAAACTAGGTGGGGTCAGGAGACTAGAGAGTAGCCACTGCTATGTAAATAGAAGTGTGTTGTATAAGTTGATGCAAAGAAAAAAAAAAAGGAGCTTAGACTGCAAGGAGAGAAGGTTTTATGAGAAAAGCACTTACCATGCTCCTGATTTCCTCTTTCTTTCATGTTTTTCAAGTTTGACTTAATGGCTTTAAACTCCAGCAGTCATCTTGGACCACAAGGTGACCTTGAGGATGAAGGCCATATATCAGCACTGTGAAGTCAGAAAAATAGGAAGATCCTGGGTCCCTGATGACCTTGAATCTGCACTTCTAGTCCACAACTACTAGCTCCAGACTTCTATCACATGAAAAAGAAAGGACCATCTATTATTCCAGTCATTTTGGATTTTCTTTCATTCTCAGCTGGCCTTACCTTAAATAAAATATATCTCACAACTGATAAGAGGTATTGCCTAGATTCAGTCTGAGGCAATTATTATCATCTTCCTACTTATACTGCCTAATCTCATCATATGCACATAATATGTTCTGCTCAGTTTCACCACAGAATGAATATACTTTTTGTACTAAAATAATTCTTTCTAGGATTTTCTTGCATGATTTACTAATGGCATCTCCCTAAACAATTTGAAAATGTGGTAAAGACATTTCTTAAATATTGCAGATATTTTCCAATATCTCCTTTTATTTTCTGTTTTATTTTATTTGCCTTTTCTCCACATTTTTCTCATTTGCAATACACACATCTGAGGTTGCCATTATCATTTTTGCATTAATTTTTTCTAATAATTATTAAGCACATACCTCCTGGATGCTAGGAACTGGTCTAGGGGCTGGGGACAGAAGAGTGAACAAAATGGATAGTATCCCTTATTTATGGCATTTATATTCTTCAGAAGTGAGGGGGCAAGATATGAAGAGGATAAAAAATAAACAGGTAAATAATGTTTTACGAAGAAAATTAAAACAGAATAAAGAAGATGGTGTTTCCTATGTACAAATATGAATACACCACAGTGAATCTCTACATCATGTACATCCACAAGACTAGGATGCTAATTAGAATAAGACTTACTTTATGTTTGTATAAATATGTCAAAATATACTGTATTATCTTGTATAACTAAAAGCAAAACAAAAATGTTTTAAAAAATGGAGCACCACTCAAAAAGAGAAAAAAAAAAAAGAAAACTTTCCTGAGGACTTCTCAGACCATATGTTGTCCCAGGGTCCCAACTGCACACTAACTGACTTGCTTTTTATTTTCTTTTCCTCTGGCTCTGTTATCATGTCATTCCATCAGTGGTCCAATGGCTTCTTTCCTCAAATATGATTTTAAACCAACTTAGAGAAGAGAATGCAACTAAGTGGGTAATAGTGTGTGTGTGTGTGTTTGTGTGTAAGCTTAGATCTATCCTCCAGATATGTATGTACATCTAAGACAGGAGCCAGAACAGACAACACAAATCTGATATTTATTTAGTCCAAAGATAGAAAAGTAAAGTAGACATGCAAAGATAAGTTGGAGTTTTGTAAGCAGTAAAAAGAAAGATAATAAGGCAGCAGCTAATGTTCTCTCACAAGGACAGGAAAATACCCCTTAATATTTAAAAATATGATCTTACAGCATTTTCCATTTTTATTTCATTTTTCTTATCTACTGAATTAATGAGAAGCTGGATGATCTCTAAGTTAAGCATATTCTGGAAACGAGAAGTCCAGAGTTAGTAGTCCTTGGCTTTGTCCTAGGACTGAAATCCATCTGCCTAGCACAAACCAAAAGAAACAACTTTCTTATTATCATTCACAGGATGCTGCTCAGAAGCCTAAGGTGATTGGTATTATTTGCAACTGGAATTAAAATTAACAACATCTCATCTCCAACAAGAAAACACGCATACTTCTAGGACAGTATTGTCTCCACAGAAAACTATAAATTTAATTTTGAGTGTTGTTATGTTAGAAAAGTTTACGATGCCATCACAATTGACAGGGGTCCATGAGAATCGACTGGTCTGTGGATACAACAAAACGCAAATCGAAATATCAGGAAAAAACTGCATTTTTAGAAAATTTATTTTATTTATTTATTTTTATGTGGTGCTGAGGCTCTAACCCAGAGCCTCGCACTTGCTAGGTGAGTGCTCTACCACTGAGCCACAACCCCAGCCCAAAATTGCATCCTTACTGAATATGTACAGCCTTTTTTGTCATTATTCCTTAAGCAATATAGTATAACAACTGTTTTTATAACATTCACCTTGTACTAAATATTATAAGTAATCTAGAGGTGATTGAAATTTTGTAAACAGAACTGAATGCAGATTAGGTACAAATTCATTTTAAATAAGGAACTTGAACATCCATGAATTTTGGCATCCTTGGGGATCCTGGAACCAATTCCCTTGAGATTCTGAGGGACAATTGTACTAGGTCCTTGAACAGTGATCTAGGTTCACAGTATCCAATCACAACTGATGATGCAGATATTTTGCTATTCTTGATGAATGATAAAATCAGAAACAAATATATTATTAGTCTTTTTATGTTATTTTGGCCAGAACTGCCTAGAAGCACAGCCTGAGACAGAGATTTCAGATTAGACAAAGAGCACTAGGGAGGAAAGATGTGAAGGAACAAACAGGTGAAAACCAGAGGAAAAAGATAGAAGCAGCACATGTTCTCAGCTGGAGACTGGCTGCAGCCTGATCCCACAGGGACTTCTGGATCCTGGACTCTGCCAGTCTCACCTAGTCTTTTGTATCTGAGTCTTTCCTTCATTGGGTGCAGGATGCCCCTCCCCCACATGCCCCAAAGAAGGGTCATAACCCACTGTAGATAGCAGCTCCCATTAGCTGTTGCACGTCTATGCAAAATGAGGCAGATGTGCATCATTAGCAAACAATATTTATAGGACCTGGGATCTGGTGTCCTGGCCTGTGTGTGCACCTGCTTTGCTAGTAAAGATCCAAAAGCACTCCACACAGTTCTCCTTTCCCTTTTTCTTCCAGGAAAACCTTCTCATTACCTTCCTTTCTAGCATTCCCTCATAATGTCCTCCTTTTCCTATAGATGAGCTTCATCCCAAGCTCATCTTTGTCTAGGTCTTGAGAGAATGGACAATTGCTTTATCCTTTCAATATCTGACCCAACTTGTGAATAAGTGATGGCTTATCAGAAGAGAATTGACCTTGGAATGTTGTAATCAAACATCATTCAAAATAATACCTTGAGCCTGACTCATGTGCTGTACAAATCACAATCAGGATTTTTCTCCCCCCCTTTTTTTTTTCTTTTATAAATAATGGGAAGAACTTTCATATTTATCTTTCTATTTCTAGCATCTGACATGATTTGTTGCCTGGAGGAGACATCCAATAAATGCTAATGAATAACGATGAATAGATATTGGGGATGGCTGTAAAGATATAAATGTTCAAAAGATTCAAAAGATTAAAAGTTCACAGGAGCTAAGCAAGCAATATAAACCTATCAAAGGGGTTGTGGTCAACTGGAGAGTCCATATAACATATTAAAGGAGCAGTAGCCTTTCAGTCTTACCAGAAAATTCACACTGGGTGAGAATGCCAGCCTTGATGAGATTTCTTTTTTTTTTTCCAAGAACATCTATAAGTTCAAAGTTGCATCTCAAATTTCCTTATTTTTAGATGTTGACAGATAACTTGAAAAACAGCTATTAAAATGACAGGAGCCAACTACACATTTATTAGCTGAATTTCACTTGGGAACTTTTAGTTTGTGTCCACTGCTACGAAATATTTCCTGATTGACAATTATACTTTTTTTTCCTGTTCAAGGGCAACTAAAAAGTGAGAGAACAAGAGAGAAATGGTATTATTTTATCTGACTTTGTTCCCTTCCAAAATCTCCTACTATCAGAGGTAACTCAACCAAGAGTACAGTTTGGTTTTCCATATAAAATTTTGCTGAATCTTTTCCTGCCCTTAGGATTGCTTCCTATTCCACTTTCTTTGCTCTGATGTATATGTTAGGGGTTATTATTCCCAAGGCTTTAATTCTTCAGTTTCCTTGTTTTCCTAACACCGGGAATTCTTAGCCACTTTTCTGTAAACCTTGAGAAGATATAGGCTGTGTTTCAAACGAGGTCTATGAACACCTGGAAATTACTTTGAAAAATGGTGTGTATATGTTTATGTGCCTTTTAAGTGGAGAAGTTTGTATTTTGGTCAGATTCTAAAAGGAGCATCCCCTTGTCCTGGTTTATTTTATCTACTTTTGAAGTCTCATTTAAATGTGCTTGTAACCTTCAGCGATGCCATAGAATTTTCTCCTCCTCCTCCTCCTCCTCCTCCTCCTCCTCCTCCTCCTCCTCCTCCTCCTCCTCCTCCTCCTCTTCTTCAAGTTCGGTATTGTATTTTGTTTCATTTTTTTCTGTGAATTTTTACCGCCTTTAAAATGAAACGCAGATTCTTATTCTGAACAAGAAAAGCCATGCAGAAGGCATCACAATATCTGATCTCAAATTATACTACAGAGCCTTAGTAATAAAAATAGCATGGTACCAGCATCAAAATAGACATGAATGGAAAACAGGCAAATCCAAATACTTACAGCAATCTGATACTTGACAAAAGTGCCAAAAATGTATGTTGGAAAAAAGACAACCTTTTTAACAAATGGTGCTGGGAAAACTGGATATCCATATGTAGAAAAATGAAAACAGATTTCTATCTTTTACCCTGCATAAAAGTTAATCAAAATTAATCAAACACTAAGAAATTACACCAGAAACCTTGAAACTGCTAATAGAAAACATAACATCAATACTCCATCATATATGTGCAGGCACTGACTTCCTCAACAAGTCACTAAAGCCCACTAAAGCTCAAGAAATCAAACCAAGAATCAGTAAATGGAATGCCATGAAATTAATAAGCTTCTGTACATCAAATGAAATGATTAAGAGTGTGAAGAGAGAGCCCACAGAATTGGAGAAAAATATTTGCCAGCCACTCCTCTGACAGGGTATTAATATTAGAATATATTAAAAAAACTCAAAAATCTCAACACCCAAAGCACAAATAACCCAGTGAATAAATAAGCCAAAGAAATAAATAGAAATTTCTCAAAAGAGGAAATACAGATGGTCAACAAATATATGGAAAAAAAATGTTCAACATCTCTAGCAATCAGGGAAATTCAAATCAAAACTACACTAAGATTTTATGTCACCCCATCTCAGAATGCCAGCTATCAAGAACACAAACAATGATAAATGCTGGCAAGAGTGTGGGGAAAAAGGTCTTCTTATACATTGTTGATGTGACTTCAAATTAGTACAACCACATTGAAAAAACAACAGGAATGGAACCACCATATGACCCAAATACCCCACTCCTCAGTATTTATCCAAAAGAACTAAAATCAGCATACTGTAGCAAACAGTCACTTCAATGTTTATAGCAGTACAATTAACAACAGCCATATTATGGAATCAATTGAGATGCCCATCAATAAATGAATGGATCAAGAAAATATGGTATATATGTGAAATGGAGTTTTACTCAGCCATAAAGATGAATGAAATAATGGCATTTGCTGGTAAATGAATGAAAAGAAAATCATGCTAAGTGAAATAAGCCAGACTCAGAAAACCAAGAGCCAAATATTTTCTCTCAAATGTAAAAGCTAAAAAAAAATAAGGGAAAGAAGGTAGCAGGGGAGGAGATCAGATATCACCAAGATATAGGGTAGGTCATTAGAGTGGAAGGAGAAAATGAGAGGGAGGAAGAAAGGAAAGGGATAGAAATCTGGAATGCATTTAACAATAGCTTGCTAATGCATATATAAATGTACCAAAGAAAATTTCATATATATATATATATATATATATATATATATATATATATATATAATATCAATCAAAAAACAAATATTTTAAGGAGTGAAAGGAAGATCAATAGAGAAGAAGAGAATAGTGAGAGGGAAGAAGGAAGGAAAAGGGGGACAATAGGGATTGAAATCAAATTCCTTGCATGTATTAGTTTGTCAAAATGAACCCAAATGTTATGTATAATGTTAATATTTTAATAAAAAATAAAATGCAGATTCTTTAGCATATACGATACAATACCATGCCTTGTATTATGTTTTCCAGCAATTATAACTACTCACAGTGTCAACTTCACTCATACTTCTACATTTGTGTCACAAGCATCTTCTCCCACTCTCTGACCCATCTTCCCATGAATAACCAATATTTATCATCAGATTGGATTTTGCCCAAAGCTGACCCTATAATCCAAACTTGAATATAATTTTTTTTAAAATATGGTGTTGATGCTAGGCATCACTAGTAGTCAAAGGGGAAGTTTATAGAGAATAGGAGAAATCTAGTAAAGTGAGTACTGTCACTACCCTGTCCTGCTGAAAAACTCCAAGAGACAGCATGGCACAAATTCAGAGTTCTCTCTACTGGCGTACTTATTCACCAATTCCTTGGAGTCACTGGTTCAAGGCTTCTCCTGGGGAGACATAAGGCAGCAATTGGGTTTGTTCCAAAGTCAGAAAAGTCCTCAGGTGGTTCGTCTTAAATATTCCCAAACAAATTGCCTATAGCATAGAAGTGAGTGTTTTAGTCAGCTCTCTCACTGCTATGACTAAAGGACCCAATCAGGACAATTTCAGGAAAGAAAAGTTTACTAGAGGGCTCACTGTTTCAGAGGTCTCAGTCCATAGAAGGCTGGAGCTCCATTCTTTGGGGCTCAAGGTGAGGCAGGACATCACGGCAGAAGAGTGTAGCAGAGGGAAGTAGCTCACTTGATGATCAGGAAGCAGAGAGAGTGGTCACCCCTTGCTAGATGCAAATATATACCCCATAGCCACGCCCCCAATGAACTGCCTTCTCCAGCCAGACCCCAGTTGCCTCCAGCTAACACCCAGTTAATCCCATCACGTATCCATTCACTGATTAAGTTAAAGCTATAACTCAATCATTTCTCCTCCAAACCTTGCATCATCTCACATGTGATCTTTGGGGGGACACCACATCTAAACCATAACAGTGAGCAAAGAAAGAATATGGGCAGGGTAATGCCCATTTCATTGTAAAATCCCAATTATACAGATTATTGGGGAAACATACCCAATTAAAAAAAATTTAAAGAAAGTTCCCAAAAGGCCTCTTTTTCTCACTTGAGTTATTTACATTTCCTGTGTGTCCTCAGAGGGCCCTGAAATATCCTCCATAAACATTTTAACTCCGTAACTGAGGACATATTTGTTAAGTAGATGTCATGGGCCAGGTGTCATCCTGGGCAATGTGGATGGAGCAGTGGATAAGTCAGGGATCCAATGATGGATTACAGGTGTGATGAGTATCACAATTTAGCAAGTAGGTCTCTTGCCTGCACCAACACCGAACAATATCATTTACATTTTAATTCTTAGCCATTACACATTGTTTGGCACAGAGTGGGTATTCTGCAAAAGTTTACCAAAGATCAGTGAGTAAGTAAAGTGTATTCCTAAGGCTTTATATGGAAACCATGAGCATTGGGCACTTTTCCAAGTTAATTGGCTATTTGAACTTAACCTGGAAGGAGAGATCTGGGAAAGGACTGCTCTTGGCTGGGGGCATTGGAGTTAAGTAGTAATCCCTGCCTGGCTCTCACTCAGATAGAGTACTCTGTATACTTCCTAATAGCATGTCCCTTTTCAGTAAACTTGAAGCAAGCCAACTTTATGGCCAGAATCACTGCAATTGATCAGATGTAATTAAAAACAGGCCTAAGAGGCAGCCTTTTAATCCCTGAAAAAAATTCCCAGTGCAAACCTTTAAGGCTCTCTACCCAAGTGAAGCAAAATCTGAACAGAATGAATCACTTCCTGGCCTTTTGTTGAAATCAAGGACAGCATAATGTGCAAAGCATTTTATTTATCATTTTTATCTTGACAAAATTGAATTTTTCTTAAGGAATACAGCCAGGATTTTTTTTTGTTAAGATCAAAAAGTCTAAAGACATGTTTTCAGATTCAAAAATTGAATTTCTTGCATGTTTGTCTAGAAAACTTACTAGGAGTCACAAGTTCAAAGACATTAAAGAAGAAGGGAAACTTCCATTATTCAGCAAATCTGACTGTGGTGTTTCCACCATTACTCAATTCTCTGGAAATGCCTTGTTATGCAAATTAACTTGATTCACTACTGTGAGCAAGTGAGCCACCTATTGGTCATCATTTACAATTACACCAGGATCTTGGGCTCTTTCAGTGTGGACTCCTGCTGGCACATGCTGCAGAGCAGTAGTCATTAAACTCAAAATTACCTGGAGATCCAATAAAACACACACACACACACACACACACACACACACACACACACACACAAATAGGTTACTTGAAGAAGGACGAGATCTGAAACTTTGTACTTTTTTTCTCTCTCTTTTTTTTAAAATATAGTTTTTAGTTTTCAGTGGACCTTTTCTTTTTATTTATTTATTTATATGTGGTGTTAAGAATAAAACCCAGTGCCTCACACAAGCTAGGCAAGTGCTCCACCACTGAGCTACAATCCCAACCCTGGTACTTTGTACTTTGACTAAGTTCTGACACCCACTGAAATTTAAAACTCACAACTATTGATCATGCATGAGAAATGTTCTCATTTGAAGCAATTATTTTATGCAGATTACCTATTAAAAATACTAAAATCTATGTGACTCCCAAAGTTAATAAAAAGACATTAATAAAATAAAAAGTATATACATTTGCCTACCCTCATCTGCAGTTTCACTTTCCTCTGTTTCAATTACTGAAAATTACCTGCTGTTTAAAAGTATTAAATGGAAAATTACAGAAACAAACAATTCATAAGTTTTAAACCTCATGCTATTCTAATTAGTGCAATGAATTCTTGGATCATCTTGATCTGTCCTGCCTGGAATGTGAAACATCATTGTCCAGTGTATCCACATTATCATCTGGTAGCTGTGTCTGTTATCATCTTGCCTGTTGCAGCATCACAGTGCTTGAGTTCAAGTAACCCTTTTTGAGAGAGAGACTATATTCCTATAAGTTGTATTAAATGATACTGCTACAAATGTTCTATTTTAAGTTATTTTTGTTAATATCTTACTATGACTAATTTATAAATTAAACTTCATAACAAGTATGTACGCATAGGAAAAACACTATAGAAAGTTTGGCACTATCTGTGGTTTCAGGAATCCACTGGAGATCCTGGAATGTACTCCCTGAGAATAAGAGAGGACTCATATATTGCAAAAACCAATGGAAAATATTTAAGTACTACTCTGATGAATAAATAATATTCCATTTTGTTTTAATGCTTAAAGAGTGTAATAGATGCTCATGGAAAACCTGAAAATTATTCCCAGATCTGTGGTTTATCAAATATTGATCTAGACTATCATTTCTATGAAGTTCAAGAATAGGAAACAGTAACATAGTGATAAAAGAACACAGGTTACTTATTGAATTGACTAAAACGAAGTGTAAGAGAAGGAGGTTGCAAGAGTTCCGTTTGGGTGATGTTACAACTATCAAAACATTAAATTTTATACTTAAGAGCTATACATTGCTCTGGATATCAGTCTTACCTTAATAAATAAAAGGGAACAAATACAGGATTTTGAGTAAAGTGAAATAGTCATATAGCCTGATTCATTGTCTTAGAAATACTGAAAGAAATCTCTAAATTGTCCTTTGCACTGTTTTTCAACACAGACACGTATGTGCTTAAGTGTGGGGTTGTGCATACTCAAATGTATCACAGGCATCCTAGTAACCTGAAGCCAAAAAAGATCTTCCAAAAAATAAATGTGGAGAGAAACTTGAAAATTTGGCGGGGGGGGGGGGGATTAAAATTAGAGGTATTGATCCAAGATCTAAATCCTATTTCTTGAACCTAGAGAGTCTGAATATCTAAACCCTCAGATGCTCAAGTCTCGTCCTCCCAAGAGTCAGAAGACAAGTTCTTTATTTCTGGTTAAAGCTAAGATACATTACTTAGGTTTGGAAGGAATGTTCTGCAAAAACTAGAGGTGGGCTGGACATAGAGGCACATACCTGTAGTCCCAGCTTCTAGGGAGGCCAAGGCAGAAGGATCACAAATTCAAGTTGAACCTGGGCAACTTTAGTGAGACCCTGTCTCAAAATAAAAAATAAAAAGGGATGGGATGCTGCTAAGTGGTAGAGCACCTCTAGGTTCTAACCCCAGTACTGGGGTAGGGGGAGACGAGGTAGAAAGAAGGGTGAAAACCAATGAGTTCCCAGGTTTCAGGTAGAGGTCCAAATGGGCCAGCAGCATCTTATTGCTGGTG